>NC_045738.1:16995263-17008339 GCF_008692095.1 Etheostoma spectabile | reverse complement strand
GGCCTTTAAAACTAAAAATGTGCCTGCCTCTATGGGAATTTAACATAGGTGTGTATGTACTTATGCCCCTGTATTTTAAGGAAGAACATTTGTTTATTTACAATACAGTATTCATTCACAAAGGAAATTGAGGTCCTTAAAAGACATTAAGTTCAATTTCCAAAAGATGTTTTTTATTCTTCTTTTTTTTAGCATGGGTGTGTAAACTTATTCAAGCCGTTGTAATTTCTCACATGCTACATGGCGCTCTAACGATCCCATATTAGCCTTAGGGAAAGTCCTTGACACAGTTCTATTTTATATTTATATCAGCTCACAGACAAAGCATCCTGTGCTCGTACAAAGTGCAACACACTCTGGACTTACCAGTTCCAGAGGACAGTACCAGGTGGTCTTCATTGGTGAGGGCTCTGCCTGACGAAGGGAACCAAACAAAGCAGACGTTAAGACAAAATAGATATTTGTTGTAAAATAAAAAAAATAGCATTATACCAAATGAGTGAATTAGCAGTAAAGCAACACATTATATAATCATTAAGTTATTAATCTGAGTCAATGGTTGTAAGTAAGCATCGCAAATGTTATTAATGATGAAATATTCAACTGTGTAATATATGGCCTCAAAAGTCTCGGGAGATAACTTTTCATTTTAATTCTGTGCGTAAAAGATAAACTAAAAATGTAATCTTTCAGGACTTTGCGGGCCGTGTATGCACAAGATGCAAGAAAGAATCCAAATTTGAATTAAATAGTCAATTAATATTGTGCAGCACACACATTTTCAGCACTTATTAGCCATAACAACATACACAGATTTGCGTATATTATATCTAAAATAATATAAATCATTAGACACATAAATAATCTTTCAGTAGGTTGGTTAATCAGAGTTTAAATGGTGCAATGCAATAAAAGTTATATTTAGATTATCTCTCAACTTGGTTTCGTCCTTGTTGGTGCAATCCAGCATTGTATCTCCCGATCACACACATGTAAACCACAGAAAAACACTCCACAAGCAAGAAGAAAAATAGATGCTAATTAATAACATGCACTTATATATACGTGTGTGGTTTCTTGTAGCCTAAAAACCACTTAAACTGCCTGTGCAATCAATGAATAATAATTTGCCAAATTACTTGGCAGCATTGGTGCCCAGTCTTATTAACAACTACACACTGACACACATTTATTATGTTATGTCGCAGACAGCCGATGACTCAGCACTATATTAGTAAGAAGAAGTGTGAGAAGTTCAGTAGCACTGCAGAGACATTTGAATAAAGTCAGAACAGCCACAGGGGCAAGAGCCAGATGCCACAAAACTGCTTTCATTAACATTCTAATCCACATGTTTTGAATGTCTTTGAAGTCCAATGGCAGATTTTTTTTACTCAAGTGCTGTAGTTAGGTACAGTTTTAAGGTACTTCACTTAAGTAATTTCATTGTACACAACTTTATACTTCTACTTCACAACTACTTTTTACTGTGCTACATTTATCGGACAGCTGTCAGTTACTTCATAGACAATTTCTTTTTGTAAAATACATTTTGTAAAAGATTAAACCAGTGTTTTTTGTTTTTGGCAGGGCCTGTTTTAGATGTCTATGAGTTGTTAGCAGTTCTACCAAAGACATATTTCCCCTCTAAACTTCCCTCTAAACAGATTATTTTATTTAAATAAATGTTTTAGACCCAAAGAAGTTAATTGATGTTGTGACCCTTTGTAGGGGCTGGATCCCAGGTTAGAAACCACTAAAATGAGCAACCTCACTGCATATGAAGTACCAGCTACAACATTAATATTATGCATCCGTGTGTTAACTATTTCAGTGTGTTAGTGTTGACTACGTTTCAGCAAATCAAACACAGCTGATATTGACATGTTTTACTCAACGAATCTTTAACAGAATCAAAAAACATGAACACCTCAGATCAAGTTGTTGTTCAGTGTTAGTTCTTAAAGTAGCACAGAATGAGTCATATGTTGGGAATTGTCAGTTGTGGGTGGGTCTGAGCATTTTGTTTACATCTAGATCACAGATTTACATTTTAGTAATACATCGATCAATATCGTTTTACATTCCTCCTGACACTAACACTTTGGCAACTGTGACCTTTTGCCATCATAAAAAATGTATGAGCAGCACACTGTGTATGAAGTCCTTCTGGTTTTCTAGCGAAATATCCAGACAACTTAAGACGTATTGTACTTCATCGTAACTACAAAACACGAGCAACAACTTGGAAACAAGACAAATACACCAAAAACCCAACATCTTACAAACCCATTTGACTGTTCAGACTCTCAAAAAAGCTAATGCCCTCCCTTACATTTTCATTCATTTTGCATGTACCGACTTGTAAGCTTTTCTCATATGCAAATTCAAAGTCACATATAAGCCAAGAAACATAGTCATGCAGACAGCAGAAGGGTCTGAGTCCTTCTTTCTCCCCTGTCAACCTATGGTGTAATTAGTTGTAGTAAGCATTCTGTATGTTAGCCACTATTCAAATTACCTTGGCTTGACTTGATCGAAGGTCAACGCTCCAAGCAGACGCCTGCTACATTCAAAAAGGATCCTACTGCCCTGAATTATATGGTCTGTGTATCAAACCTGTTACTCTATCTGCTATCTCTGCTTGATTCTACGCAAAATCTGCATGCAATTCTATCTTTCCAATGAAATCTCCCAAAGCACACAAACACGTACACAGAAAAAAAATGGTCACACAAGTTACCTTTCCCTCTGCAAGTCCAGACAGGGAGCAATCCCTCAGCTTCCTGGAAATCTTCAGGATGAAGCTACAAATAGCATTTTCTCTAATATCTCTCATCTGTTGCACCCTATTTTTTCTCTTTAGATACTGTTATTTCCCCGTGTGTATGTCAGTTGACCTAGATCCGTGTCTTTATGTCTTTACCATTTGCCTCTCAACGTCTTGCGGCTCTATATCACAAAGACACACCTGAAGCAGGAGCTAAGTCCGGCCCCTGCGAGCCTGCATCACCTGGGCACACCCATTGCACACACAGAAAAGGATATGTTGGTGCTGATAGCACAACACTCCTTTTCAGTGAGTCACTTTTTACACAGTCACCCATGGACACACATACAGACACACTGCTATACAAATGCAGACCCTCATCAATAGACACATGCATGAGCACTTCCCTGCAATCACGCACGCACGCACGCACGCACACATGCATGCATGCACACACTGTGAGACAAAGCCCTGAAGCTATTTCCAGAACAATACCCCCTCTCTTTCAATCTCTCCCCCTCCTCTCTTCTGCTCTCTTTGTCTTTCTGGATGACCTTCCCATAGCCTACAGATAAACCAGTTTGAATGAGTATCCTGTTTAATACACACTACAGCAAAACAACAATTAATTGAGGATCCCATCTTATAACAGGTAAAAAAAATTGCATACTGTATTTTTTATTCAAAAGCCTGAGAGCTGTTTGAGCAGGGAGAGGCCTGTAGCCTTGTAACTATAGGTAACAAATGTTCAGTGAACCAGGAAGCACGCTGTGTTTATTTAAAGGAGCTAATGACATCGCAGAGTGAAAAGCCACGTTAACTAGGTGAAAATGCAGTGTGTGTGAAAGAGCAGTTAGCTTATTAGTGTGTCAGCTAACATATACGTATACTAACAATAACAACATATACAGAGCAACATTAGCTTTATCATGGAGTTCTGTTTCTGTCAACCTGACCACTGTATGTATAATATTCACTCTCCTTTTAGCTCTGTTTTGGTCTTCACCAACTCCTGAAAACAATGTGTCTCGTTAGCAACTAAATGCTCCACTGTGTTCACCAGCTAATTGCTATCTTTATCTGTCTGTAATATAGTGCAAGTTTACCAGAGGGTTTTTTGTGTTTCAAACAACAAAGAAAAACAAGGTTGTTGAAAATGATGAGACGTTTAAAATAGTGAAGTTGCTAAAAACCAAAACAATGAGCTAACACGTGCTAAAATGCTGCCGTTGGGTTTTAATTCTATGTAGGTTTGTCACTACGAGCGACGCCTTTCACATTCCTTTTTTAATATACAGAGAATACAATTATGTCTTAAAATCCGGTCCTCCAGATGAATAGATGCTTACAAAGTTTGAATTAAAGTGCTGACAAAAAAACTGAAGTGTACAAAATGTGCCCAAAAAAATATAAAATAAAAAATGACATTCTATTCAAACTACTCCAGGACTGGAACAGTTAGTGGTGTCATGCATCTGCTAATGACCGTTAGTCATCCTAAAAAGCCAGACTATACACAAAGTAAACAGTATTTACTCTGACTTTTAAACTTTTGCACAGTCTGACATTATTCTCTGTAGCTATCATGCAAGACACAACCTGTAAAATATATTTTGAGTACATGGAAACTTATTGACACAATCAACAATTTTATTTAGCCTTGGATTATGCATTATGGTGGATGCGCTGAAACAAGAAAAATACAAAATTTAAATTTTCTTAAAACAAAGTGGTCCTGTCTGTTGTAGTCCAATATTTATGTCCGAATGAGATAAAGCAGGTGATACAGCAATAACACAATAGATAATTACAGAACAAATACAATCCGATGCAGAACATTTCTACATATTATTCTGCTAAATCTAACTCAGAAAACACAGGGAACATGTAGAATCTCATTGCACAGGTACTGCACTTGTGTATAATGACAATAAAGGCATTATATTCTATTCTAGAAGCATGTGCAGGCAGTTAACACCATGGTAACAGCCCCATGGAGCTAACAAGTCTTGCTGAGATAACAAGGATTGTTAACAGGGCTTTCGATGTAGCTTGTTTATATTTAATATAGTACGATTTCCCCCCCAAGGCACAGTCTTATTGCTTACTTATAGAAGCGTGAAAGAGATAGCCTTTAGCACTTTAAAAGTGACCCCATGGGTCTTTATCACAGACACAAAGAAAATTAGCCCTTCGCTTCGCTTCCTTATTTCAGAAAGCGCTGATATAGTGTGGTACTGGAGATAAAAGTATATTCAGTGGAGTGCCAATTGAGTTTGCCTTCTGAAACCAGGCTGAATCTGGGTCAGAGGAACCAGCCTTTTCTGTGGAGGAACTTTTCAAAGCGTAATAGATGTGTGTAATTTGGAGTTCAGCTGTCTCAAAGGCTGGCGGAGAAGCATCATGATTATAGGCCACTGCAGTGGGTGGCATGAGTTTGTTCTGGTATGTAAAGAAAAGACTCTGCAGCTGTTATTTGGTTATGTTTTAAGTTTTATCAAGACCAGTATTGATTTTTCCCATACAGTATGTTGCTGTTGCCATATGTGACACTTTGTTTATGTTCTTTTCAAAGATGGGATCTTCTTTCAGAGCCCTAAGCTTTCCTTGTTCTTAACGTTTCCCAACCCTCAGCTGCAAGCAGGAAGTAGATAATAAGTGGAGACAAACACAGGAAGCAGGACGTGCTGTCGTGTTGCGAAGGTATTTTTCTTCCCCTCTCCTTCCATCATAAGCCGAGGTTGCGTCATCCTCTCCTCCTGAAAAACTATGTTGGCAACTGGACGGCACAAGAAAAGCACCGGGCAGGAAACTGACTCTCCATCCCCCCAGTCTCAAAATACAACCAGTTCCAACCTTTTCCATTAAATAAATTCATATACTGGGCTTCTGCTTCGTAAAAAAAAAACTTTGACTTTGAACCAACACACACCGCTGCCACCCTTTTTTAGAACCCTGCACAAGTCTTTCCACTGGACAAGGGGTCATAAATACATCTTCTGAAGCTTTATTAAACATAACCATTGTTTTTTAAGTGGTCCACAACCCAGACCCCTTCCTTCCTATCTTTCTCTCTGCTCCTCATCTCATGCTTTCATCTATGTATCCCTTGGTGCCCGTTATCTACTCTCTCTTACAAGTAACATTCTGCACAAAGCTGTCCTATTCCCCCCAATAGAAAAAGTAAATCCTCAGTTGGATGTGATTACACTGATAGATATCATCAGTCTGTGATGTTCTGCAAGTTAATCTGTAGGGAATAGTTGACTTTTTGGTGTTCGAACTTTGCCTGATTGCCTGAGTGATTACCACTGAAATGTCCAGATAACAGTCTTTAACTTGTTCCTGCCAGTCAAAAGTGGCTTTATGGGAATATATACAGTGACGAGCTAGCAAGCTAATGTATGTGGACACCAGAACATTACACCTCTATGTGATTGGTTTTCCAAAACAATGCACATTCATTTGCTGTTGTAGCCATATCCACTCTTCTAGTATATTCGACATTGGAACCTTGCTGCAGGGGATTTCCACCCAACTTTAAACATTTCCACCCTCCTCCATGATAAGACAACAGATTCCACGAACTAGATACTTTTTTAACACAATCTGGCCATCACAGGTGGTGTTCAAGTTTATCCTAAAGGTGCTGTCTGCTCTTTGAAACCATTATGTGGCATTGGGATTAGAGAAATCCACCACCAAGCAAGTAAATTACATCATTATCTGTTATCTGTGTTAACCATATTCTTTACAGGGTTGTTTCTCATTTCAATCAGTTAAACTAAACCTAAAAACACACTTTGTTTCTTTCACCTAGAAGCTTCATTGTTCACTCGAGGTTTTCACTTCATGCATTTTGACTCACACATCCAAGTTTCCTTCATTAAAAAATCAACGAGTGGCCATATTGGATTCCACTCGACAGGCTGTCCGTGGAGACGGCCTGTGATACTGGATACTGTTTGTAGGCAGAGCAGGTGTACACCACACAGCCACATATATTATTTACTACAAGGTCCACAGCCGCCATGTGACACCAGCACGGAAGAAGTCTGCTCATTCGGAAAGACTTTTTTTTAGCTGCATGGAGTTCCTTGCTAAGAAAAACCAAAGAACCATGGGAAAGAGAGTTGGTCAGTAGGTCATCATGACTCGAGGAAAATGTTTTCTTAACAATATGGCTGTTGAGGTCTGAAGCTTTTTGTTACCACATGAGTTAATTGAGTTACAGCAATAAACTTTGCTAATGGACACTGGCCTGTCTGAATCTTCCTTTGGTTCTTTACCCACATAGAGGCAGAAGAACAGACACACTGTAAGAGAGAAGAAATCCTGCCCTCATGTGTAGACATTGACAGATAAAACTTTGCAGGAAAAAGCCCCAAAACAACACTCCAACTGTGTGTACAGTTCAACCATCTGAAGAGCTTCTGATATGGCTCCACGAACCAATCTGTGAAGTCTCTAAACATTAACAGAGGTGAGAGATCGTGGGAAATTCCCCTGTTTAACTAAATTTCACCTGTTTAGTTTCAGTTTAACTTTGTCCATGTTACAGATGTTATCCTGGAGTCTGTGCATTTCAGTGACAAACTCCTACAAGTTTACTCAACAAAGGACTTACACTTTTATGCGGAAGAGTGCAGAAAACATGTCACAAGACACAATGGTCTACAGCCACGCTAGCTGCTGTGAGAGACACACCTCTATTTTACTCATTTCTTAGTTTGTACGTCCTTGAATCCTTTCCTTGCCTCCTCTCCTTGCATCTTAGTCCATCCTTCAGCTTCAGCTCCTTTGTCTTTGTGTCTCTTCCTCGCATCACTCTCTTACATTCTCGCTGGGAGGGGCGAAGACACGAGGAAGAGACGCGAGTGATGGAAGCGAGGAGACACGAGAAGAGAGAAGTCGAGGCAACAGGCATTTAACAAAATGAGACGCTCGCTGTGGAGACGTCATTTTTAAGCAACGTCAATTAACTACAATGTGTTGCAAAGCTGCCCTGGTTTGTATATTCCAGCTGTATGCTTCTTTTATACATGACGTATGCCAAAAAGGCTTCTGCAAAAGGATTCACCTGTGAATCCTATCTCCTCGATCTGCATTTTAGGAAGTTAGACATCCTTCCAGATGGCACAATCAATTTCTGGATCACATGCAGGTGGACGGAGAAGAGAGGAGATGAGGAGGCACAAAATAGTAAGATGAGGAGAGCCAACAGTGGTAGTTTACGCTAAATGCTAACATTAACATGCTAACATGCTAACAATGACAATGTAAACATCCTGATGCTAACCAGGCATAATGTTAACCATGTTCCCCATTGTAGTTTAGTATGTTAGCATGCTAACATTTGCTAATTAGCATTAAACATAAAGTAAGGCTAAAGCTAATGGAGATGCTGTTTGTTTTGCAGATATTTGGTAGTAAACCTAAGTATTAGGGCTGGTATTATTAAGCATATTACAATTTTGGCATGGTGATGGGACTAGAGTAATTTATTCGGTTTTTGGAAAGTAGCATTTGGGTTGCCCTGGTGGAAAAACATTAAACACACACACACACACACATATGCCATATTCATCTCTCTCTTTCAGTCTGAATCACACTGACTTTTTTCCCTCAGGGTTTTCTAAGAAAATAAAAAAACAGCCGACCGCATCTGCTGTTTATTCAAGAAACTGGTTGTTGAGCTCAGTGTGGTGCACGGTTTCACAGAGGACCGTCCTAATTGCTGTAAGCGGTGTCGCCTTGGAGAGCCATGACAAATAAAAAGCTCTCGTAAATAAAATCGATTAAAGTGGATGGCAGGAGAGTGTCAGTACTCAAACTGTCGAGCACCCCAAAGAGTTCAAAGCTCTAAGAAATCAAGTACATATTAAACTCTGTGACACGCTAACGTGACAAAATGAGGATTGTGTTTTACACGAGGCAGAAGGAAAACACTTACCTGTGAAGTTTCCAATTCATCGCTGCCGCTCCCCCTCCTCGATTGGTTCCTCGGGGTGCCGCTGTCAGGCAGTAAGGGCCGGTAGCCAATGAGAGGCACGTTGCTTGACTCCACCCCCGGCAGGTCATAACCTCCAGTTCGCATGTTACGGGGGAGCATGGTGCCAGCTGCCACAGACAGGAAGGACATGACAAAATAAGTTTGGTGGTCTCTTTGGCTGCGGTTCAGACAAACATCTTGTGAGCTAATTGGGATTATCATCATTAGTTATTACTAGTATTCTTATAGTTAGTGTTAGTACGCTTTAAAGTAACATTTGAGCTTACTATACTGTTTGCTATTATTCTCCTTCCAAATCACTCACTAAGGCCAGGAAAGCAGGAGATAGTACTAGTTATTATTATGTATAGTGTTTATAACTCACTGAATGGTTTACATACATTGGTAACCTGCTGCTACTGTAGGCCTACATTATGAACCGTCCACACCGAAACATGGAGAAGCTCAGTTTGTATGCACCACATATCTGAAACTAATATATTAAATCTTATTTTTATCTTATTATTTTTATTGTCTACTTATTTTAACTCTTGTTCAATGCTAAATTCCTTTTACATTGCCTTTTGTTTACTTTATATCTAATAACCAATACCCAGTTGCCCATATAAACACTGAAACAGGTTTTGCTTGCTGGGATCATTCCTGCCGTTCACCGGTGCAATAAAAAGATCCCTTTCAAATGTGTTTTCACTTTGAGCAATGTGGCACGAACTCCACAGTCCTCATTCTGTTCTTCTATTGTATTTACGAGTTTATCTAAGCCTGATATGCTATCCTTTAATGCCTTTTTATGTCTTATGTAAAGCACTCTGAATTGCCTTGTTGTTGAAAGGCCCTGTACCAATAAACTGGCCTTTCCTTACCTTAGTGGATACATTCAGGGGCGTAGCACAAAAATCTGGGCCCTGTAGAAAGATAATTTTTATGGGCCCTTCCCCGCATCCAAAGCTATTCATTCTAGCATCTTTTGGGCCCTCCTCACATGAGGGCCCTGGTACTCAGTCCCCTTTTCCCCCCCAGTCTGACTTCCATGGATACATTTCTAAACTTTGAGGTATGTAGATAACAGATGGATAGAATTCACTTTTAATGATCACAATAAAGTCTGATAAGGTCAACAATCCATGCCAATAATTGTATTGCCAGTTTTTATTTTAGTGTTTGAGTCTTCATTTGTTACTAGCTAACTATCTGAACCTGCTGAAGATCAACGTTGGACAGTTTATCAGGCTCAGGTTGGACTTACAAAAACAGAAGAGCAACCTTTGAGTAACAATTCAAGACAGTTTAAATGAAAGGAACACACTACAGTAAGTTATTGGTAGCATGGAGGCCATTTCGTGGTTGATTTGTTTAACACATTCATAGTGCCCCAGTCAGGGGCAGGATTTGCATAGCAACCCTCCTTCCATTTCCCTTTCCTTGCTTTGGTATTTGGATGGCCATGAAGATAGACATCTCGTAAACACAGTTTCAGGAAGAGAGGTGTATAGGAAAGAGAGAGAGATAGAGAGGTGATACAGTAGAGAGTGCTATTGAAATCCTCAACTATGGACTAATTACATGTTGATGAATGTTGAAGTTTTAAAGTTTCTTTTGACTTTTCTGAGCAAAACATGCCAAATGGCTGTCAAGTGGCTGCTGTGACTGAAAGGCCATAGAAACAATCCCCTAAAGAGCCTGCTGACACTTCCATCCTGGTGAAAATTTCCTTTGAGGACCCCTTATCCGCTCTCACAGCTCTGGTTAAGAAAGAGCAGGAGCTAAAACGCCTCAAGTGTGATACAAAAAAGTGTGCTGGCACTCCCAACTTCCCATTGTGCTTTTGTTTTGGACTCCTGCAGCTTTGTAGCATTTGTGCAAAGCTTATTTCTCCTACGTGATCGTTTGTCATTGCTGTAGTTTTGTAATTTGGCTCATTATAATATTGCTTAAGATACTAGTTTGCAGTCTGCATGACAGAGGGAGAGGCACGCAGGCCTGCAGGGAAAACAAGGCAAAAACTGTGCAGTTTATGCCCTGACCAACTGTCATGCAGAAGTCTGAATGCCTGCTATTCACTGGATCTGACCAGAGCAAACAGAGCACACATGACTGAGGAACACGAACCCATACTGTACAGCTGTAACTAGGTTACAGCTTAGTCACACCCCATAATGCTACTTTTCTGCTCAATAAATGCCGCCATTGGGTGATGCCACAGTTATGCTCAGTCCTAATGATAGCTTCTTGTCACAATGTAGGCTGGATGATAAAGCCAGACAGTGTGAGGGCTGTAAAAGTTTGAGCGTGCCGACACTCCTATTCAAACCCACAATAGTGACCAATGGTGAAATTTGCTTCCTACTATGAGTCACACACTGACATGAAGGCCCTGGAAATGTAAAAAACAAAACAAACAAAAAAAGGTGATCAAATGAACCAAATAGAGGAAGAGAAGTGAGTGAAGCCGTAAAGCAACTTACTTGTAGACAAAGTGGCATTCGCAGGATGTGGGTTGTCCAACTGTGGTCAGCTGGATTCAGGCAGCATTGGGTGGCCTGTGGTGCTGCTGGATCGGTGGCCGGCTCAGCTGAGGAGAGTCGCGCCCATCAGAACGACCGTAACCGACGCCTACGACGCGAGAGTGTCCGTCCACCGCCTCGCCCCCACCCTCTCTCCTCTCTATCAGTATCCCCGCACCGCTCGTCTCTCCAGCCTTCAGCAGCTGATAGCGCACTTCAGCCAAGCTGCAAACTCCCTCTCCTCCTCTTCCCCCCCTCCCCTCTCTCTCTCTCTCTTTCTGACGTCACAGTTCCTGTATGCTGTGGACTCAGCGCTTTGGCAACAGCACCGTCTCTCTGGGTGCTACACAGAGTGTGAGGGCTCCTCCGGGGAAATGTGACTTCAGGGGGCAGAAGAGGGAAACGCGCAGACGCATTTCCGCACGATTGGCTCGAGCGTACGCACGCACGGACGTAGGCTATACACACGCGCTTTTCTGTTACCGTTGACGTAGCCTACCTTCAACCTGTAACCTCTTTACCTCGTCTATCCTAATCCTGACGGTAACCATAACACTACATAAAAAAAGCCCAGGGGTTAACTTTATAACTTTATTTTAGTAGGCCTACACTTGGTCCATGCGTGTTGCATACCCAACCTTAAACTATATTACTTCTAAATCATGCAAAATTGTATATTACAGTAATGGCCCTATACTTTACCTTGACCATATGCAGTCTATGACCTTACAGTAGTCAACTACAACAGTAAAATGTTGTGTAAACAGTTCAAATTCACCAGTTAAAAACTAGAACACTCACAGGGGTACTTTTCTGCACAATGAGCAGGCTACTCTTAAATACTTGAAAAAAATTTGCATGCAGGACTTTTACTTTAAATGGAACATTTTTACACTGTGGTTTGGTTACTGTAATGGCATTTCCCCCCCAGACCCCCACAGAATAAATAAAATCACTTTGTAAAAATGTCATCACTCTGTGGCTGTCACACTCTAAAGCTTTGCAAGAATGTGTGTGTGTGTGTGTGTGTGTGTGTGTGTGTTGTGTGTGCCCCTGAGTCTCATGTCATCTCCTGACACTGATCCGAACAGTATCAAGCTTAACTCTCTGACCAATCTGTGATGAATTAGCTGATGCTCTTATCAGCGAGAGTTTGCCTCTGCCAGAAGGACTGGCTGAGATTAGACATGCTGCTGTTGTTGATGCATACCTCTGTCAGCTGGCAGTTATAAATGGGACTGTTTGTAACCACAGCCATAAATAATTACCACATGCCATCATGTGACGTGATGTGCAGACAGGAAGTTGAAATCATGTGTGTTTCACTGACACACAAAGGGAAAATCGCCAGAAACCCCAAAAGACACAATACACGATAAAACATACATGATATAATGCACACAAAATCACATCATTTCACTGTTAATATAGGATCATACTAGTTTCTAACCTTTCTGGTTTAGGACTCTTTAAAGCCAGGCCATGATTGTGGCATCTCATCACACTGCATGAGTAAATTGCATCACCAACAAGTGATGTTCTGATCCTAGTTTTTAGAGTACTGAGGAAATACAACTCTCCAGTATGTCAAGACAAAAAAGCAAAGATTTGAAAAAAAAATTGTGAGGCAGAAGAAGTACTCAGAGCTTTTACTTAAATAAAATTATCAATACCACATTGTAGAAATACTCTATTACAAGTAAAAGCCCTGCCTTTAAAATCTCCCTTCAGTAAGTTTGTTAAGTGTTAGCATCCGATCCAACATATGTATATATATATATATATATAT
>NC_045738.1:16989701-16995253 GCF_008692095.1 Etheostoma spectabile | reverse complement strand
ATATATATATATATACTTAAACTCCCAATTGGTAAACTACTCCTATCTGATACCATACTAATCTTAATCTGCAAAGTAACTAGTTACTAAAGGTGTCAAATGAATGCGGTGGAGTAAAAGGTACAATATTGGCTTCTAAAAAGTAAGTTTCATTCAATTTAAAAAGTAGGCCCTAAGTCCAAATTGTACTTACGCATTTGAGTAAATGCACTCAGTTCCATTCCAGCCCTGGTCCTCAACCCGCAGGCTGGGTATCACAGTTATCACATCTTCCTTAGCTGAAAGTCTCAACTCGATGACCCTGAACATCCCTCAGTCTGACTGGCTGATTGCAGTGCAGTTGAAGTCCTTGTATTTGCTCGCCACCTAGTGGTAACAGTTGGAAACCGGCACTTCACCACTTGTTAATCTGCCAGGGGCCATTTTGAACCGCACGGCGGTGTTACCACACGCTTCGCATGACTGGTGTGAGTAATGTGTAAGACATCAATAAACAAGAAAAGACACAACAATAAACAAACAAAACCTTGGCTTGCCTTGGATGCATGTGCCTGAAGCCAAAACGTGGTATTCCTCCAGAGCGTCTTAACTGTAAGTATAATCTACAGTACATTATGCTTGATTTAGAAGGGTTCAAATTTAAAAGTGTGTCTGGGACTCTGTTACAGCAGTGTTTGTCGTTGTTTGTCGTTGTAAAGCAGTAAATGTTTTTTTTTTGTCATTTAATATCCAACTATGTGCGTGTTTGGTTTATGACTGGATCTTAATGTCTTAATGCTGAACGCTGCACTAAAAATAGCTGCCTGCATTGTTTGTGTTAATTATCTTTTATGCGTGACTTGAGTTGGTGTGAGCCATACTTGTTCTGTGTGAACAATATTCTCAATCACACGTTAACTTACGTTCCGGATGTCGTGTCAGAGGACATGTGTCCCTCTGGATGTCACATCTCTTCTGTCCTGCAGATGTGGTATTTGTCCACTTTGGAGTTGGCTTCTAGTATTTTCAGCAAAGAGGACTGGAGAGGCTGTTCTACATTTACAGTTGTGTCATTTGTTGGAAGGAAATGTCTTTTTAAGGAAGAGAAATAGCCTATCTTGTCAGATGTGATTCACATTTGTGAGCTCATTATTCCAGAGAATCTGCAGTGACATTTCTATGGTGGCATTCTAAAGCTGCTTTATTGTAGGAGTGATGGGATGTTCACTCACAACTCACATTTTCTTTTATTTTTTATCAAAACCACCACCTAAATTCCTTTAGCCTACGTTTGGTAAGACAGAGGCAGCTGAAATTATCTCGTTTTCGAAGGGGTCCTTAAAGGCAAAATATACAGTACATTCACCGTTAGACATGACAATTAACAAAACATCACAACATGCATCACAACATAAATACATACGTACATAAATACATACATGCATCCATCCATCCATCCATCCATCCATCCATACATACATACATACAAAAGACAAAAGCTCTCCATCACACCAAAACCTCCTTATTCTCCCCATTCCAACCATTAGATATTAGACAATAACCAGTTAAGGTCATTAAGGTGAATTATTAATATTGATAAAGGTGAGTTAAAGTGGTCGGCGCTGCTTGCCCGGGCATTTCAGTTTAAAAACTTTTCTCCACGGATTTCCTAAACTTGGCCAGTTCCTCTTGTTTGAGCCAAATTAATGAGGCGGCTAAAGTCATTAATTGGCCACTTAATTGGCCCATGTCGCTGGCGCGCTGCTTCCGTTGGCTTTTAGCGCACCGCCATCCCTCACTCCTGCTGCCAGACATCACAATCCCACCTTGTCAAAACGATTTAGGGTCAGTCTCTCAGACGGGAAAGGTGCTCTCGCCGTGGACACCCCCCCCATACACACACACACACACACACACACACACACACACACACATCTGGATCCCCCTCAATCAGTATCTCCCTCCCACTCTATCTCGGTGTTTTATGTCTGCGTCACAACAAGTCGGTCGAGAGCGAGAGGTAGGGATGATGGCGTCTCTGGCGGCTTGATTCCGGTGCTGCTCTGACAATCCCGCCTTAAGAGCATCAATAGGTGGTGGCGGAGAGGGGGATAGGAGAGCAAAAGAGACGGGGACATGACGAAACGGCATCGCGGAGGACGGACAAACTAGAGACGGACGGACAGCCAGTCGCCCCCCTCCTCCTCGCTGACGGCTTGACTGACACACACACACACACAACACACACAACACACACACACACACCACACACACACACACACACACACACACATAGGCGCTTGGCACAGACAGGGACATGCATGCACACCATCCACTTTTTGCAAGCACGCAGGCTGCGCATCCGAGTGGGCAGTAATTGGGCAGCGGAGATCCACAGCAGATGAGGGCATTTCATGTCCAGCCTGCTCAGGAATCACTGTGACCCCGACGGAAAGGAGTTCGATTTGACAGGTATAGGCTACCCTTCACCGGCACAGCTTACTGTACAATTTGCCTGATTTCCCTTTTGATTCACAAAAGGCTACATGCACTGTTATGTATCCTGCTGCGTCTGCCTTGACTTGAGTGCATGCACTGGAACAAATGCTTAACCTGCACAAGATAATGCCTGCACAGTCCTTTCATGCATCTCTTTAAGTTTTTAAGATGTTGGGAGAGAAGAAAAAAAATCAGCAAAGTGCCTAGCAGATGCTTCAAGTAGCTGCACAGTGATCTTCGCTCATTCAATCAAACTGTATTGCAGCAGTCATCATGCAGTGTTTTTTTCTGTGTGTGTGTGTGTGTGCGTGTGCATTTCATGTGTGCAGTAATCATTTGTCTTGCTCTCTGGTTGTGTACTCACTCACATCTTTTAGTGTGTGGAGGATACAGGCTGTCGTTATGCTCTGATCTAGAAGGAGGGAGGGGGGGAGGAAGATTTTAACCCCTTTGCACCGAAGCCCGGCTGTCTGAGAGCCAGCCGAAATGCCGGGGCCATAAACCCCTCTGTCAGCAATGGCAGCAAAGTATTCAGCGAATAAATCGGATTTCCATTTCACATGAGCCCTGCTCTCTCTCTTTCTCTCTCTCTCTCTTTCTCTCTCTCTCAACCCCCCTCTCTGTCTCTCTCCTCAGGATGGGGGGAGTAAGTGAAGGAGATGATGTGTTGGCTCGATGGAGTGATGGACTACTGTACCTCGGCAATGTGAAAAGAGTAAGTGCATGTTGGAGTGTGTATGTGTGAGTGGCAGAAAGACTTTTGAGTGTGTGTGTGTGTGTAGTGTGTGTCAGTGTGTGTGTATTTGCCTGGATTTTTGAAAAAGACTTCCATTTAGTTTTGTCAATCATTCCAGCTCACCTGCTATCTCCCTATCAGGTAGACGGAGTCAAGCAATGTTGTCTGGTGAGATTTGAGGACAACTCGGAGTTCTGGGTACTGAGAAAGGACATTCACTCATGTAAGAAGAACTCTTTATTTTTTATTTTTTTCCTCCCTCGCCCGTCAGCTACAAGAGTTAAATAGCTTCCTGTTGGGAGCACTCTGTGTTTCTAACGTTACAAAATGCTCGTATATGGAGTTTTTGAACGCACAGATGTTCCGCTAAACTCAAACTAAAGGTGTTTGTTTCAGCTCTGAAACTTTGCCTGAGCAGTCGAAGGGATACGTTTCTCATTATTTCTTCTTGTGAGCTTACAACTTTTTAATTTATTGTACCCTTTGTCTCTGGATCTCTGAATTGGCTCTCCAAGAAAAAAGCAGAAAAGAAATTACAATCACGTTCAAGGCTTATGATGCCGAGTACTCTGAGTGTTCTGATCGGAGTACGTTGGGATGTAATTGGTATATTAAAGTCTATCTATGAATTTATTAGATTAATGATTCTTAAGGGAAATGGCCCCCACAATTCTCCTAGCATCAAGCGCAGGGGGAAGTTGGACGCTTGTTAGGACCAGGCTGAATATCCGTCCGTCAGATGAAGTGAAATCTGAAAGGGTGCAGGAGACACTGGAATCAATGAGGTGGCAAGGATGTGAATCAATATACATAAATTAATGCCTTTGACTGCTCTCTCTTTCTCTCTCTCTGTCTTCCTCTTTCACATACTTCCTCCCTTGCCCTCCCTCTCTTTGCTTCCTCTGTTTGCTTCAGTTGCTGCTGGAGTGGAAGAAGTTTGCTGTATTTGTGACGCTCCGCCTCTTAAAGAACCCCTCATAAATTGTCTCAAATGTCGCCACGGTAAGGAAGCACGCCTCATCATACGCCGTCAAGCGCTGGTTCTCCACCCGTTCTTGCACTGACCTTGAAGATTTGACACAGTATGGTAAATAACAGCGCTGCTGTTTTAAAACAAAACAACGACACAGAAAACCATCTATCGTAAATGACAGATATGAATTGTTGCACCTGCATCCTATCTAGAATGAAAATGAATGAGATGCCCAGAGACATGGAGCTTAATTCATAGACGTAAATGTCACTAAATGTCTTTACTTGGGCTGCTTGATGATTTAAAAAATCCCCTCGGGACATATTTTAAAAATAGTCCGCATTGAATAGTGATTTGTGTCTGATTTGGTTTTTCCACAGAAAAATTAATTATGTCGTCAAAAATTCTTAAAACCACATCTGCTCCTTCTCCCTTAGTGAAAAATCTATATGAATGTCATAACCTGTAGGGGGGCCTAAGAGGAAAAGTGCTTTGGTGCCTACTGTAAAGGTGCTGGTTGACAAGTAGCTAATTTTTAATTTTAATCTGTTTATTGATCCCCAATGGGGAAATTGCAATTTACCACACTTTGTTAGTTATCACACACAGTCCTGAAATACACACACACACACTCAGGATCTGTACAGCACCCGTAGCGGTTGGGGGGGGGGGGGGGGGGGGGGTCTGGTGCCTTGCTCAAGAGCACCTGGCAGTGCCTAGGAGGTGAAGTGGCATCACTCCAGCTACCAATCCACATTCCGTACTTTTTTGGTCCATACGGGGACTTGAACCAGTGACCTTCCGGTTCCCAACCCAACGCCCTACGGACTGAGCTACTGCCACCCTTTAGCTAATGCTAATGTAATTCTTGGTGGGTAACATAAGATTACAACACAGTTCAACACGCTCAGTTATTTTTAGTATAATGTTTTTGGCCACGGTTAACCACTCTGGGCTAGCTAACACACGGATGTATCAGTAACGTTAACTGTATAGACAACTAAGGCTAGGCTTTAGTCGGGATGAGAGCTGACAACAGCCCCGGTCCGCGGACACATCCGTTCCACAGTCAGCCCCCATCCTGCTAGCAGCCGTCCACCATCATTACAGCCCTGTGGACACATCAACACTCAGACCCTGGCCAGCTAGCAACCATCCCGGTCAGCACTTAACTCCGGTGCTTAGGACGCTAACGGTCAGTTTACTTAACCGTTGGGAACAGACCCAGGCACCCGAGTTAGAACAGAGACCAATCGTAACGTTCCACTACCGATAGCGTTACGGGTGCCCCCTCTGTCACTTTTGTCCGTCTTTACAGTTAGCTAACTTTACCAGACAAAACAGGAATAAGGCACCAAAAGGACC
>NC_045738.1:16989404-16989691 GCF_008692095.1 Etheostoma spectabile | reverse complement strand
GTAATTTAAAGATGTGGTAGCATTGGATCTGGATGGGAAGGATACCTCTGGGAGTTGAAGGGGTCTGTCGCGGTTCTGCCTTCTCACTGCGATTTGGGTTTTATTTTCCATATCGTTACAGCCCTAGCAAATAATTATCAAAACAAGACACAATATCTCTCCTGCTTGACTGTAAAGTCCTCTCTCAGTGTTGTATGCCTTGGCTTCCAACACTTCCTTAAAGGTCCCATGGCGTGAAAATTTCACTTTATGAGGTTTTGTAACATTAATATGAGTTCCCCCAGCCT
>NC_045738.1:16987502-16989394 GCF_008692095.1 Etheostoma spectabile | reverse complement strand
CCCCAGTGGCTAGAAATGGGGATAGGTGTTAACTAAGTCCTGGGTATCCTGCTCTGCCTTTGAGAAAATGAAAGCTCAGATGGGCCGATCTGGAATCTTGCCCCTTGAGGTCATAAGGAGCACTGTTACCTCCCCTTTCTCTGCTTTTCCTTACCAGAGAATGTGGCCTGCCCATGAGAGAGAGACATCATGGCTTTCAAATGAGGAAAGTGGCAGTTAGTCAAGCCCCCCCCCCCTTCTCCTCCTCAAAAGCTACAGACTCAGAAATGGCACATACTAAGGAAAGCTCATTGTGTGACTGGCTCTAGTGGCTGTACTTCTGCACCAAGGCTGAATTTTGGGAAAAAGACTTCAGATATGGTGTTAGGGGATCACTAAGGTCTATATAAAAGCATCCAAAGAGCACCGTGTCATGGGACCTTTAAACTCAGATTTAGTGAGTGAGAACAGAGAATGTGAAAACAGCTTTCCGGTTTCAAACTCTGCACACACCTCATTCTGCAATGTGAAGGTTAAACACCCAAGTGAATTAAGTGTAAATAAATCCAATTTTTGAGTGGAGGGGGACTTTAAAACGATGAAATAAAATATACTGAAGTTCTTGTCTTCACAGTTCTGTCCGAACAATATGTTTCTTTTGAGGAATAAGAAGACAAACATATCCGGGCTCCCTAGATGCATCCTAAATGCTATAGTAAAATGTGTTGCATGCTGCTGAAACAAATCAGCAGAGCACTAAACATGGAGCTGCTCTGCCATTATTGTCACTCCGGCTGTCTGTCTCGTAAACACGAATTAAACGCTCTGCCTCCTCCTTCCATTACAGGTTATCATTCAGAGTGCCACACGCCAACCATCGAACCGGAAGCTGACAGCGATTCGTGGATATGTCGGCAATGTGTCTTTGCAGTCGCAACCAAGGTCAGGCTGCTAATCTCTCCGTCTCACATAGTCTTGGAAAAAAACATTCAGTGTGTATATAATATGGGAGAAATCCATTCAAATATTATCAGGCTTTCTCTGCCACTATATTGTTGTGTACAGCAGAAAATGGGCTTTTTTGAAGCAATATCACGCTAATTCCTTGAGTATTGACTTCAATGTGAGATGTTCTACATTGTGTAAAAGAAATCATAAAGAATCAATAGTTATGAAGCTGAAAATCTTTGTTGAAGTTGAGAGAAGTACATTTAAAGTCAATCAATCACACATGCTCCAGTTCTGTACATATGAGATGAGAAAGCACCCGGTTAATTGTCAATCGGTCAATGTCCATAGCTCATTGTCCAGACTTTGGCTGCTCCGGACGCTATCTCTCACAGCTGACCTACAATAAAATGAGAGGTATCGCTTTCTCCCCATCGAATGTGATCCATGTCCTCCGCTGCTTTGACAGGAGAATGATTTGAGTGGTCACCAACCAATCAGTTCTCTCTTGTGTTTTCAGAGAGGCGGTGCACTCAAACGGGGACGCTTCGCCCGGCTCATGCAATTTATGAAACTCCGGCTTCCCTACCAGCTGTCGTCTTTAGACTGGGACCCGCAGCATCTGACCAATCAGCAACAGTGCTACTGCTACTGTGCCGGACCTGGAGAGTGAGTGACACTGCAGAGGCCAGTTTAAGTTTGAATGTACAGTTCAAGTCGTAAACATTTGGCATTTTCTCTGAAAAGCTTGATCTCATCTAAATCAACGTCATCTTGTGGATTATTTGCAAATTGCATGCAGCATATCAGACATGTGTCAAAACGTTTTAGCAGGATTCTTTTGAGTTTGTTTTGACTTTCTTGGTTTTATATGTGAGAGATGATCACTGCATCAGTTCAGATACGTTCAGGTAAGTTGTCAATCCCAAAGAAAAGTGCATCAAACTCTCTTTCTTACTGAGGTG
>NC_045738.1:16987164-16987492 GCF_008692095.1 Etheostoma spectabile | reverse complement strand
AAAAACAAAGAAACCCCCCCCCCCCAAAAAAATAAAAAAATACATGTACTGGGGACTAACACTTTTGTGTGATCTTGACTTTGTTTTGCGAGATCTCAAGATTTTATTTGCGAGATCTTGACTTTGACATGGAGGGGTAAAAAGCAAAGAAGACATTTTTTCAGTTTTTTGTTTTCCTCCATTAAAGTCGAGATCTGGATTTTAATGTAGGAAAAAACACAAAGAATTTTTTTTTTTTTTCAGATTTCATTACAGATTTCAAGTTTAGTGTTTGTGCCCAGTAGGCTACTTTTTTGTCTTCTTCTTCTTCTTCTTCTTCTTTTTCTTC
>NC_045738.1:16984983-16987154 GCF_008692095.1 Etheostoma spectabile | reverse complement strand
TCTTCTTCTTCTTCTTCTTCTTCTTCTTCTTTTCCTCTATAAAAGTCGAGATCTCGAGTTTAGTGTTTGTCCCCATTACACTTTTTTTTTTCTTTGTTTTCCGAGGCTCCGTAATTTCCAATGTATTTGCGTTCCTTTCATTGTGTTTTGCTCCTTTGCCTATGTTGCACTCTTGTTTGTGTTATTTGTTAAGCCCCACCCAACTGGCACATAAATAAGTATAAAACAAACTCCCAACTGCAATATGTTTATGCGTAGTAGGATCCGGTGGGACTTTACACCTGAAGACACATTTCAGCTCAGAAAATGAGAACTGTCTGCTCCAGTCATCACTCTTCAGTCTTCTCTCAATTATTTATGCACAAATACAAGTGTGTCTGGTGACAGACGTTAGACACATCCATTCATTCATGTGTGTAAAGTCTCTTGATGTTTTTGTGTTGTTGGACTGCAGGTGGAACCTGAAGATGTTGCAGTGTGGAAGCTGTGGTCAGTGGTTCCACGAGGCCTGCACACAATGTCTGACCAAACCATTGCTGTATGGAGACAGGTGCGTTACTGAGCGTTATGTAGAAAGCATTACTGTAAAAAGCTCTGGATTCTTAATATTCAGAAGTGTAATATTGTCATGACGATAAATGCAACGGTATGTGTAGGGTTGGGTATTGTTCAAAAATGTTCGATACCTGTTCTGATACCAATACTGTGACTTTGATAACCGTTCTTATACGATACTTTTATTAACACCAATTTTCTAAAACAAAAAGAAATGAATACATTACACATTATGTTTCAAATCTTTATGTTTATTTTTCAGCTCCTACTACATGAGCCCCTTCTCCGTGCGTAACGTTGAGTTTTTCCTGTGTGTCTCTACGATGTGTAACGTTAGACAGCCAATCACAAACATCATTAGGTCTCGGTAGAAGCATGCTGCATGCTTATTGGCTCACTGACTCTGATGAGGTTTACTTTATCACACCTTAGGTATTGAAATCGGGTAATGAATGACAATGGCAATTTTTGATTATCGATACTTTAGAGGCAATGCGGTCAGAGCCTACAGAGTATGGAATTCTGTACCCAGCCCTACATTTATATCTGATTGGAAACACTCAGAGTTCATATGCACCCTAAAACTCTAGGACTCTAGCTTTAAGACAGTATTTAGTAGAGCTCGACTGATATATTCTGAGCTACATTTCTGAAGTAGATATCAATATTTGTGAGCAAATATAAATACATTCTGATACTATTATTGTTATTATTATTATTATTACAATTATTATTATGTGATATTGTCTTGTTCACTCAAACTTTTGACATGAACAAATGTTTTGGCACCAATTTCTCACTTTTGTTAATTTAAGAATTGTAACAAGGATAGTTAAACAACACAGTAAAATGCCAAAGATGATGGTAATAGTAAAGTAAATAAACACATAAATAGAAGGGGGAACGTGGAATAATAATAACTTTAAATAGAAATTAAATGGAATTATTTTAAACTTGAATTAAAGAATTTAATAAGAAGAAAAATAAGGGATGAGAAAGGCATACAAATGTAACCTGCAAGACATTTTTGTTTTTTTTATATATATTTGTTATAGTTCAATATTAGTCGATAATATCTCACCAATATATCAGTCAGGATCTAATATTTGGATTGTGTTTTGATGTGATTGATGTTACTTCTCTGTTGACCTGGTTTCAATTGATATTTTTGTATTGATCTACTGCTCACATGTTGACTTTGTTAGGTACAATATTCAGGTTAGATTGAGCAGAACACGTATTATTTTCAAATGATCTGTCAACAATTTCAACATATTTGATTAATTGATTACTTATCTAATCTATAAAATGTCAGAAAATAATGAACAAAAACTCCAAAGTTTTTAATCACTTTATAATTTGATAAAACTCAGAAAAGCAGCACTTTTTTGTGATCAAATTTGGTCCAGATGACAACATACAGAAAAGTACACTACACACACCAAAGAAGGCACTTTGCCCCTTTTCCACAGTCCTTTGTTGCGATCAAATGTTTCCTTCCAAAACAAAGAGAGGAACTACGGGAAGGAGGGAGACACAACAACAACACAACAGCAAGAACGATGTCTGCAGCTCACAAACCAGACACACAGAAACAGACCCAGACAAACACACAA
>NC_045738.1:16955497-16984973 GCF_008692095.1 Etheostoma spectabile | reverse complement strand
GGCATTGACAGGGAGACCGGCATAAGACAAAAGGAACCAAACACACGCACAGACAGAAGTGAGAAGGTTGGAGCACAAATCTACAGCCTGGATTTCAAGGATTCAGCAATGGTCCAAAGTCTTTCCCAGGGCTCCACCTAGGCAAGCCGCTATATATATATAGATATATATATATATATCTATATATATATACACTACCGGTCAAAAGTTTGGGGTCACTTAGAAATTTCCATTGCACTCCATTATAGACAGAATACCAGCTGAGGTCAATTGCATTGTTTTTTTTTACCCGGTCAGCAGTTTTCAAATTACATTATGTGCTCACATAATTGTAGAGGATTCTCCAGTGTTTTCTCAGTTAGTTTTTTTAAATGATATCAGATTAGTAAACAGAATGTGCCTCTGAAACATTGGATCAATGGTTGCTGATAATGGGCAATGTAGATATTGCATTGAAGATCAGCCACCCACTCAGATCAGCTGGTATTATGTCTATAATGGAGTGGCATGGAAATTTGTAAGTGACCCAAAACTTTTGACCGGTAGTGTATATATATATATCTATAGATATATATATAGTATATATATGACATCCAGCAAGGAAAGAGTCTATGTATGAATAGGCAAGTCATGAGGTGGTTTCCAACGGGTGGCAATCATTCTCTTGGCCGCTGTAAGTCCAGCAAAAACAGCACATTTTTGAGTTTTTGAGAGCTAGAGGGCTGACAGATCTTTCAGAATTAAAACCTAGACGGTAACAGGTACAATATCAGAAAAGTAGCACATTTAAGACGCAACTCGTCTCAGCAGTAGATTCCGGTCTGATTAAGATAATCAGATGGCATACATGACAGCTTCACTTGTCAGAGAACTACCTTAATTAGCTTAAGCAAAAATAATGAATGTGCATGTTAATGCGTTCGCTGACATCCTCGCACACTCAGAGCAAAGGGACACACAGCAGAGCAGACATATCACCTTTTCAGTAGTTGTTAGGATATGATGTCGGGAGGATATGCAAGAAGCTGATCGCAGTGCAGTTTGATAGGCTGCATCTCACGCGTGTAATAAAATGTATCCATCCATTAAGTCATTATTGTCATTAACCATCTGTGTTAGCCGACTGGGTTCCACACCCACCCTGACACCTTGTTATTGCCGAACCTGTCAGAGGGGGGTGGGGGGGGGATTAGATTTAGACTGACAGTCAGGGAGAGTGAGGCAGGATTGGTACAACATCTGCTGAGCAGGTGATGGAGGAAGAGTGAAGACCGAGTTCACAGTTGGAATAGTAAGCATGTGCTGCCGTCATCCTGTGTCTGCGCTTCATCTTTCCCAATGCCCTTGAGCCAACATATAGCAGGACAGATGCACACCTTGTTGTTGTGGTAATCGTTTCAGGGTCACTTGGAACAGAATGTTGTTATAGTTAAACATTCACACCTGTCTGTTTACTTTCAGTTCAGGTTGATTTATATGATGAACTATCTAGAGAAGAGAGACATATATAGACTCCAAGGAAGGCAAAGGGGGGAAAATCCCAGTGTATATGTTGTATAACTTGGACTAAAAGGTTAAAAAGTCTGTAAAAAAAACATTTTTTCACGGAGTTAATGTGGCACCTCTGGGCCTAACCTGATTGGATCGATGAGACACTTACATCACTCTAGGTACTATAGGAGAGTACACTTGGAATAGAAGTGTTAACAGTTGACAATTTTAATGCTTGTCACCATGAATCAACCTAAACAGTCACAGCATTACAACAATACAACAAACAAAATAGAGCTCTTAATTAAAATAATTAGGTCCCTTTTTGAATTGGGTGTTCCAACTAACTATATTGGTCCTCCGTGTTGAAGAAGAATTGCTCAACCTCCAAAAGAGAGAGAGAGAGATTTCAGTCTTGGGGGGAAATATCCGGATGTGTGTGTTCAATGTCAAGTGCTAATACTACTACCCGGGTAGGTTAATGGTATTTCTTATCCGTGTCAGAATGAATGAATCTGGGAATCCAAGTCCTCTGTGGCAGGTCTTTATGGCTGGCCACACCATATCCAACACTGTCCACAGATCTGCTGGGCAAGGCTTGCCATCCTTCAGTTCGTCAGTAATTCTGGTACGCAACAAAAAACCAACCAGAGTTCAAAGACATTTATAGCTTGACAGGAATTGTATCCAATATGTTCACAGCTCGTGACCTAATAAAAGAGCAATTTATCAACACCAAAACTATTTAATATGACTGGATTAATCAAGTAATTGAAGCTGTTATATGGCATTTTTATACCGGGAAATGCTCCGTTCAGTCGTAGCTGTGCATCAGCTGCCTGCTTGTCTAGGTGTTGAATTCAAACATGACCCCCGCTACAAAAGTGGGGACTTTAGGTACCGTTCACTGCGTATTCCAGTCACACTATGCCAAGCCCACTCCGCTGTGAAACTGCATCTCTAAACAACAAATACGGGTATAGTAGCCCTATATTTCATATGGGTTACATTAATATCTTCCCACCTCTCCCTTGTTCCTCACTCCACTACACGCCCACTCAGATTCTCGAATCTTGGTCTTTTATCCATTCCTCTCTCCAACTACCAAAGGTGATCGTGCCTTCGCCATTTTAGCTCCAACCCTTTGGGATCTTCTCCCTCAGTCTCTTAGGTCTGCTGAATCTCTTTATGCTGTATTTTATATTTAATTTGTATTTTGTAACTCATGCTTGTTTTGATTTATTTCTTCATATGTATTGCACATGTGTGTGTGAAGCACTTTGAAACGTTTGCACACTGCGAAAAAGAAAACGCCACATGAAATATTAAAAGGAGGTAACAGTTCACACAATACAGTAATGGGAGCTTTTTATATTAGCTGGATAGTAAAGTTAGATTGTAAATGTCGTACGCATATTTTTTGTAAATCTTTACAATCATTCACCGAAAGAACCAAGCAGCACAAAGGACAAGGACAAAATAAAAGATGACACTCATCAAAGAGAAGAAA
Source organism: Etheostoma spectabile (assembly GCF_008692095.1). Classification (NCBI taxonomy): domain Eukaryota; kingdom Metazoa; phylum Chordata; class Actinopteri; order Perciformes; family Percidae; genus Etheostoma; species Etheostoma spectabile. The sequence goes on along the minus strand of NC_045738.1, from coordinate 16,981,972 downwards.
AATACGTTGTTTTTTTTTTACAGGATAAATGATATTTCACAGTCACATGCTAATTTCATTTTTTCCTTGTGTCTTTTTAGGTTTTATCAGTTCCAGTGCTCAGTATGTACAAAGGGACCAGAGACCATCCAAAGGCTACCCATGACCTGGTGATGTTAACAGTTCAACCTTTACTGACAAGTTTTCAGCAAAAACACTACAGTTTTACACTGTGGTTATTTAAGAGCAATATAAATAACATCCGGAGTTAAAACTCAATTTGTCAATCACATTTTAGAGTATTTTTGTTTTAGTTCCAAAACTTTTTGTATTAGTCAGTGCAACTCCACATGAGAACACAGCCCAGATTGATATTGCCAATAATATAATCATATTGGGGCGTCTGTGGCTCAGTACTAGAGTGGTTTGTGGTTCAATCCCTAGCCCTGCAGTCCCATGTTGAAGTGTCCTTGGGCAAGACACTGAACCCCGAGTTTTCCCCGATGCTGCGCCTTTGGAGTATAAATGTGTGTGTGTGTTTGTCTGATGAGCAGGTGACACCTTGTACAGCAGCCTCGGCCACAGTGTTTGAATGGTGAACGGTTCCTGTACTGTGTAAAAGCGTTTTGAGTAGTTGTTAAGACTAGAAAAACGCTATATAAAACAGTCCATGTATTGTAATAAAAATGTGGTAAATCTAACTAGGCTCACAAATTTTGAAATTTATTTCAAATATGTGAAGAATATACAAAAAATTGTTTTCCTGCATAATTTGTTTTTGCATTTGACCTGTTTGTTATTATCTTCTTTTTTAAATGCAGGATGGATTTGGCTCATTTAGTGCTCTACCATCTCTCGCTGTGCTGCAAGAGGAAATACTTTGATTTTGACCATGAAATCCTGTCCTTCACCAATGAGAATTGGGAGTCGTTGCTCCTAGGAGCGGTATTGATATTTCCTCGTTCAAGCACCATGATGAAATACATGTGAAATGCTGCCAGCCTTTTTAGCATTGGCGAGTTAAAGCCTATTATCAGCCATTAAAGTCAAAAATGAGAAGTAAAACAAGTATGACCTCTACGTCAGCTTAAAGAGGAACACAACTAAGTTGAAGAACTGCATATAACAATATTTTAATGATCTAGTTCAGTGGTTCTTAACCTTTTTGCCGGCTGTACCCAACAGTAAATACTGTACACATACAGTATAGTTTTAAATTTTTTCTCCACAACTCCACAATCTCACCATCTAGGCTACCCCCTGGCGATTGCAGACATAAATGAGTTTTGACAAATCCTCAAACTAGAGTGCTAATGCACAAACTTGTGATATCACCAATTCCACAGAGAATAAACAGGAGAATAAGGATAAAAGTAGAGGTGACAGAGGGACGCACCAGGGGGAATTACCTGAGCATTTCCTCTACATCTATCTGAGGGTTTGGGTTCTCCTTTAAGCAGTTTTGTAGATATGTTTTTAAATGTATCGTTTGTCCTGTCATCAGATGGCAGCAGTTTTCTTTTTTTTAGCCGTGCTGTACTTTCCCATATCAAAATTATTGCTGTCAGCCACTGCAAAATGAAAGTATTCTATGCATTAAAGGTTTTCTGTCTGAGGGCTGTCCACTGTGTAAACACAGCTTTGACTTTTTTGTCCATTCCTGTTTGTCCACTAGCTCTCTGACACGCCAAGGCAAGACCGCTGTCACAATCTCCTCAACGCTCTCAACTCTCACAAGGACAGGTATGTCATCGCATAAGATGAGAAGAATAAACACCGACCACACATGACTGGATTAATGAGTAGCCGCTCGCCATGAATAGAGGGGTCTTCTTAGTGCTCCGTAGTTTGGGGTGTTGGACATGCAGGCTGCAAAGACTAAGATGAAATGTGTGACTTTGAATAAAATGTAACTGCCAATTAGAGCAGATGAAATTGAACACTTTTTGGTGCTTATTTTGTCTTGTTAGAAAAGGACACAAGTTGTTGGTATTAAATCCCAACTGCCAGTCTAGAGGTCTAATTGCTTTTCGTGGGTTTTCATTGAACTTTGCAAAAAAGTATGCTCTAATTATGTATACTTAATTACACAATCGATGTTATGTTCATGAGACTACTTTTGTATGAGGAGAATAAGTACATTTTGTTACGCAGCGTTGAATCCATTATTAGCATCGAAGAGGAGTAACGGGGGAAAAACACACACACATTTGGTGATGATATATTTTAAGTACCAACGCTAAACTGTACAAGCTGTTTCTTTACCGTCGTCCCAGGTTTGTCTCTGGAAAGGAGATCAAGAAGAAGAAGTGTCTTTTTGGGCTTCAGGTTCGAGCTCCCCCTCCGCTGACGTCCGATTCGTCGCCGCTCATCACCGACCCCCCTATCAACATCACGCATAGGAGAAGGTCAGAGTAAGGACAGAATCTCTCTTTTCAGCTCTTATCTCAATAACAGCTCTGGGGTTCCCACAGGGCATATAGTCATTACGCATGAACAATTAACTTGTGAATCAAAGGGCTGCAATTTTCACACGCCAGCAAAAGTATCGGTGTCTTAATATTCTCCTAAAAGAGCATTAAGACCCCCGTGTGTTGTCATCTTTCATTTGTACGTACGTAAGTGTGTGTGTGTGTGTGTTCACATGTACTGTAGTCTTTCATAGACACACTTTTCATTTTACATAATTTTCAGATTTAGCGGAATTACAATGGAATAATTTGCAGGGGAGTAGTATTACAGGGAACAGAAATCATATTACCGGTATTTGAGTGTCTGGAAAACACATTTTCTTACATGGAATATATTCATATCTTCAGTAATTTATCTTCTAGTTTCTTGCTCATCTAAATAGCTCCACACTGCAAGTTTCCTGTAGTCAGCAAGAGACAATATAGGCTTTACTCCTCTTCCTGACAGGAATGTGAGATGTTCTGTTTCACTAGAGGGAAGTCAGTTTGCATCTTCCCAAATGGACAATGTCTAGATGGCTTCATCAGAGGCAACACATTTTGTCCCACAGTTTGTCTCTTTTTCAGAAAAAATCCTCTGTCTACATGTATACTTTCTCAACTGAACTGGTAACAAGTAGTAAATAATGCAATAGGCAATGTCACTTACACACAGACCTATATCCTACTTTGAGAGTCACTGATTTAAATAAACATCTGACATATCAGGTCAACATGTCAATCTCGACCAACACCGTCTTCTACTGTATGATGCAGACTAAATGGAGTTCCAAAACTAATTAGGATTTTCTTTAAATAAGCTGGTGTTATGGAGACTTTCTGACCTCTCCAGGGAGACTCAATAGTCAAATACATAATCAAACTCAATGCACACAGAGAAACACAGAGATGATCGAAGGTGAACATTGCTAATGTTTTATGTAATTAATCACAGGGGAAGTTACCGAGGAGTGGTAACAAGGATTCACCCCCGATCTGTTTTCCCCAGCATCTCTCAAAGAACACAGAGAAACATAATTATTTTATACTCATTGCTCATTGGAAAAGCAGCCAAATGAACATTTTTCCAAACCAATGAAAAGATTTACAATAACCATGCTCAATAACCAATAACAAGCTTGTGCATGTCTCCATATAATTTCATACATATAGCTTTTCCATAATGGTTATTCAGAGATACTGTCATCTTCAACAATGACAGGCTGTCTTATATGTTTCCTCAGTTGAACGACAGATTTCCATAAACGGTCCCAAGCCTAGCTCTAGGAATGTACCTGCACCTGTCACAGTAAACAAAACCTCTACTCGGGCCTCCGACAGTATCTCAGTCTCATTGCACAGAGAGTAGACAGTTTTGAACGCAGTGCATACAGAAAAATGTACAAATGATAATTAATAAATCTCGAGGAATCATAATTCCTTAACACTGGATATTCACAGCCTGCAGAGGCTGAACCAACACTCCAAGATTCCCACAATAAATATTCTAAAGGGCAGATTGTAACAAGATTTACTGAGAACACGAATGCTCTTCAGAAGGTAAACCCTTTTCGCCTTATCTTTGGTGTCACCATTAGGCCAAAACTTACACATATCTACACAAGATATCTGATTAATCAAGTGATAAGATTGCCGTGCAGTTTTTTTAAAGATCTTTTTTTTGTATTTTTGTATTTATTGGACATTTGTCAGTCAAAGGGCTGAAGGAAAACACAAAAATAGAAGCATGGTATGGCATTCTAGGTAGGTCCCTACCTAGAATCAAACTGGTGACATTTTGATAATGTGGCATGCACACCAAAGCGCTCCAATTACCATACCATTTTCTAAACACATTTATGCTACTACGAGGATAAACCCTTTTGATATTAAAGACTCTGTGGTCTTTTCTTTAGAGTGGCCGCTAAGACAAAATATACATTTAAATTTACTACCTGTACAGCTCAAATTAGAGCCAAATGACGTTATAAGCTGCAGGACACAAGTTCATTTTTGAGGAAAGGAAGACGATAGGGAATTTAGCCTCCCTGCTGATGTTGGGCTCAAATATATATATAAACTGTTTTATTAACATATAATAAATCCAAATCATTCTGCTTTTCATCTCACTGCTCACCTCTTTTGTATTTCACACCTCTCAGTAGGCTTTTATGGAGACACACTAAATATTGCACATTTGGACTGCATGTGTGTTTATGCTTGTATTTTAATTTATGTGTGTTTTTGTTCACTTCAGCCCGTTGTCGTTACCCTGCCAGAGGAGAGTGGGGGGGCCAGAGTCACGCAAATCAAAGCGTCGCATCATGGAGACACAGGTCAGTGCCTCTGTCTCGAGCTCAGGGCGAGTAGGAAGGTCTGGGCTACAAAACCGCTCTGATTCTTTTTTTTCTTTTTTTTAGGCGTCCAGGTAAACAGCTTTCTGCGGCCCAAATAACCTGTCAGTCAGACGCTCTGACGAAGGTTCATTTCGCAGTCTGCATCAGTCTGTTTTCTTAACACCCAGTGCAGCTCGGTGTCTCAGTATTTTCCTTCTCCTTTTTTTGCTGTACTTTAACGCCTGCTGATGCTTTAGAGGCTTTTGTTAGAGTAATGGTATAGTGGGGGAGATGACGTGTTGTGTGTTTGGCTCAGTTAAAATTTATGATTCAAATACATGATTGGCTGCACAAAAAACCCGCTCATGTATTTCATCAACAGCTGCAGTTCAGCACCACATTTATCATGATCATCAAACCCAATTCCCAGCGGATCACAATGAAACAGGCAACATCACATGTGGCAGTTACTATTTTTACACAGCATTCTTAACGTTGAATTCTCATTGTACTGTGTACTCCTACACACCACTCTGATCTGTGTACGTGCACACAGTAATCCTGGAACAATGCTCTCCACAGAGCACTTGTTTTCACTCTGGCACATCCAGGCCCCATTGTGCCCCTCTGATTGATGCTAATCTCCGTCTGTCTTGGAGGAGCAGGTTCGTTGTCGTGGGGGAAAGTGAGATGGGATGGAATGCTGATATGTGTAGCCTGGGATCACTTCCAAGTACACTTTGCAGTCGATTACAGTTTGGCCAGGTGGCGCTGGCACCTTGGCAGTACAGCATTGACAGAGCACATCCATTTAAAGGCACAGACGTCGACTAAGGCCACTGAATAATAATCTTCCGTCCTAATAGCAATGCTGGAGAGGGGGATGATAATGGTCGAAGTGTGGTGCCAAATGTCACAGTCTAGCGATGACAAATGTAACAACCTTTAGGTGGCGTCCCTCCGGATGACATTTCCAGTGATTGATTACTCTGATGATGCTCTGGTGTTTTTACTTTTCATGGGTCGTGAGTCTGCGTGTCAGGAGAGCTGCCTCACTAACCAGCCCGCTCCATATGATGTGCTATGGAGGTGATACATTTAATATCCTATGGCTGTGTCTGATAATGCGACTCACTTCCCTAATTAAAATTGGTGGGGATTTATATACATATCTGTCTATATCTGCCCATGGACTTCAAACTCTAAAAAATCAACAAAAATGACAAATTAAGTCTGTTTTTAAAATGTTTTCATTCAGATTTTAAGTTTGCAAGCCTTTTTCTAGACATACAGTATGTATCACAAAACGGAATGTTCCATTTTGCAGAATTAACTTTGCGCATGTCTGAGCAAAAAGGTATCAGAGCTTGATTGACTCCTGGTATGAAGTTGGCATCCAGGCACAAGCTGACCTGTGTGTGTCTCCTGTGTCCAGGCTTGTCCACCCCCAGTTGCTGCCAACCCCATTGAGCTGCTGCCATGTTGCCATGGCTACATGGGAGGGACCAGCCTTTACAACTCCAGGAAGTCAGAGGAGGAGCTTAGTTTGAGGTAAGGGGGTTTTACCAAGGGACTAAGCGAGCATCCACGAAGCGTAGCTCCTATGGCGCCATTTTAATGTTACCAAGCACTCACCTGCATACCATTAACTGACATTCATTTTGGCGCAATACTTTTTCAAATCTCACTTTTGACCAAAAGGGGGTTGGTAACTGTACCTTTAAATGATAGTCTGTTCTACCGATTTTAAAGACCACTTTCATGTATTTTGGTTAAATATGAAGATAAGGCCAGGAGGCGCTTAGCTTAGCATAGCATAAATACTAGAAAACACCTTGTACTATTTCTTGGCCGGCTACAGTGACTTTCTATAGTCTTGTCTGGCCCATAACCACAAAACCTTTTTTTTTTTTGTTTGATTTAATTTTTACTAGGATGGGAGATTACATTTTTATTTAATTTTTAGTTATTTTGTCTTCAACTGTTGCATTCGGTCCACAGCTCTCCTCCCAAGCGGATGTATGCCCTGTACCACACCACCTACAACGGGAATAATGCACTCTCCAGGGGTCTCCATCACTTCAACAGGTTTTTACTCATCTCTTATGCTCATTTGTAGTAACTCCTTCTAGACATTTCTATAGTCACAACCAGACCTTCAGTTGCCCTACTTTTAAGCTCTTTTTCACTTTTCACCACACACAGGATGAGAACTAAGGACATTTTGGTGGATTTACAGCTGATTAACATGTTTTCTTCCACATTAGCTAAAATATCCTTGTAAAAAAAGTCAAAATTTTCATTTTGAGATCATTTTCATTGAAAATTGAAGGTGATGAATAAATGTTTTGGCATGGCTGGCCGAGTGGCACTACATGTATGGTCATGGAATTGAATAGGGGGATTTCATTCTTGCGTATTTTATTGTGCATGATCAAAAAACACACCCACCTTTGATTTTTTTATCAAATTGTTCCCTGGTGAAGGCTGCACATGTTTCAAGGTTAGTTATCCAAACAGTGTATGTGTAGCAAACCCTTGCTGTAGGTTTGAGATGGTGAACCACACCTAGATGATTTGGTCACTGTTCCTGACTCCTGTGCTTCTTTATCTCTTCTCCCAGCGTTGAGGACACCTGCAGAGTAGTGCCGCCTTGCTTCCCATACCCCCTCAACGCCAATGGCAACCATCACCATCACCACTCCCACCAACACCAACACAACCACCAACACAACCACCAACACAGTCACCAACACCAGCCGGGGCAGAAGCAGCTGGAGCCCCTCTTCCTATGTGATATGCCCCCATACCAGGCCGGTATGGGCGGAGGAGGTGGCGTAGGCGGAGGAGGCGGAGGAGGTGGGGGCGGCGGTGGAGGAGGAGGAGGAGGCGGGGGGATGGTAGTTGGAGGCGGGGACGGGACAGTGGCCAGGAGCTGGGGAGGAGGGGAGGCAGTGAGGATCTTGGCGAGACGCGTCACGCCAGACGGAAAGGTGCAGTACCTGGTAGAGTGGGAGAACGTGAATTTGTACTGACACAAAGTGAGTAAACATGAGACGCAATGACTGTTTTGAAGTTGCCACAGGAATACTGTGTATGTAATATGTGGCAGTGTTTAAAGTACAAAAAAAAGAAAAAAGGACAAAAAATTCTCTACACATTGCTAATCCAGGTTGCTCTTATAGTATCACCTCTATTCTACATCATTATTAACGCACTACTCGTTACTAAATGTCCCTCTTTGCTAGTGTTTCTCTGATATTTGTACTGTTAACTTTGGAATATGCCTTTGCATTTATCATGTTTAATGGTGATGAGGGAAGATATTTAAACCTCCAGATTATTTGTAAATCTTTGGAAAACAACAAGAGCACGTCTTTAATTGCAATGGTATTTTGATATACAGCACTGTAGATAAGCAACAGTGAAGTACAAGAAATAAAGAAACCAAATGTTACTGCTTTTTCAGTAGAGAAAAAATAAGTGCGCAAAATGTATTGCTATGCAATTTTAACTTCCACAAATCAAACAGTAAACCTCTACCGCCTGTCATTTAGACAGCGCACTGCTAATTTAAAATAATAGTTTAACATTTTGGAAAGCACACCTTTTTGCTTTCTTGCTGAGAGTTGGATGAGACAATTGATGCCACTCTCATGTCTGTGTGACAACTATGAAAATACAGCCAGGAGACGGTTAGCTTAGCACAAAGAAACAGCTAGCTTGGCTCTGTCCAATGGTAAAACATCTGGTAAAGCACTTCCAAAGCTCAGTGATTGACTGTAGGTTTTGTGGTTATGGGCCAGACAAGACTGTTGGATCATGTCACTGTGGCCGACCAAGAAATAATCCAAGCTGTTGTCTCTGCTTCTAGTATTTATGCTATGCTATGCTAAGCTAAGCGCCTCCTAGCCTAATCTTCATATTTAACCAAAATACATAAAAGTGGTATGGATCTTCTCACCAAACTCTCAGCAAGAAAGTGAATATGTGTATTCTCCCATGTGTGTAACCATTTCATTAAAAATAAATATTGAAATTTTTTAAATTAAAATAATTTACATAGGTATAACCCAAAGCGGCTTATAGCACAAAACATATTTCAATGGTGAAGTCAAGATTACAAATTAGCAACATTTTGTGAAAACATTTCTTGGTCACTTTCAAGCATTTTTTTATTATTATGTATGAATATGTAGTTAAGACCTACTTTTTATTGAACTATAAACATTTACTTACTGTCCAAACTATGATTATCTGTAGCTTGGTTGTAAAAAAAATTGTTAGGAAAAAAAATTTAAAAAGTTTGTTAGTAATTGTTAAATTTAGTCTAGACATCTATACGTCTGAATGATCTCAAATCACCATATCAATGCTTAGTAGGTACTTTGAATATGGATAAAGTTTAAGATGTAACTTCTTGGTTCTTTTAAAAATAACAAAATCCCTTCCAAAAAATGTCCCCCGACATTTGATATGGATATCCAAGGGATGAGCACGTTCCACAGCCAGCAGCCGGCAGCACACTTCCATCAGCCGTCACTTTTATAATTGCCCATTGATCAACTGATAATGTTAATGTTCACGTGGAGTTTAGTGAGTAAAGTAGCCCAGAAAATAAACAGTGATGAATGGTCCGTCACCAGTCAGGCATGATGACAGCTGGGCGGTGGCTGCCAGCTGCTGAACAAAAAAAAAAGCAGTAACCTTTTGTTGGCCAGGATAAGACCGAGCAGTACAGTCAGTCTTGTACAGTTTTTTTGGCCAAACAAATGGTACTTTAATGCCTTGCTTAAGGGCACTATGACATTAGTGGTTGAGCCCTGTCTCAGACGCCAGCTTGTTTGGCTTTATCACCAAATTATCTGGAGGTTTTTATATATTTTCTCTCATTGCCGTATGTTAATAGGAGATTGTATACACGTTATTACCGGGTTACTTATTTGTTATGTTAGATTTTGTCATACATAATTTACATTTAGACTACTGTACGTATTAGAAATAGGAGCCACAAGACAGCTTTTGTTTTATAGATAGAATTATATATTCACAATATATTGCTATGGTCGAATTACTTTTATTTTATTTTTGATGTGGTTGCATAGTGCCTATACGGGTTGTGTACCTGCCGATTGGTCTGCCGACCTGAGTCAACCAATCAGACGACAGATAGATGAACGAGGCCATATTGCTACTAAACAAGAGGATGGCTCTTTATCAGTTGACAGATACAACTACATGGAGAAACAAAGACCACTTCTAATGTTGAGTCAAGTTTTTTTTTTTAAATCAGAACAGGACTGTGATGTTACTGTACATTCCAAACAAACAACAAAAAAGAAATATACATGTTACTGAAATGTCTGTTTGAAGTTATCAGGATGGAAATGGTTTTGATTCTTATTTTTTTCTCTTTTTTATGGGTGTTAATCGTCATAAAGATCCACTAAAGGTCCACTTCAGGTCCAGGTTAGGTTTCAGTGTCGTAGGGAGTTCAATCCTTACGTTCAAAGTGACAGTACAGGTGAAGAAGACTCTAATAGGCCCGAATCCTAACTTAAACCCATAGTTTTTTTCCAGGTCTATAATAACAGTCTATCATTTAGAAGGTACAAGATGGCATTCATAAGTCAAGGCCTGACTTCTTCTCAGATGTGCTTCTAGAGATAAAGTGAGGTGCTGAAGTTGGAATTTATCTTTGTGCAAACAGGTTACATAAATCTAGAATACTGTGGTGCAAATTACAGAGTTTATATTTTATACAGAGTTTTATTTCAGCAATCTGTTCGATAAAACTCACACAACATATACATTTGTCAGTTTTATCTTTCAGGAAAGACTGTATTACAGGTTTAGTTTCAAAAGCAAAAGACAAACACACCATTTATACCGTTATAATCACACCAATGCAACACTCTCAGATTTTATTTAAATACCTGTTTGAATTATCTCCTTGCGTACATTTCAGGCAAGTTAAATTACGTTGATTGCAATTTTCATCCTCCTCCGTGACTATTTGACTGTAGTTCATTGGGAAGGGGTGTGTTGAACCTTTGTAGGTGATGAATGTATTTGTGTGTTTTCTATGGTATGTCTATACCCGTCAAGTGCTTGTTAGAGGTTGTACTCGAGGTGGAACTCGACCCGATTTGTTTTAAAAAAAAAAAGAAAAAAGGAGGAAATAAAGACATCAACATTAAGGAACATCATTTATTTTGGTAGAGGTAGTCTTCTTTTTTTTCTGATTAGTAGTCAAGTCCAAGTTCAGTTTGATGTATTTTTGGACAAATTATGTTTGTACATGTATACTCTGCGTTGACACCTAATATGTAACATGAATAATAAAAAAAGAAAAAAAGAAAAATCACCTCATACAATGTGTGTTTAAAAAAAAAAAAAAAATCTTTTAGTACATACAGGTTTAGTTTAGTTTAATTGTTTTTTCTGGACATCTGTAACTCACAACAGTCAATACACGGATAATATAAACAAAATAACTTTATTGCTTTTACTTCCACAAACAATAATAAAAAATTGCACAGACAACAATAAAAGACAATACTAATAATAATATATATACAGTGAAAGGTGTAGGCTGAAGCCTGAGCTTATTACACCTACCCTTTTTACATGAAATTAGATTCTTTCATACGATAATGAAAGTTACAGAAAGTAAGTATACCACTATATAACCCAGTACAACACAAGACAACTTTCCATCATTTGTGATCTATGACAACTCCCAGAAATCTGTCATTATATACTCTTTCTATTTTAATATTGACTAACGTAATACGTTTAAAATTCTTGAAATTCCAATGTCCAAATATTATGTATTTAGTTTTATTTACAGGTAATTAATAATTTGATACATTGTCTATCTACCTAGCCAAGCCCAAACCAGGATCGTGAACTCTGACTCAACCGGGAATAGAGGATAATCAAAATACACAATGACTTGCAAATAATTCAAGTGAATGAAGCAAGACAAAAAAAAAACCCTCTTCAGTTGATATATTAGGAGGCCAAGTAGAACAACTTCCCACACGGAAGTTCATTCTTGACTTTGGGATCGGTACGTGTGACAAAATCTCCACTCAAGGTCCACTTGCTACTTTTTTTCTGAGTTTTCGACCATTACCCCCTCGTCTTCATCAGCGAATGTTACTGATTCTGGTGCCATTTTTCATCATGTGTACGTTCCATGCGTACTGTAGGTTGCATAATGACACCTGAGCCAGTTTTATTTGCAGATTAAAAACCATGGGATGCAGTCAAACAGTTCAGAAAAAGCTATGTAGTAAGTATGTAGCTGGGGTTTATTTTTGCCACACAACTTCAGACATCAGTTGTCCCGTTGGAAGAAATCCGCAGCATCGTTCTCCTTATTTCTGAATTAAGCTTTCCCAAAATATAAGTGTGATCTCCATCAGCAGCTGCTGACAGGTTGAAACTCTGCAGCCCTGATACATTTCAGCTGAGATGAGAATCACTTCACAAGTTGAACCGAACGTGTAACTCCGAGAACTGTTGTCTTTATGAAACAGACTGGTCCTGGTTCAGCTGGTTAGGCTCTTGCAGGCTTTTCATAAAAACAGACATTGTTTTCTGAGGGTTGACAGAAGGAAAATGCAATTTGAACACACAACCTTCAGAGTGGGGAGCAGTTGCTCTACCAGTTAAACTCCCAGGACTCTGACATGACCTGAATCTCACACAGAGACTGGTAGACTGGTCGGTGTGTCGGTGTCAACCGCTTTCAGTCTGGAAACTTTGGTTCTCTGATGAAGATGAAGTTTCTGCCGCTTCAGTCTGAGCTTCTTTGTTTCTTTGTTTCTTTCTTTTTCCTTTCTTATATATTAGGCTACAAATTATCCAGTTAACCTGGCCTTTTAATGGATCATCTGCCTATTAAAGTAGAAATTAAGTTTAATTTTAGACACATCCCTGAAAATGTAAGCCACAACGTAACATCACAGGTAACTAGTCTACACCTCTATTTGTCCAGTACTTTATAATGGAAAAAACTGGCCCCTTAATTATGGATTGGATTCCATGTGCTTATCATTCAGTGTTCCACTTAATGTGGATTTCTATTTGTTGTGCTGTGCGTCTGATTGTCTTACAAATTGCCTCTTGGGGACAACATCAATAAAGTTGAAATCGAAGTACCTCATTTTTTCCCAATTAGGCACACAATGCAATTTTGGGGTTAATTAATAGATAAATGAATGGATTCATGTGTATAAGAGGGATTTAATTGTATATTTCAGTTCAAGGGATTCTTAAAAACCATCAAGTAGCCTACTTTCATTTTTTTTATTTTTTTTATTGATAATCTTAATGCTAGGTATGAGTTGTTGTTTTTTAATAGAAACAATCCCTTAAAATGTTCCTCACAGCTTTCATCTTTATTTTACATTTACCGGTATTCAGTTTTAAGAGGTCATTGTTAACCATATAGGCTAAACTATTTAATCAATGAAAGACTCCAAAAAGGATTTGAAGATGCTATTTTCATAGGCTAATGTCCATAACTATGTGCAAATATCACCTCTGAGAAATGGGCGAGCATTTTCCCTTTTAAGCAGAAGTAGAAGTAGGCTGAGCTGTTTTTCATTGGTCATTGATCACTTCCACTGTAGGTGGTAATCAAACAATGTTGGTGAGAATCCCTCTAAATTAGTCTGATGGGGATGACAAATTACATCCCAGCCAAATGTGTCCTGTAGGAAAGATGAACTACTTTTTTTGGCAGAAAATGTACTACTGCTGCCAACATGAAAGACAGATGTTTATTTTGTGTTTGTGCCAGTTATAATTAGTTTTCAAGATGAATGGAAATGCTACATAATGACTCCAAAGATGAATAGGCCCTACTAGCTACATCTCTGTGATAATCATGTAACATGTTGTATTTCCAAAAAGTAGAAGCAATAACAATTGATAAGCTAAATCGGTGTCTTTTTGTGTCAAAAATGGATTTAACGTATGGGTAAGTAAACACTTTTGAGAAAATTCACTTCTTTAGTCCTGTGGTCATCTTCTGAAGACATGTCAATATGCATTTAAAAAACAAAAAAATAGCAGTTTGATACTTCACAGTAGAAAAACACAGGTGTGAATAAAATGATTGAATTCTATTGAGCTGCTTTGGTTTCAGGCTCCTTGTGTTGTGCTGGCTCGCTGTCATACCGTACGTGGACACTTTAATAATACAGATCCATTGTTAATTTTATTAGTAACACCTGTGCTTTGTCTACTTTATGACAAGTGACAGGTGCACAGGTGTGTTAGATTAGGAATATAATTGAAATTAAGTAGATTACGGTAATTTGTTTTTTTTATTATTTTATTTTGCCAGTGGAGCACCTTGCTTGTGTCTGTGTTTATATACAGTCTATGTATGTAACCCTCTGATATGTGATATCGTCCTTTAGCAGGATAGTTTGTTTGAGTTAAGAAAAACTTAATGGGGGGTGACCTCTATCTCACCCAGTAACAGCATTTGCCCCATGTAGGCTGAGTCCTGCAGCGGCTCGGGTTTGAATTCAACCTGTGGCCCTTTGCTGCGTGTCATCCCCCCCATCTCTCTCCCCCTTTCTTGTCTATCCACTGTCACTAATAAAGGGAACCCCCCCAAAGAAATAATCTTTAAAAAGAAAAAGATCATGGGTTCAATTAGACTAAAGGCCCCAGCTTCACCTGCAGCTTCGGGTTTTGACCACAAGGTGGCGACCACACCTTAAGATTTAAACCATAGGCAGCTGCTGCACTGTGCTGCATTCAACGGTCTCTCTGAAGCTATGGGGTGGAGAAGTGAAGATAGCCTACACACCATATACACACACCTGTTCAAGTGCTTTTGGTTGAAAACAACGCCAAAAGGTGGAATTCTGGCTCGGTTTACTTTGGGGATTTAACATAATCACAACTGCCATGTCTTTGGAGCAGGAACAGGAGAAGGAAGACACATGCGCGTCAGTAATGTAAGTACCTGTAAATTAGCCAACATTAGCCAAAGTTGTGTATGTAGGCTAACGTTATTAGGGCTATCATGAAAATGTACTGCTGCAGCTGCAAAAGCCGACTTTTGAAAGAGACTACCTGTTGCTGAAAGTTTCTTAGAAAGGCTATGTTTTTATTTTACACACCCAAAACGTCTGTGGCTACACTACGCTAGCATGAACTCCAGAAGAAATAGCGTTGGGTTGTTCATACTAGCTTAACTTTGTCCCACGTCACCTAAAGGCAACATAGTCCAGCGCAGGGCGCCATTTTGGCTCCTTGATGCGGTTCCTGTGTTAAGCATGTGCAACGCAAATCCAGCGTCGTATGTTTTTGCCTCTTAAAAACACACGTTAGTATAGTCAAGTAAAATCCGACTTTAATATCAGAATGTTTTATCAATTAATGATATTATCAGAAGCGGTTGGAGAAGCAGTAGGCTAATTATATTGTTTTCAACAGGTCTGTAAGAGTTTTACCCTCAGTTTTTAGATTATATAACGTTAGTCTACCACCTGTAGTACCCTGATTGAAACACGTAATAGGAAGTAACTCAGGCTAAATTTTTATTTTTACAAAATTACGGTTTGTAAAAGTCAGAAAGCTACCTTTGAAGCATTGCACGCGCACACTATAGCCTACTGTAGCCTGTAGCAGTAGCCTACAGTGATTTACACTCACTGCAACGTTATTATTTGTTTCCATGAGGTGAGCATAAAATGCAAAATACATAGGCTAAAGATAGATATTGGGAAACGTGCACACAGTTTGCGCGTGCTCAGTCTTCCACCCCCCCCCCTCTCTCTCTCTCTCTCTTTCTCTCTCTCACACACCCACTCACTCACTCGTGTTTCACCCTCACACCACAACAGCAGCGTGCCAATAAACACACACACACACACACACACACATACACTCACACGCGCACACACATACACATATTTCTGCATCCTCTATTTTTTTTATGCACCGGGAACCGAGCGCTTTAGCGTTCGTGGATTATGATGCCAGTTTTTATAACAGCGAAATATTGGCCCCTCCTTCGGCTCCAACTGTGATTACCACTACATCGCGTGTTTTATTTTATTTTAATTTTTCAGATTTCTTTCTAATTTGGTTCCCCGTTACTTCTGAGCACCGAGAGACCGCTGAGACGCCGAGCTTACGTTCAATGCCGTTGGAACATGTCCTATGTTCCCTTTCAAGGTAAGACTGAGCAGATATTTAATTTTTTGTCATCCACTGCATCTTTCTCTACTGTCCTCCTCCCCCTTTTCTCACCATCCTCTCTCTCTTTCTCTCTCTCTTTCTCTCTGTCTCTGCCTTTCTCTTCTCCCTCTGTCTCTCTGGCATATCGTACGCGATAGGCATAACCAAAAGCACCATAGCCGACAGGTGCATAGAAACAGCCTAGAGTGCCTTCTAGATAAGATAGCACACACACACACACACACACACACACACACACACACACACACACACACACACACACACACCACACACACACACACACACACATCATACATACATACATACATACGGATCCAGCGCAGCGTGTGTCCTACGGACCTGTGCATGCGTCAATTATAGTATTGTAATAAGGTATGCATGTGTACTGGTGTCACGGTCTACTCTTGCAAGTGCATTCCTCTTCCTCGTTTGAGAGCAGCCACACAGCATTGATGGGAAAATATGCAGAAATATATATATATATATATATTATATATATATATATATATGTGGGTATATGTATGTGTATGTGGGTATATGTATGTGTTTTTTAAATAATCCTATAACAATCCTATGTTGTTATATGGTACTCATTAGTTTATAGAGACAAGATTACACTTGTCTGGTGTGTTATCACTATTATGAAGTTTAAACTGCCCTTATCATACATAATTGTTTTATTATATTCTTTGGTGTAAAATGCTAATAGTCTTAGAGGCACTCTCAGTGTATTGTAAGGACTTTAAATTGTGATTTTTAAACTTAACTCCTATTAAATATTGGTAGATAGTACTGTAGTATCTTTTGAAATATATTTAGGATTTTGTCAATAGCCTGAATGCACTGTGTCTTGCCTGCTGTGTGCAAAAACTTTGGCCCGGTAAAACGTGTCGATGACCAGAATGAGAGGCTACTTCATGCTTGCGGGTCTTTTACCCCCCCCCCATACTCGAGTGTGAGTGGGTGAAAGGCGCTTCAGCGTACGGTAAAGGCAGACTCCCCTTGGTATCATTGCACTGCAACTGTGACTAATGCTATATGTGAGCAGGCGTGCTGCAGTCAGCTGCCTCAAATCTATCCAGTCAAAACGTTCAATTTGGTGTGTGTGCGTGTGTGTGTGATTAGAGGGACTAATTCAGAGAAAAAAAAAAAGCGGGTCCTCAAACATGATGGCCAGTCAGACTGGATGAGATGAACACCCAGCGCAAAGTTTGGAGGAACTGTGAAGGATTGGGGTGTGTCGTGTTTGTGTGAGTACCTGTAATCAAAGAGGTTTAGATGCCAAACACTGTAGGATGGGGGGAACTGTGGTTGTGGGGTGTGTTTGTGTGTGTGTGTGTGTGTGTGGTGTGTGTGTTTGTGTGTGTGTGGTGTGTGGTGTGTGGTGTGTGTGTGTGTGTGTGTTGTGTGTGTGTGTGTGTGTGGTGTGGTGTGTGTGGTTGTGTGTGTGTGTGTGTTGTGTGTGTTGTGTGTGTGGGTGTTGTGTGTGTTAGAGAGAAAATGAGCGGTGTGTGGGTTCAGGAGAGAGTGGAGGTGTGCCGCATGTGACTGTTAGGGTGAGAGAGAGTGCTGGTTTATGTGTGGAGACGAGCACACACACGCAGACCTGTAAACCCCCGTAGAACAATATTGATGCCTCCAAAATGGAGACTAAGCTTGACCTGAAAAACTCAACTCTCAGCTCCTGGACTTCACCGTGACCCTGGAGTCATCATCTGAGCTGCACAAGAAAAGAGAGACCAAATTTAACTGTGGCAGCCCGCTCGGCTTCTTTTCTCTCTGCTTTTTTATCCCCTCAGAGCAAAGCAGATAATGGCGTGCGTGTGCGTGTGTGCATCCAGCGATGTCACTGAGTACTCTTTCTCTGTGATCGCACGGTGGTGTTTCATTTGAGATATTGTTTTCAGAGCTAAGCATTGTTTAGTCTTATCCATTTTGGTACAAATGCTGAGGGTTTAGCCGTAAACTGGATTGTAAAGCCTATCAATATGGAGATACACCAATCTGCTGTTAGGTTTTTCGGTTTTAACTTCAGAACTGTATCAGTGGCATTACGTATTGTACCCTCAATGTTGAGGACACCTCTCTGGCATCATATACTGTGTATGATTTATATTTTAAAGTCCTATACAGAACAAAGTCATCAAAAGATTTGATTAATTGTAGGAAGTTGTTCGTTTTCTCTTTTATGTCACCATTAATTGAATATCTTTGGGTTTTTGGAGTGTTGTTTGGGCACGATAATTTAAAGCGACACCTTGGGTATGGATTTTTTCTCACTGCGTTTAAGAAGCAACATATCACCGAGATATGACGGTTAACCGCAACCCCCTGTTACGAGAGCAGCGCAAGTTAGAGCGAGAATAACAGGTGTCTTAAGGGAGTGACGTCAGTGCCTGTGTAGTCGCGCGAGGAGAGCGGGTGAGAGTAGCGTATGAGTGCGGCTGTGAAGAGAAAAAGATAGCAAAGCAATGTAAAGTATGTTAAAAGAGAACAATAAAACAAAAGGCTTCTCAAGACGTGGGGGCTTCATATGTTGTCAAAACTACCAGTAGAGTGAAGGGTGTTACCCCCTAAAAAGCACTGGCTTAAACCTTCCAACATACAGAGTGTGGCAGCCATGGGTGCAGCACCCTGTTTCCATTTCAACTAAACGTGAGTCTCTACTGCGTTTTGTCATTCACGGTCGTGCTTTCTCTCCTCTACTTTGAACTATTTATTTTTATTTAAGATTATTTTTTGGGCATTTTTTTTTAGGCCTTTATTGACTCTACCAACTGTGCAAGC
The DNA here is from genome assembly GCF_008692095.1 of Etheostoma spectabile. Lineage (NCBI taxonomy): Eukaryota > Metazoa > Chordata > Actinopteri > Perciformes > Percidae > Etheostoma > Etheostoma spectabile. The sequence continues at coordinate 16,963,182 of NC_045738.1, read as the reverse complement.
CGGGCGCCGTCCTTTGATCTGTTTAACAGACAGTTCAGAAAGCTCTATTGTCAATATCGTAAAAAAAATAAAATAAATAAGGTTTGCCAAGGGCAGACGCTGTGCAGCACAGCGGTCTAGGAGCTGAGCAGAGACAAAACAGAGAGGAGTTCTTCGCAGTTCACTAATTTGTTCTCTTTACATATATGAGATGCTCTGTTTTAGGCTACAAAAACGTGCATGCACGCTTAAATCTAACCTTGCTTTTTTGGGGGGATTAAGCTGTAAGCAGAAGGAAACTCCGCTAGGTGCTAGGCTAAAGTGCAATGACAAAACTGCAGCGCTATGCTGTCCACCTCAGCTGAGAACAGAAATGTCATTTCCTTCCCTGCCGTGTATTATATTAAAGGTTACCTGTAGATATCACGAGTACTCAAGCCTAGAAATAACTTCTCCATAATCTCTTGAATATAGGCTAGAAGACCGGCAATGATGACAACTGAACAATTGTTTTCATTATATTCCATGTCACACAACATATGCACTCCTGTAACGTTTACCAGGAAGTAAAATTAATAAATAAAAAATGCGTTGATGGCGGTGATGATGTCCGCTGTTGCGGTTATCGTCACAGCCCTACAATACACCCTGTCCACCTATACATTAGAAGCTCCATGGTTACTCAAAGCGATTATGTAACACTGTGTGATATCTATTGCCGCACGGTGACTCAACATCTACAGATAAGATATGTGGTAAGACAGTGTGATATTGATTTGCGATAAGATATAGATTCACATAATAGGGGGGGGGGGGGGGGGGGGGGTTGCGATCTTGCAGATGTATTTGAGCCCACATTGACAAGTGTGTTAAGCTAGTGTACCAGGCAAGCCATTTGCAGTCATGCCAAGTACCGGCTTACATGAAGAGGCAGTCAGTGGGAGGCAGGCAGCAGCAGCAGAGCTGGGCCTTCCTATCTTGGTTAAATCTTTTTCCTCCCTCATTCACTCTCTTAATCTCACACCTCCTTAAAGTCTATCTCTTTCTCTATCCTTCTTTTCTCTCTCTCTCTCTCCTCCACCGTGGTCGACCCCCCCTCACGCTGAACCACACACACACACACACACACACACACATGCTCTTCTACACCCTCACTGCTGTCACTTCTCTCTCTCCCTCTTTTCCCTTCCTTACAATGGCTGTATCCATGAGTGCAGATGGACACTATGGAAGCAAGCAGACAGCTACTGAACTATCCCTTGCCTTGTCGATTTTACAGTAGTTTGATACAGCAGCTCCTGTCAAGCATGACCATAGTTAAAGAGACAGCACACCACCAATGCACTGCAGCACTCCTCTACTCCCTCCTTCTCTTTCCCTCTCTCTTTCTCCCATGTGACATAAGGGACTGTCTTACACCCCTCCACTACTCAGGCTGTGCCAAGAACCATCATCTGTTAGGCTATTACTGTACTGCATGCACAAGATTCATGTAGCCCTGTGCACTAGATGATATGTAAAAAGAGAGAGCCCATTCATTCTCCAGTGGGGAGCTGAGTGTACTGGAGATGCGTTTGCGGCGGCTTTTTCAGGTGTTATGTCGAATTAGCAGCATAGACGAGCAGCGACGAGCATTTGGGGGAAGTGATTTGCTTTTAATCACACATGTAGGGCTGAATTCTCCAGCCGGAGAGCTTCTCGGCAGGTGTTGACAGATCTTTAGTGATCTGATGTTTCGCAAATCAAAGAATCCCCCTGTCCAAGTTCAGGGATGATTTAAATTTGCTGGCCGAATCCCCTCTAGATGTGGGAAGTCAGCACTTCTAAATGTCAAACAAGACTGCATTCAGCTTTTTCAAATATCCCCAAAGCTTTCTGGTCAAAGACATGCAATGATGTCAAGAAATTGAGGAAATATCACTCGTGCCATTATTCTGGCCCATGGATAGGAAGTCAGTCAACCGGCCTTCAATTAAATGTGCTGCTTACCATCAAGCATGCTCAAGGTTCCAATGAAGAAGCACACAAGGTGATGCAGAGCCGTCCCTTACTAAGCTTGTCATTTTAGGGTCTTTGATAACCTGCTGGTCAATCAACAGCTGACCTCGGCAGCATCAAATATGTCTGTACTACACCAGAGACTGTGGCCATGCCCATATTAATCTGACAAGTGGAAATACTGATACCCAGAGCAAGGTCATCAGAACATGATGTGACATTTTTTTTTAGATGCATTCTTTATCACTTTTTGGGGCCTCTTGTAATTTGGGCCCCAATAGTATAGAGCCTCATGTGCATGTTGCTTTTATAATCTTGCACAAACAAATGTCTTACCTTGTGTCCGTGCAAGACTGCAATGTTTATGTTTAGCAAAGAAAAAAGTAATCCTTAGTCTAGTTGTGTCCTCACTATTGGTCTTTTTGTTTAGTATCAAATGATTCAGTTGTCAGCTGATCCTTTTTCTCTTTATTTATTTACTTTTTTTTTTAAATCTGTTGCCCAACACTAAACTAGCTTGAGTAAAGAACACCCAGACCCTTATGGCGGTTTTCCACTGCGTGGTATCTGCTCGACTCGCCTCGACTCTACTTGCCGTTTTTTGTTTTCCATTACGAAAAAAAAGTCCCTGGGACCCGCTTCCAGGTACTTTTTTTTTAGTACTACCTCAGTCGAGGTTCCAAGCGAGCCGAGGCGATACCAAAAGGTGACGTGGAAACCTGCAGACTGCTGGTTGGTCGGATCACTGCGTTGTTGCAAACAAGAGTGCGGAGTGTGTGTCCAGAACAAACGGGACATTTAAAAAAAACCTAGCCAGACACCGACAGATTATCTACTCTCTGCACTATTCTCACTTTTCAACTGTTCAATATTAAGGGCTATTAGGGGCTTTATGTCGTTTCCAATATTGCACACTGTTATTTAAAAAAAAAAGAAGGTAATTTATCAAAAAAGTTTTTATTTAGCTTTTCAAGTAGCGCATCAAACCCTCCAGCACATCCTGGTCTTCTTCCTCTGCACCCTGTGACAGTGTCACCACCGGCTCTGCTGTCCCAGATGCATCCCAGTCGTTGTCATAAGACTGTCCGTGACTCTCATATTATACGATTATACGAAGCCCAGTAGGTCAGAACCAGATATCTCACCGGTCGGACATCGCCCACCAGATGGTCTGCGGCGGTGATTTTGCAAAGCGTGAATGCTCTGAAACACAAACGGTACACAGCAGACATGTTGGTGTGTAATCGTGGTTGCTAAAATTCATGTACTTTATACAACGCTAACGTATAGTAAATACTGACCGGGGCCCTGAACACATGCAAATGTTAGCTATCGTTACCAGGAAACTTAACTTACCCTTTTGTGTCGGCGAACAACCGTCATGTCGACGTCTGAACTCCGTCGGAATTCCCAAACTCTTGTTTTTTATAGCGGTGATTTTTGTTGCTTCCTACAGTTTCTTTTGAAACAAAACATTTCTTCTGGCTGTGGCGAGTAGCCGACGTGCTGTTATGAGTCGCGTTGAAAATTACATCATCACGCGTTGCTATGGTGACCAGCCACGCTGAGGCGTTACTCATTTTGTAATGGAAAACGGACGCAGAATGCGTTGAGTCGAGGCGAGTCAAGTCGAGTCGAGCTGTTACCGGCAGTGGAGAAACGGCCTCTGTCTCAAAGAGCCCTTAGTGCCTTGATGATACTGGGGGAATCTGCATGGGGGCTCCTGGAACTGAGTCACTGGGAGGAGTGGCTTTTATGTTCTGCTCCACTTTGGGTGGGTAATTCAATTCTGCTGCAAAGCCTAAATGTACAATGACGAGAGAGAGAGAGAGAGAGAGAGAGAGAGAGATCTTTACTTTTGATTGAGCTTGTCAGGATGCACAAATGGCAAAAAGGTCAGGATGAGCTACCTCTCTCCTGCGCCAATCAGTGGGCTGCCAATCCGGGATAATGATCTCCCTCTGGATATGGTTGGCTCATAAGGTTTACAGGCATGATGTCATCCAATCCCATGGATGCCCGTGATTCAGAACTGAGTCTTTAGCCATATACCCTAGACAGTGTAAGAAGTTACAGTACAGTGTCAGTAGTATGAGTCATGGGGTTATCAATGGATCGAGTGTATTTTTAAAGATGAATTCATGGCATAAACTGATTAAGTTCCTCTTTTAAAGGTGTGTTGAGTTTTGCTCTGCATTCTACTTGCCGATGCCTATTCAAATTATTTAATTGTAGGATATAGAAGTATTGTGTCCAGTGATTTTGTTCTTCTGCAGTTGTATTACACACGTTTGCCATTTACAATACCAAGATGACTTCACAATGTACTTTTTGCCAAGTGATAAGTATTGTAATATAAGATATCTTTCTTTAAACGAAAAATATAATAGGATACTAGGGCTGGGCAATAGGGAGAAAATCAGATAACATGAAATTCTTGACCAAATACCTCGATTTTGATATTGCAGCAATATTCTCGGGTTGACAATTGGTGCTTTAACAAAATATCTTCACATTTAGATTTTAGATAAATAATCATCAGTGATGTGGACATAATGTGTGTGTGTGGGGAAACGGCAAATAATAGAACAGCTAGGACAGTCTGGTAAGTTCAGAAAAGTACATCACTTTACTGTAATGCAACCTTTAAAACCAGGAAAAGACAACACTTACGTTATCATAATATTACGATGTCCAAAATCTGAGACGATATCTAGTCTTATATCACGATATCGATAAAATATTGATATATTGCCCAGCCCTATATGATACCCATATTTCTTATCACATATTTCCTGCTATGACTGAAAAAGCCAATGATTAATAATAACATGCATACAGTTGGGCTGAAACTATCGATTATCACTACTTTCGTGTAATCTTTCTTGATTAATCAATCACTTTTGTCTTAAAAAATGACTCAAACCGACTAATAGTTTATCAAAATAGTTGGCGATTAATTTAAAAACTGATCAATAAATCGATGAATCTTTGCAGCTCTAATTAAAAGTATATTGAGTACTCTGGGGGGATTTTATCATTTTCTTTGATATGCCCACTCAAAGTAGTACATTTCTAGTACTTTTTTTAAAAATCTCCATAAAAAGCTTGAGGGCCAGTACAATAAGAGCCACTACCACAGGCTGTAAAATAATTACCTCTAAAATTTAATAGAAAAAAACATCTCTGTGCACTGAAGCCTTAAGCTGGATTAAATATCAGTGTCAGTCTATCAATCTCTGAATGAAGAATACAGCACTCTCTTCCCAGTCTAGTATTCGCCACACTGAACAAGTCCATACTGCACTGTTGGGGAGTAGAATCAGGCATCTGTAGAGCCATTCATTTCAAACATTTGTCTGTTTATACCTGTGTTTGTTTGTGTCTGTGTGTGTATATATGTTTGCTTATAAAAGTATAAGTACATTTCATTTTTTTTCATGTACTGTATGTATTGCATTTTTTGTTTGTTTGTATGTTTGTTGTGTGTCTGAGGCTGACATTCAGTCTCCTTCAGCTCAGTAGAGAGAAGTCTCGTATCAGGTCGTGGGCATTTGTGTACAGTACCTGCTCTGCTGAGCCAAGTCTCCATTTAACTCCGGGATAGGTGTGAAACTCATGACCTTCACATAACGATGGGAGTTTTTATTATACAGTATTTTCTGCCTCAAATTAGGAACATTAACCTTCATATTTGGCCATGTTAGTGCAAGTAAACAGTAGTGGCTTTATCCATCAGTTGAAAAAAACGTATCAAAGTTATCTCTGCGACACTTTTGCTAGCAGCAGGGTGTCATTGTCCTTCTGACTCGTTTGCAATCAAGTACATAGTGAATTGCTCTATTCTACAATTGTAACATTGTTTGAACAAGGAAGAGGAAATTTTGGGTACAATCCCATGGCAACATGTTACAATTCTGGTGTGACTGGTAAAATATCAATGAATATTTTATTTTGACTCAATATTTACACAGGGTGTTAGAATGACAATATGACAAAACTGTCACGAATAAGTGTGAAACTAAACTTAAAAGAATTGCCATTTTGCGGAAATGTCACTGTTGTGTCTGTGTGCGAGCACGTCCTGCATAGCTCCACAGGGGAACTGTATTTTGAGACAAAGTGGTGTATAGTTTGCAAAATGAAATTCATACTTGAGGGTCCACACAACAGGAAGTACGCAGAATATTCGCCACTAGAGCTGAAACGATTAGTCGATCGATTAATCAGTTAGTTGATTGAGAGAAAATTAATCTGTAACTATTTTGATGATCCATCAGGTCGTTTTTCAAGCAAAAATGTCAAACATTAGCTGCTACTGGCTTCTCAAATGTGAGGATGTTCTGCTTTTCCATGTTTTATGTACAGGAACTGTAAACTGAATATTTTTCAAGAAAAAAACTATATTGCCCATTTTACACTAATTTCTGACATTTTATGAACCAAACCATTAATTGATTGAGAAAATAATCCGCAGAAGATTAACCAACAAAGATATTTCCCACATAATTACTGTGCAAAATAACTGCAGATATTTTCTGCACCCGAGTTTCATATAGTTTGGCGGCTGTGAAATAAACGTGAATGCTGGCTTGTATTGTAAAGCGCTTTGAGTAGTCGCTGAAACTAGGAAAGTGTTTAATGAATTCAGTCCATTTCTAATTTGGACAGTGGCAGGTTCAGTCCTGAGCCAACATGTGCATACATTTAATTGGTCACTGTAAAATTCTCTGACCGAAACAGTATTCCACTGCACTTGATGTGGTCATGAAAAATAAGCAGCACAGGTTTGGTAGTTTAGTGGTTTACACTATCGCCTCACAGTGAGAAGACCCAGGTTTGATTCTTGGCTCTTCCTGTGTGAAGTTTGCACGTTTTGTGTGGGTTCTCTCTGGTTTACTCCCACATTGCAAAGATGTGCAAGTCGGCAGAGTGGAGAGTCTAAACCGCCTGTAGGTATGAATGTAAGCGTGTGTGGATGTCTGCCCATCTGAGTTCAACCTGTGATGGACTGGCGACCTGCCCGGTGTCCTGCCATCCACCCAGTGCATGCTGGGATAGGCTTTAGCCCCAGGTGTGCCAGAAAAGGATTAAGTGGGCAGAGGAATCGAATAAATAAATGATTAACCAGATCCATCTTTCTTTGACTAAAATGAACAAATAAAGAATTAAAAAGAATATTTAAGACATAGTGGTTGATTTTTGTGATTTTTCTGCATTCATGCTCATGTCCTTTTGCCTGCAAAAGACTTTCCAGGCATTTTAGGATGCAAACCATTTATGAGCAGAAATGAATCCATTCATTTATCAATGGAACTATTTTGAGATTAACTGTTTTGAGAATCGATTTGTCATTTAATTGATTGTTTTTTTTAAACAAAAATGCCAAATGTTTCCTGGTCCCAGCCTTTCAAAGGGAAGGATGTGTTACTTCTGTTACTTCTGTTACTTGAATTTCTCTGGGCTTTTGACTGTTAATCAGGCAAAAAAGGAATTTGAACTTTAGGACATGGTGATTTAACATTTTTCACAAACTTCTGTAATTTTTTAGACCAAAACTATTAGTAATGATCAGTGATGGGAGTAACACGTTACAGAAGTAACACTATTACAGTGATGTATTCCTTTTTGCTGTAACGCAGTAATGTAACTCATTACTAATTCAATTACAATCTCAGTTTAACCCGACATTTGGTGGCATTTTTTTT
>NC_045738.1:16946762-16955487 GCF_008692095.1 Etheostoma spectabile | reverse complement strand
TTTTAAAGAATTCACCAACATTAGATACATTTCGGCACAGAAAAGTGTTTTTTCCTGTTGCTGGATTTGGTGGCTGAAATGAGTGTAGAGACGGATATATTTACGACATGGACATTATTTTAAAGAGTTGTTTACGCTGTGGCCAGGTTGGCTCAGTGGGTAGAGCAGGCGCACATATACTTAGAGGTGTATGCCCCGACGCAGAGGTCCAGGGTTGGGGTCCAACCTGTGATGATTTTCTGCATGTCTTCCCCCCCTCTCTTCCCTTTCTCACCTTGCTGTCCTGTCAGTTAAAGGCAGAAAAGCCCCACTGCTGTCCCGTCCCTGAGCCCGTGGTCAGAGCCAGAACCAGCGACGGCAGGCTAGGGACATCTGTGTCCTGTCAGTGGCAGCAGCAATGTGACCGAGCATCTGACAGATAACATGTCAGAAATTAATTTTTATTCTTGCTACACGTAATATATACATTTAATCAGCGATGGAATGTAACTATACCGTAGGCTACTTTGATTCAGTTGTAGGGTGCTTTTAATTGAACATTTTCCTTTTCTCCTACTTATTAGGCATGGCAAGGCAAGGCAGACTTATTTGTACAGCCCATTTCAGCAACAGGGCAATTCAAAGTGCTTTACACAAAAACAGTTAAAAAAAACAGTGGCTACTTCTAGTCCACAACAATTCGGAGTCAAGTAGGTTATTGTACGTTTTACTATTGTACGTAACTATTTAGTTGATAGCTATAGTTACTTTGCAGATTCAGATTAATAATACAAAATAATATGACTAAATTATGATGTATAAAGTGGATAAAGGTGAGACTCTGTTGAAATGCACAAGCTACCAGCCAAGTCCTACTTCCGCTTTTATTTTGGTGAAAGTAACTCAAAAAGTAGTGTAAATCATTACAATTCAGAGACAGTAATATTGTCATGTAACCTATTACTTTCAAATCACAGTAACTAGTAATCAAAAATGCAATTTGGAAGTAACTTGCCCAACACTGGTAATGATCTGTTATCTATGGATGTCAACTTTAGATTAGAAGTCATATAGCATGATAAACAACATACAGCAAAGCTAAACAAGCAGGAGACAAGAATTGCTAAAAGACCGGGTGAACTGGCTGCTGTTTCATTATCAATAGTGGCTGTATGGAGTGGCTATGGAAAGGCAGAGCGCCATCTTTTAGCTTGATAGCTGTCTTTTACTGTGAGGTTTTCTTCTGCCATGTAGTGTAATTGTTGAAAAGTGGCTAAGTAGGTGGCTTAAAATAATAATGCGTATTGGGATTTTGTGTTTGTAAATTCATATGTAAGATCACACAGTGTATTTGGGATATATTTGAATGTGTCTGACCTTATTTAATGATCATCATTCAATATGAGCAGAAAGGGGAGTTACTGTGTTAAGCAAGGACTTTAGTCACCCTCTGGCCTTCATAAAGTAAAATATTGCTTTATTTTTGACAGGTAATCATTTTGTATAATCTTTTTTTAGATTCAATTTCTGATATTATGTAATGAGCAGGCCCCAGTGTTTCAAAGAACTGTATTAAAGTCGTATATGTTTTTCAAATAGATTATGTAGTTCGTGCCTCGATTTCAGATGCAGGTTAGAGCTAAATTACTTACCTGAGAGTTTCACAAGCATAGTTTTGTTCAATATATTTGCTTGTGGCTGTGCCTCTGCGTGTGTGTTCACGTTCATTGTGTGTAATATGTGTGCAGTGGTGTTTTACCTCCACTCAAAGGACCTCATAAAGGTTAGCAGGCTCACTCAACACGATGGTAAATTTAGCCTCCTTTTCATTCAGTCCCACACACGATTTGAGTATTTTTCCACTGTATCAGAACAAATCCAGGCATGTTAATGCATTGAAGAGATGTGCCATTATTTGATGACATTAATGTTCAGAATTAGAGGTGGTTGTGATGACAATGTTTTTGCCAAGAAAAATCGTGTGTGTGTGTGTGTGTGTGTGTGTGTGTGTGTGTGTGATGTGGGGTGTGGGTGGTTGACTGGGGTGTGTGTGTGTGGGTGTGGTGGCTGTGTGTGTGTGTGTGTGTGTGTGTGTGTGTGTGTGTGTGTGTGTGTGTGTAAGAAATGTTAGTTTTAGTATTCAATGTCTTGTGTTTTGCATTCCAGAGTAGTGCTGATAATTCCTGGATGGGACTGAATGTAATAAAATAACAGCGGAGTGTAAGATTGTATTGTTTGTGATTAATGGCACTGTTAAACAGGTAGAAATGGATGGTGATGAGAAGGGCTTGCAAGGTGCCAAAACCACACTTTTAATTTTGGGTTCTCACTTCACTCTCACATTTAAATTTGGAAATTGCAAACCCCACTCAAAAGCATTCAATATTTACGAGTTGCATTTTAGAACAGAAGGAATAAAATGCTTCCATCCAAAGAGCACAACACGATAGAGGCCATCCAGAGGATAGAGGAGAATGGTTAATGTTCTAACTGTTTTAAATGTTCCGAGGTGTTAAGATTGCTGTATTTAAGGCCAGAAGTTAGACAGATAGAAATGAAACACCATGTGCACCACTTTTGTAAGAGGTCTTAAATTCCATCTAATGAGCTCAATGAGTTCATTTTTCTTTGCGGTATTTGCACACACACAGTGTTGTGCAAACCACATTAATAACGTTTTATAACTGCTCAGCTCTTGCACACACTGGCATTATTTATGGGTGAAAGGTTGCCTTGCAGATGCTACAATCCAAGTGGTTTGCCACCACGCCATGACCCCCAGGTCGTGCAGCCTGGCTTCATGTAACACATGCAATGTAGTGGAAAATGAACATATGACAGAACTACTGTAAGCTGTGTTGCTTTCTCTCACGGGATATTATATGTTTGCACTCAAGGGTCAAAGAACACTGCCAAAGCTGCACTTAGATTTCTGTTTCAAAGGAGAATAGTAGATTTGTGGGATAAAAACATTATAGATGGTGTAGAGTGTCAAACGGTGATGATTTCAGAATGATGTCTTGCACTGCTGACATTGTTTGGTCAGCATTTTACACCTGGGCCAACACTGCTACAACTCTGTGTGAGGTTTTATTAATTATTGCTTTACTTAAAGGTCTGAGAGATGTATAACACACAAGACACGATTTATAATATTTTACATTGTGAATGTTGTGGCCTAGTAGGATTTTAAATAAAGCCATAAAACTGCAGGAAAACTGGGCTGATATGTGTATATTGTAGATAATGGATCTGACAGCATAAAGAAAGCAAAACTGAGGTTTGATTTACATTGATCTTGGACAGCAAAGCTATTCCTGGGGTTTGTGTCCAGCTTTTGTTTGCTTTTCTAGTTTCATCTGCGGTTTCTGCAGGTCACTGTTACTTTGGCTGGCAGAATATATCAATAAATCATATCATCCGATATGAAAACAGGACACTATTATCTGACTGGTTAAGGGGTTTCTGTCTGATCTTTCAAGTGATGTCATCACCTCACCTACTGAATAAACTCAGAGGGGAGAAGGGATGTTAAGTTAATATACTGTAGGGAAACAGTAGGAGCTGAATGAGAAATACCAAGCTGTCCCCCAATGACAAGAGCATGCACTGCAGTAATCTTCCAGCATAGGCTCATTCTTGGACTGTATTTCTGTTGTAACGCAAAAGACAGCAGGAAATAACAAGACAAAGTGAGCCAGTGAATCCATTTAGGGAGTTACTAGGCTGGGTTTATATCTTGCAATTTATGAGTGAATTTTTTTGAATCCTTTATTTATCCAGGGACGGTTTGCTAAGCTTGCCCCGCCTGCTCTTTTTAAGCAGTCCCGTCCCTCTGCGTCTCATTCATATAGTTACACATTCAGACACGTTGGAGATGCCTCATGCAGCTGCAGTATTCCTCAGGTGATAACTGAGCAGCCGTGTTGGAAGGGCTGGGGGTTAAGCTGCCTGCCAGATCGATGATTATTGTTGAGGGACAGGAGAGCATCTCTGTCACTCACAATACCAACTAAGAACTTTTTTTAGCAGACTCGAAGATTCGAGCCGACAAAACATTCCATCGCAAACGCACTTCTCAGACCCTCCAGGGAGGGGAGAGTGGTGCACATTCACTTTACTTGCCATGCATTTGGACTGAAGATGTGAACTAATGGCATCTGGCAGGATTGGCTGCTGTGCACTGAAAGCCTGCTGCTTATGTCTTGTTTGTGGTGAAGGCGGATGTGCCTCCATTGGAGATAGATGTCCGTTCGTATTAGCGGCAGAACACAACGGGTGGAGAGGCCTGAGGTGAGCTCTCAAGGAGCGGGCAGTGACCTCACTTCATAGTGTCTGACATCATTAGTAACGGTAATGGGGATGAGTGATGAATGAGTTCACAGTGACACGTGTCTGTGTTCACACAAACGCACTTCAGGGGAGGATGTCCTATACTGACACTCACCAGTAGGGCTGCTCGATTTTGGGAAAAATCATAATCACGATTATTTTGGTCAATATTGAATTCACGATTATGTAACACGATTATTTCACATGACTTTGGAAACGTGTTGCATTTATTAAAAAGACACCTTTCAACAATTCTTAAAACATTGAACATTTATTGTACTTTTTGAACTATTAAAATAAATATAAATTTCAAATCAAATTATAAAAGTATTTATTCCCTGTATTTTCTTCCACAATCTCTTTAAAACAAGTAGGCAACATTTTGGCAAAATATAAACAAATTCCAGCAACTCAATCCACAAATATAAAAGGCTGGCCCATCATCAGGCCCCAGCATTAACAGCAATAAGTTAACTAAAGACAACAAAATTATTTAAGTCACCATGTTAGTAGGGTTGCTAAAATAATCTCTTAAATGTTTCTAGCCAGAAACACCAATCTGTTAACATTATCTGGTTTAAGAGATGAACGCAAGCAGGTGACAATGTTTCCACTTGTACAAGACCCTCTCTGAAGAGGATCTTGTAGCTGGAATGCAGAGGTATTTTCTTGCCAGTTTTGAAAGCCGAGGGTATATCCTCTGGGATTGTTATGGATGTCTGGGTTACGGAGGATGTTGAGGGAGTGGATTGCCGTTTCTGTTTCTTTATTAAATTGTCATAGGTCACTCTGTGTTTAATTTTCAAGTGGTTAAACAAATTCGTGGTGTACCCTTTACTTGCAGCCACTACCATGTAGCAAATCTTGCACGTAGCATGTTACTGCTCGTCGTCGGATTCCTCGAAGCCAAACTGTTCCCAGACAATGGAGTTGGTTTTGCGCGCGCCATTCAGAACACACGAGGAAATTACAAAACAGAACATGGCAAAATAATCGTTTTTACTCGATTGTACTATTTTGGTAATCGTTGGGAGCCAAAATCGAAACCGAAACCGAAATTCAATTAATTGCACAGCCCTACTCATCAGTCAGTCGAAAATCCATGCCTTGCTCAAAGAACGTAGTTACGGTACACGTAAAAGCACGTTTATATTTTTTTAAATAAAGTATCAAGTGACACTGTGAGAGAATTATCTCTAATTTTGCAGCTGCCCAAGGCTTTATGGACCTTTTAGAAGAAGTTACAGTTATCACAGAGTCGTAGCAGACATAACAGTTAGAAACTAGTTTTTCCACCTGCATGGTAGGGCTCGACTCCCTCTTTTTTGGTTTTCACTAGCAAAAGTTGTGGATTGTACCTAATACTTTTATTTGTACCACTTTGGTCGCGGTTCTAAACAAGCTGAGCGTGGAGGGAAAATATTGCAGACCACTGATTGGCAGAACTAGTGCAATACGGTACATCATGCACAAACTTATTTTAAATAGCTAAACTTCCATCAATAGCGACCAACAGGAAGGATTCAGCGTGAAGATGATACCTCGGCAGTCATCGTGGCACGCTATGGCAATCAGCTGAGGATCCGCCTACACTGAGTGGGTAGTATCCGCAGAATTATCAGAATCATGTTATCCAAAGTGATAATACCAAGCCAATTTAAATAAGAAAATAAAAAAAACAAAAATTGTTGAAGGTTCTAAAATGGCTTTGTCTTATACAAATACAGTGGAACAGATTTAGTTGCCTTGATATTCTACATTTTACATACAGTTAATATAATGTTAATGTCATATTGATTTCAACCATATTTCCCAGTGCTACACACTGTGTGTGTGTGTGTGTTGTGTGTGTGTGTGTGTGTGTGTGTGTGTGTGTGTGTGTGTGTGTGTGTGTGTGTGTGTGTGTGTGTGTGTGTGTGTGTGTGTGTGTGTGTGTGTGTGTGTGTGTGTGTGTGTGTGTGTGTGTGTGTGTGTGTGTGTGGTGTTGTGTGTGTGTGTGTGTGTGTGTGTGTGTGTGTGTGTGTGTGGTGTGTGTGTGTGTGTGTGTGTGTGTGTGTGGTCCGCACGCACACTCACATAAAAATGTGTGTGCACAGAAACTCTTTAATCCTCAGGGTGCACACAAAGAGACTGCTGAAAGCAAAACAGAAAGAAATGATTTGCAAGAAATTGCAATGAAATAAACAAACATGAGGCTTTGCAGTGAATATTTCCTTAGGTGAAGGTAGCTGCAGAGGACCTCTTTCTCAGCTTCAGTGTGTTGTGAGCCCAAATCTGTGTTCTGGCAGCTGAACTGCTACTCTTTACACCTCACATATTGTGTGTTTGAGTCTGTCGGATACCTGTGTGTTGGAAAGTCAGAGAATTCATGTAGCTTTTTAGTTGTTTACTGTGAATGTGTGTCATGTGTCATCAGCTTTGCGTGCATGTGAGGGAATGTTCATTTTGTGTACAAAATAGGAACAGTTGCGCTTTCCACACAGTACACATACCTGATAAATCACGTGACCATTATAATTTCATCTGCTAGAGTACAACAAATCTACTTAACCATGACTGGATGTGGATGAAGCAGAGAGGACAGGTGAAATAAGTTGAAGCTCAGCATCAGGAAGGCATTCCTAATATTTTGCGTCTGTCTTTCTCTTAACTTAAATTAATATTATGATGAATTTTTGGAGAACTGTCAGAACAAGATATTTGTATAGTACAGCTTTTGGTCTTTTCCTGTTCTCAAACTTTGTCCTTTTCACCAAGGACTCTCCAAAGGTTTGAGACAGTTAAATCAAGTACCAACAATCTTATATTAGATCAATCTACCGTGTGTGTGTGTGTGTGTGTGTGTGTGTGTGTGTGTGTGGTGTGTGTGTGGTGTGTGTGTGTGTGTGGGTGTGTGTGTGTGTGTGTGTGGTGTGTGTGTGTGTGTGTGGTGTGTGTGTGTGTGTGTGTGTGTGTGTGTGTGTGTGTGTGTGTGTGTGTGTGTGTGTGTGTGTGTGTGTGTGTGTGTGTGTGTGTGTGGTCTTCCGCTGGAAGATGCTGTATGTGTGAAAAACACATTTCTGTCTCATACACTGATGGTCTGAAGACGCCGTAGTCCGTGAAGTTGCAAGCATGTGCACTGATGAACTTTTATGCGAAGTGACAGGTGAGTGATGGTGTGATAGTCATGAATATCTACTAAGCGCTGCGGAGTGGAAGCTGTCAAAAACTCGGGTAAAGTTCGCTAAGTCTTAGGAGGCTCGGTTGTCTGATGTGGGTCTGTGGATCACTTCACCTCTGCTATGCCCTCTTTTGGGTTGATGCTCCCCTAGGGGCTCTTTAGATTAGCAGCGGGACTCCACGTACTGATGATTAATCAACCCTGATACTTCTTTTCATGAATGTCTTTTAATGTCCGAGATCTTCAACAAAACGCTAAAGGTGATATTGTCTGTCAACAATGGAACTTTGTTGGCTTCGTTTGGGTCTTGGATGAAGCCTTTGATTTATGGCCTACAAATTATCATATGGCTGGGTAACATTGGCAAAGGGGGGGTATCACAATATGTTTGACCATATAGGGCTGTATTATTGTTATTACTTTTCTGTTGATTGACTATTAGATACATTGTCCAATCATTTTGATAATGATCATTTTGAGCAATTTTCAAGCACAAATGACAAACAGTACCTAGGTCCAGCTTTCAATTATGAGGATTTGCTGCATTTTCTTATATTATTCTTTTGTCTTATGTGATAGTAAACTGAAGTTCCTTGGGCTTAAATTGTGACGTGCATTTTTCAATTTGAAAATTAAATGATTGAGAAAACAATCCGCACAAGAGTTGATAGTACGAATATCTGTAGTTGCAGCCCTAATGATGTCAAAGGCAATCAAATTCTAGAAAGCGACTAGCTTACACTTTGATTGTTGAAGCCATTTCAGGCCAATTATATTAGTATCTTTTTCGCCAATTGTCAACTGAACAATTAGAATCTTCCTTTTTTTTCTGCCGAAGTTTGATAATGCTTTCATGTCTTCTGCTTTTCTGAGTTTTAAATGGGCCATAGAGCCTTTCACCTTGGCCAGCTGAGTTAGGATAACACTACGGTTAAACTCACAAGCTCACCGTACTCAGTTAAACAATCAATCATCATATGTCAAAACTAATCAAACTAACAGAAGGGATATTTACAGTATGTCCAATACAAGATATGTATTAGTGAGGCAGCATAGAACACTGAGAAACAAAGAGGCCATATGTTAATATGTAGCTTTGAAGGCTTCAGCTAAACGAGAAACTGTATACCTCAGCACAGTAGAATGTTAAAAAAGAAACCAGCTGCCTAAATTGACATATCATTTAACAGTGCAAAGCTGGTTCAATTGATGAACAAAATAATAGATTTTAACATCCTCTAAAAGCACTCAGTA
>NC_045738.1:16946200-16946737 GCF_008692095.1 Etheostoma spectabile | reverse complement strand
TCACTAAGCACTGATTATTTTGGTCAATATTGAATTCACGATTATGTAACACGATTATTTACATGACTTTGGAAAGTGTTGCATTATTAAAAGACACCTTTCAACAATTCTTAAACATTGAACATTTATTGTACTTTTTGACTATTAAAATAAATATAAATTTCAAATCAAATTATAAAAGTATTTATTCCCTGTTTTTCTTCCACAATCTCTTTAAAACAAGTAGGCAACATTTGGCAAAATATAAACAAATTAGCAACTCAATCCACAAATATAAAGGCTGGCCCATCATCAGGCCCAGCAAACAGCATAAGTTAACTAAGACAACAAAATTATTTAAGTCACCATGTTAGTAGGGTTGCTAAAATAATCTATAGTTTCTAGCCAGAAACACAATCTGTTAACATTATCTGGTTTAAGAGATGAACGCAAGCAGGTGACAATGTTTCCACTTGTACAAGACCCTCTCTGAAGAGGATCTTGTAGCTGGAATGCAGAGGTATTTTCTTGCCAGTTTTGAAAGCCGAGGGTATATCC
>NC_045738.1:16941142-16946127 GCF_008692095.1 Etheostoma spectabile | reverse complement strand
AAATTGTCATAGGTCACTCTGTGTTTAATTTTCAAGTGGTTAAACAAATTCGTGGTGTACCCTTTACTTGCAGCCACTACCATGTAGCAAATCTTGCACGTAGCATGTTACTGCTCGTCGTCGGATTCCTCGAAGCCAAACTGTTCCCAGACAATGGAGTTGGTTGGCGCGCGCCATTCAGAAACCACGAGGAAATTACAAAACGAACATGCAAATAACGTTTTTACTCGATTGTACTATTTTGGTAATCGTTGGGAGCCAAAATCGAAACCGAAACCGAAATTCAATTAATTGCACAGCCCTATCATCAGTCCGTCGTAAATCCATGCCTTGCTCAAAGAACGTAGTTACGGTACACGTAAAAGCACGTTTATATTTTTTTAAATAAAGTATCAAGTGACACTGTGAGAGAATTATCTCTAATTTTGCAGCTGCCCAAGGCTTTATGGACCTTTTAGAAGAAGTTACAGTTATCACAGAGTCGTAGCAGACATACACAGTTAGAAACTAGTTTTTCCACTGCATGGTAGGGCTCGACTCCCTCTTTTTTGGTTTTCCACTAGCAAAAGTTGTGGATTGTACCTAATACTTTTTATTTGTACCACTTTGGTCGCGGTTCTAAACAAGCTGAGCCGTGGAGGGAAAATATTGCAGACCACTGATTGGCCAGAAACTAGTGCAATACGGTACATCATGCACAAACCCGTTATTTTTAAATAGCTAAACTTCCATCAATAGCGACCAACAGGAAGGATTCAGCGTGAAGATGATACCTCGGCAGTTCATCGTGGCATCGCTATGGCAATCAGCTGAGGATCCCGCCTACACTGAGTGGGTAGTATCCGCAGAATTATCAGAATCATGTTATCCAAAGTGATAATACCAAGCCAATTTAAAATAAGAAAATTAAAAAAAAAAATCACTTGTTGAAGGTTCTATAAATGGCTTTGTCTTATACAAATACAGTGGAACAGATTTAGTTGCCTTGAATATTCTACATTTTACATACAGTTAATATTAATGTTAATGTCATATTGATTTCAACCATATTTCCCAGTGCTACACACGTGTGTGTGTGTGTGTGTGTGTGTGTGTGTGTGTGTGTGTGTGTGTGTGTGTGTGGTGTGTAGGTTGTGTGTGGTGTGTGTGGGTGTGTGTGTGTGTGTGTGTGGTGTGTGTGTGTGTGTGTGTGTGTGTGTGTGTGTGTGTGTGTGTGTGTGTGTGTGTGTGTGTGTGTGTGTGTGTGTGTGTGTGTGTGTGTGTGTGTGTGTGTGTGTGTGTGTGTGTGTGTGTTGTGTGTGCCGCACGCACACTCACATAAAAATTGTGTGCACAGAAACTCTTTAATCCTCAGGGTGCACACAAAGAGACTGCTGAAAGCAACAACAGGAAAGAAATGATTTGCAAGAAATTGCAATGAAATAAACAAACATGAGGCTTTGCAGTGAATATTTCCTTAGGTGAAGGTAGCTGCAGAGGACCTCTTTTCCTCAGCTTCAGTGTTTGTTGTGAGCCCAACATCTGTGTTCTGGCAGCTGAACTGCTACTCTTTACCCATTCACATAATTGTGTGTTTGAGTCTGTGCGGATACCTGTGTGTTTGGAAATGTCAGAGAATCTCATGTAGCTTTTTTAGTTGTTTACCTGTGAATGTGTGCTCATGTGTCATCAGCTTTGCGTGCATGTGAGTGAATGTTCATTTTGTGTACAAAATAGGAACAGTTGCGCTTTCCACACAGTACACATACCTGATAAATCACGTGACCCATTATTAATTTCATCTGCTAGAGTACAACAAATCTACTTTAACCATGACTGGATGTGGATGAAGCAGAGGAGACAGGTGAAATAAGTTGAAGCTCAGCATCAGGAAGGCATTCCTAATATTTTGCTGTCTGTCTCTCTCTTAACTTAAATTAATTAAATGATGACTTTTTGGAGAACTGTCAGAACAAGATATTTGTATAGTACAGCTTTTGGTCTTTTCCTGTTCTCAAACTTTGTTCCTTTTCACCAAGGACTCTCCAAAGGTTTGAGACAGTTAAATCAAGTACCAAACAACTCTCATATTCGATCAATCTACCGTGTCAGCGTGTGTGTGTGTGTGTGTGTTGGTGTTGGGTGTGTGTGGGTGTGTGTGTGTGTGTGTGTGTGGTGTTTTGGTGTGTGTTGTGTGTGTGTGGGGTGTGGGGTGGTGTGTGGGTGTGTGTGGTGTGGGTGTGTGTGTGTGTGTGTGGGTGGGGTGTGTGTGTGTGTGTGTGTGTGTGTGTGTGTCTTCCCGCTGGAAGATGTGCTGTATGTGTGAAAAAACACATTTCTGTCTCATACACTGATGGCTCTGAAGACGCCGTAGTCCGTGAAGTTGCAAGCATGTGCACTGATGAACTTTTATGCGAAGTGACAGTGTAGTGATGGTGTGATAGTCATGAATATCTATCTAAGCGCTGCGGAGTGGAAGCTGTCAAAACCTTCGGGTAAAGTTCGCTAAGTCTTAGGAGGCTCGGTTGCCTGATGTGGGTCTGTGGATCACTTCACCTCTGCTATGCCCTCCTTTTGGGCTTTGATGCTCCCCTAGGGGCTCTTTAGATTAGCAGCAGGGACTCCACGCTACTTGATGGATTAATCAACCCTGATACTTCTTTTCATGAATGTCTTTTAATGTCCGAGATCTTCAACAAAACGCTAAAGGTGATATTGTCTGTCAACAATGGAACTTTGTTGGCTTCGTTTGGGTCTTGGATGAAGCCTTTGATTTATGGCCTACAAAATTATCATATGGCTGGGTAACATTGGCAAAGGGGGGTATCACAATATGTTTGACCATATAGGGCTGTAATTATTGTTGATTACTTTTCTGTTGATTGACTATTAGATACATTGTCCAATCATTTTGATAACTGATCATTTTGAGCAATTTTCAAGCACAAATGACAAACAGTACCTAGTTCCAGCTTCTCAATTATGAGGATTTGCTGCATTTTTTCTTTATATTATTCTTTTTGTCTTATGTGATAGTAAACTGAATGTCCTTGGGCTTAAATTGTGACTGGCATTTTTCAATTTTGAAAATTAAATGATTGAGAAAACAATCCGCACAAGAGTTGATAGTACGAATAATCTGTAGTTGCAGCCCTAATGATGTCAAAGTCAATCAAAGTTCTAGAAAGCGACTAGCTTACACTTTGATTGTTGAAGCCATTTCAGGCCAATTATATTTAGTATCTTTTTCGCCAATTGTCAACTGAACAATTAAAGAATCTTCCTTTTTTTTCTGCCGAAGTTTGATAATGCCTTTCATGTCTTCTGCTTTCTGAGTTTTAAATGGGCCATTAGAGCCTTTCACTCTGGCCAGCTGAGTTAAGGATAACACTACGGTTTAAACTCACAAGCTCACCGTACTCAGTTAAACAATCAATCATCATATGTTTATCAAAACTAAATCAACCTAACAGAAGGGATATTTACAGTATGTCCAATACAAGATATTGTATTAGTGAGGCAGCATAGAACACTGAGAAACAAAGAGGCCATTGTTAATATGTAGCTTTGAAGGCTTCAGCTAAACGAGAACTCGTATACCTCAGCACAGTAGAATGTTAAAAAAGAAAACCAGCTGCCTAAATTGACATTATCATTTTAACAGTGCAAAGCTGGTCTAATTGATGAACAAAATAATAGATTTTAACATCCTCTAAAAGCACTCAGTACAGCAAGCCAGTCCACACATAATAAGAAGTCCAGGTACACTATACTTTGAATGATAAGTAAATGTAATCAAGTCCATCAACGTTTCAGTTTATGGGATCAAAATGTTGGTGGGATTAATGCAATCTCCAGTGCCTATGAAGAGCATGCTGAACACAGTGTGCAGCTCTTATCTGAAGCTTCCTGCCAGTGAAGAAATGCTGGCTGCTTATTCAGCTGAGAGATGGGCCAGGTGGAACGAACCATGTCGGTCCCATGGTTTTCATCTCCCTGCTGCCAAACAAATGACGGTCTGATAGATATGGCTTTCTGAAACGCAAGTCAGGTGAAAATCTGTCTCAATATCTCTGTTAACATGTGGTTTTTATGTAAAAAAAAAAATCAGAAGCTCTTGGCCAGATTTGCCTTTCATTCAATTTTTTGCTCACAACCTGTGTTGAGTTAAAGTCTGATTTGCTAAGACAGCAGCTAATTATGCAATCAGAGATTCAGACTGACTAGGCATACTCTTAGAGTGAATGAGAGCCTACAAGGTGCAGTTCAGACATCTGCAAGCTCAGAACAGAATCAAGAGGTATTTATGTTGTAGTGGAAGCACTAATCAAAAATTGAGGTTGATCAAGGTTATGCAGAATTAAACTCTTGAGAAGAGTATCATAAGTGTAATAATTAAGACAAATAATTATGTTGATATGCTATTTTATAAAAAAACTATTTATCAGTTAGTTTTATTTTATGAAAACTAATCCAACAGGAGTCATCAAACATACTTAGGGAAATGGGAATGTCATTGAATGGCAAAAAACAGTTTACAGGTCACCGTAATGTCAGCGTCTTATCAAAAGAGTGCAGTCACTATTGTAGGAGCGGTCGGTAAATCAACGCGCATTTGTTTTTAGTGTCACATTGATCCGTTTCTTTATTTCTTAATTGCAACAGCAACATAAATAAACATGTTTTAAAACAAAGAAAAAAAAAACGTTTGTCTCACAAAATGCGGTTGTAAAATAGTTTTGCCCTTCATACACACACACACATCTGCCCAAGGTAAGGTCTACATATAGAGTTAACACCCCCTGACGTCATTGCCATCATCATCATCATCATCATCATCAACATCACGTCAACATGATCAACAGTAATTGTAATCAGCATCATTTGAATGTCGGTATCTGTATGATTATAAATGACATGCATGTGAAGAGTATAAAACAAAAAATCTGTGTAAAGGTTTCAATACTCCGGCCCCTAATTGACCGGTAAAGGGCAATTCATACATT
>NC_045738.1:16940587-16941132 GCF_008692095.1 Etheostoma spectabile | reverse complement strand
AAGCATACACTCAAAAGTCCTTTGTGACAATATTCAAGATTATCCATAGAATGTCAAGTATAATCCAAACTAAATAATCCGTTTAGTTTTGATAGTCCATTTTGTGAAACGAGTTCATAAACGCTCAACAAAAGGGCTTACCCATGAAAAGAAACAGTAGGATATGTAAATTAGATCCCATCCTCCAAAATGGAATGGTGAGAGTTGGAGGCAGACTGAGTGAGCTGGCAATGCCCGAGGAAACCAAGCATCCAGCCATCCTGCCCAAGGACAGTCACCTGTCTGATAGACTCCTACACCACACCCACACCTCGGTGGGTCATTGTGGCAGAAATCAAATGACGATTACACAGATTTTTGTTTTATACGCTTCACATGCATGTAATTTATAATCATACAGATACCGACATTCAATTGATTACAATTACTGTTGATCATGTTGACGTGATGTTGATGATGATAATGGTGAAGATGATGATGACAATGACGTCGGGGTATTAACTCTATATGTCGACCTCACCTGGGGTGTGTGTGTGTGTGTGTGT
>NC_045738.1:16929464-16940577 GCF_008692095.1 Etheostoma spectabile | reverse complement strand
GTGTGTGTGTGTGTGTGTGACTATAGAGCGGAAGGGCAAACTATTTTTTCAACCGCATTTTGTGAGACAAAAAGTTTTTTTTCTTTGTTTAAAACAAGTTTATTTATGTTGCATCATTGTGACACTACGAAATAATGTGCGTTGATTTACCGACCGCTCCTACAATAAAGTTTGCCCTTCCGCTCTCTAGTCATACACACCGCTCACATAGATGTAGACCTCACCTGTCCCGGGTTTTACTATTTCATAATTGCAACAGCAACATAAATAAACTTGTTTTAAACAAAGACATTTTGTCTCACAAAATGTGGTTGAAAAATAGTTTGCCCTTCCGCTCTCTAGTCATACACACACAAACACACAAACACATTTGTCCCAGGTGAGGGTACATATAGAGTTAACACCCCCTGACGTCATCATCATCATCACTATCATCATCAAAATCCCGTCAACATGATCAACAGTAATTGTAATCAGCATCATTTGAATGAAGGTATCAGTATGATTGTAAATGACATGCATGTGAAGAGTATAAAACAACTCTCAACCAACAAGTTCCCTGCATAACCACAACTTTCTGTCTGCTCCTTATTTATTATTTTTTTTGTTTTTTTACAGTGGTTAGATGGTCAGATCTAGGTCAAAAACTGTGGTTCTAGGGTTGTGGATAACAGAATGTCTTTGTAAGGTGGCACAGTGTTTGTCTTCAGTGTTATATACAAAATTATGTATTTTTTACGTTTTTTTAGATTCTCACAGGAAATGTTACTACAAACATAAAGGGTTATTTTTTTCATTCTCCCACCCCAAGTCCCACATAGAGTTAACAAGTATAACAGCAGAAATTATTTGTACATGAATATGTAGGCCACACGTACTCACATACATATTTATGCACGTACATACAGAAGACAGAAGAAATTAAATGTAAATAATAATTTAATTTAAGGTTATTCTTGTCTGGCTCTGAGACCGCATTTAGACTTTAGACTTCATTGAACCCAGACTAATGAAATTCTAGTTTTGTAGGCTGGCACTTCCTTAAGGCATAGGACTCACCTAATCTTTTTAGCTCAACAAAATTAAAATACCTGCTGTACAAAGTTAAAATTAAGTGTCAAGAGTCACAACATAACTGGTCAAGTAAATGAATAAATAAAACGTAATGTATGAATTACATTGTTTTTGTGTAGCTATAGTAAGGGATGATCCTTCATCACGGCTGTCATTTCTTGTCAGTATATCTGTTGTGACCCTAGACGACCCAAAATTTGATGAATAGTAGCAGTGACTTGACTCAAGATTCACAGCTGGTTCACAATATGTATTTAACATTGATTTTTTTTTTTTAGCTAAATGGCAGGTTAATGATGAGTCATGGTTGTACTGGTATCATTACTGGCACTTTTTCTTCTTCTACTACTTAATCTGAGTCCTACTACAGTTCTAGTAATCTACTTTGGCTTTTGATTATGAACGTTTCTTAGCTATTCCCTTTACATTAGGTTTTTTTACCCCTGCCGTTTGTCTGCCAGCTGTTTGTCCGACACTGCTGAGGCAACATGAGTTAAGGTGTTATGAGTGAAGTTTCAGCGACAACCCTTTGGGTAATAAGACAATGACACAGATCCTAGTCTATCTCTGGATTGAGGACAGATGACTATAATTGTTCTTTATCTCTTAGGGACAGCTTGGCTCGACCCGCTTTCAATCATCATGGTGACACCAAAGAGAAACAAAAACACACACAGGTCAGGGCACGGGGAGCATGACTTGCAAGTGCTATGCTAACACAGTTATGGTTCAACTCATCTTAGCTTAATGTCCTCTTTAGAAAATGTGTATCACCAAAGATAAAATATAGAATGACACGTGCATAACAGAGATTCAAACATCCAATACATACAGTGTGTTGTGTACTTAAAAGGGTACACCAGGTGTCAGGCAGTTACAGTTTATGCACGTACAGACATAATGAGCACCACACTAAAAAACCACCACAGCGAAGTATGAGACCTAGCAAACTACAAAGAGGAAATTCTCTCTGACTATGAAATCAAAACTGTTGTTGGTGCAACACTAAAAATTGCAAATCAGTTTGAGTGTATCCATCACCGTGACATTCACTAGCTACCTTGCCTCTGAAGATAACATATGTAGATGCCATTGTCCAGCTTGGCTCTTTGTAAATTTAGAAGTTCAGCTACACTAAAGGCCAGCAGGAGCACATCATCACAAAATGATTGGGGTCTATTTACATGAATCGGTGTTGAAAAGCAGGGTGATTGAATCAACACTCAATCAACACATGGCATGGTAACTTTTGGTTACTTTAAGGTGCTAAATCTGTGCTGCACTCAGTAAAACCGTGGGATTAGTATGCACGCGTTATCAGCCGTTGCGATAGGAGCTCAGTGCACCAAAGCACTCTGTCGCTTTAATGATAGGAGGTTTAGAATATCTGGCACCATAAATTCAATTACCATGGAAGAAGATAACATATTGGCTTACTGTACCATGTGGCTCTTGTCCGAGGCAAACCCAGTGTAAGTATATGGCTCAATGATATTAGGTGAGAAGCCAAACAGGACCAGCGACAGTAACTGGAGAACAGAGACATCTATAAACCTCTCCCTGACATCTATAGTCTGCTTACTCAATCTCCTCTCTGTGCTTTATGGCACCTGCAGATGTCAGCAACAAGCCTTGCTTGAGGGACCTCTATCAGTCAAATTGTTATTTGTTGCAAACGACTGATACACAGAAAGATTTCCTTAGAGGTGGCATCCCTGGACTCTAAATAATATTTAACAAGGTATATTATTCAAGGTCAGAATATAGCCACAAAAGGTAACCATAAGGTTTGTTGAGCCGTCTTTGTTTCAGTACAGTCTTCAGTTTGCAAACACACAGGTGCACACACATACACAGCACGATCTCAATTCCTTGCATTGAACCACACCTTATTTTTCCTGTTTAATGTTATGAAAGGTGCTATATAAATAAATTTTAACCCTAATTGAACCTGGCAAGGAAAAATACTTTGGCTTTTTGAGAGCGCGTCAGTTTTGTTCGCTACATTTTGATCCTTTGGCTGTGCTGATTGTTGTGGCCTCCTGTGCAGTTCTTGTTCTTGAGAAATGTTCATATTACTAAAAAACGCATGATTGGGTATTACCCCTTTCATATTTCTCGACCAAGGCGCTTGAACTGAACTGAACTGAGTTCCCACCGGAAATAATAGTTCCCCCTAACCTATCCCTCCTCCCCACAACTAGGTTAAATAATCCATCAGACAATAACACCATTTTTGTAGTTGCCACTTAACATGAAACAAGTTCAAAACCATTTTAAAACTGCACAAAGTTATGTGGTATTACTATTATTGCACATCCATGCAAGCTTACACACGCCCCACACACACAGAGACACAGAGATGATGAGCATCTCATTGCATCTCATGTCCAGCATCTCATTTTCCCCCCATAGTGTTTCTTTATTCACATCATGAGTGAAAAGGGCCTCACAGAGCAACCTGGGGAGTTTCCTGCATAGCCTGTCAGACTGTTTAGAGCAAAATGCAGGAGAGATCTAAAGTCAGAGAAAGATAAAAAGATGGGGAACTTGGGAGTTATGGGAGAGAACTTGAGAGTGAGGGAGGGTAAAATCACAGTGTGTGAGAGGGAGAGTCTATTAGAGACTCAGCAGATTTTCCATCTAACTGGCTTTTGTGAATTACAACACCCCATATAACGTTGATATTAATTTCTCAAAAAAAGTGATGTGAATGATGACTTGATCACGACATAGACTTGGCATGAGCATCCCACGTGTTCAGTGTAGGCGCACAACAGCACAAAAGCAGGCTGGACACTCTGAAGTCTTCACATACCTGACCCTACAGAAATATCTAAGGCATCTCCCATGAATGGTGTGCTTGTTTTATGTGTACGACCAATAGCTCCTACAGTATTGTATGTCATGTCGTTTTTGTTCTTGGATTTGGACAATATTGGCAGAGACAAATAGATTCTTACAAGGAATATTTTTTTCCTCATGTGTATTTATGCAGGAAATGCTTCGGCCTGCATACTTGATGAAAATACACATAACTTAAGTCACATTTTTATATATGTGACATATTAAAAGTTTGCAAGAAAAGATTTACTTGACATTTTGATAGTCATTGCTGGAATGAGAGAGCTACAGTCAAGTTCAAAAACATTAGGTGAGTGAAGGAGATGCGAACAGAGACTAAGGGAGAGAGTGCAAGCGGAAGAGAGAGGCAAAGAGAGCTGTGGGAGTGAGTGTAAGCGAGTGGGAGACTGAGAGCAGCAGAGGGAGATTTGTGAGAGAAGGCTACCGTACGGATATAACTGGCAAGTCCAACTTTGCTATTGGCCAAAGCCTGAATGGGCTCAAACTGTTCCTGTCATTCATCTGCATTTACTTGCAAGTTAAGTCTGCCCATTCAGAATCTTAGGGAAAATCTTCACCAAATTCAAATGTTGAAGAGAAATAATCTTTTAAATTGACTTTTCAGTTTATTAGACACAATCAAACATTTTAATTTCTGTTTTGTATATTTTATATTTAGGCATGTGGCATATCATTGTTGTATGTAAAATGGTTAAGATCTCCAAGTTTCAAATGAGCTGCAGATGCTAATGAATGACAGGGACATCTTGAGGTTCTTGGTGCTAATACTGGCCACAGTGGCCATTCCACTCAAGTAATGAATATAGATGAACACAAAAGTACAAAACTCAAAAGTTGAACAGATGGAGTCATTTGTATTTATTGTTCATTGTGTAGTTATTATTATAAGCAATCTGTTAATTCTAACATGTGTGCCTATGTGAAGCATTTAAATTTGTCAGGGAGATCAAGAAGGAAGGAAAAGGCCACATATAAGAAAAGAAAAGATCAGACTGAAAGCCAGGTAGGTACATTTGAATTTAGATTTGCAGAGGCAGAGAAAACATCAGAGATCTAGAAATAAAAATAGAAGTGTGAGAGAAGATGGAGGAGTGAGAGGGAACAGGATCGAGGTAAATGGTAGAAATGTGATTCTAGGACGGATACATTTTTTTTTTTTTAAATCCCAAATAGAGGAATATTAAGGCTGAAACGGTGGAAGAGTGACAGCATAAATACAAAAGGGTGAGGAGTGGGTGTGGGCTGTTAGATGAAATGTTTTCAGGGGGGTATGGAAGAGAAGGACACATCCAGGAAGAAGCCAGAGAGGCAGCCAGAGAGCAAAGGGGTGGGGGGCTGAGAAACAGATGGGCAGAAGGAGGGGAGATATGGATGGGAAAAGGGAAGGGGGGGGGTTCGAGAAGAGGCTGCCAGGAGTTCGTGTCGAAAGTTGGACTTCATTGAGATTCATTGCGTGGTTGAAGGCCATATTGATCCCCCCCTCTTCCTTTAGACATAGTGCATATTGTCTTTTATCTCGAGATCAGCTTATGAATGCAGCCCGATTTTACTGTTTTAGGTTCAGGTTACTTTATTGGTACCCGTGGGTCAACTAGATTTATAGTCTAAGAGACATGCCACATAACATGCAACACACCAAACATTAAAACATGTAATCGAGACAGTAAAACATGGATAAAAAGAATAGAAAACTGTACCTGACCAAAGTGCTTGTGCGTTTTGTGCAAGTAATTCTAATTCTACAGTTTTTTTAATAGAGTGATTGCCGCTGGGACAAAAGTGATCTTGAATCTTGTAGTTCTGCAACCAGGGACTTTTAGCCTCTGTTCAGAAGGGAGATACTGGAATTCCCTTTTCAAAGGGTGTAGGTTATCTCCTAAGATGGCCATAGCTATCCGCTGCAGTTGTTTAGCATACAGGGATGTGGGGTGCAGCTGGGACTCCCCTAGTCAGCTTACTTGTCTTAATATAACACTGACTCTCATGCTACCTACAAGTTAAAGCACTGTAATCATTCCTCCTCTCCTTACTGGCTGTAAAGGTACCCCTAATTAGTGCAACTCTTAAATGCAAAAATGTGTTGTAAAATTCACCAGAAGCTGAAGTGATGGTTCAGCAGTCTGAGTTGGCCAAATCAAGTTGGCATCCTCCAGAATTATGGCTTATTTTAGTTGCCAGATTCCATCCTTGAGTTTTAGTGTTGCTCTCATAACATTGTCTGACTTATGATGGACATCCATGCAGTCTTCTATCTTGTCAAATCCTGGTGCCTACAATACCCATAATGCAACTCAACTGCCAGCAATTTGGATATTTGGGTGTGTTTAGCTTGTAGCATCTAGCATAACCTTGAGTCGCTAGCCTCAAGCAGAGATGAGAAGGTCTGGTAGGCTCACTTCTTTGTAACTCCCAACCCCCAGATTTATTTCCTTTTCAAACTTGTAGTCTTTACCCCCAACTGACTCATGTGACATCACTTGAGGCAATTTTTCAGACTTCACACAGCTCCCTCTGGAGCCACAAAAGGCTCGATACAACTTCTTTTCACATATGCAGTAGTACTCCCTGTGAACTGTAAACAGACGATGTGTAAAATCAGTGGAGTTCAGCTTCAAAATTAATACGACTACAACAAACGAATTTGTCGAACTTCTTCACACAACTCCTGTCACTTTTTGTGTAAACACATTCCTTTGAGGACAGACTTTCTTTAAGTGTAGATCCTTTTTGTACTCTTTATTTTCTCTATAACAACAGGCTTTTTTCCCCACCTTTTGACTGTGGCTACTTGAAGTACAAACACTTAGGCAAGTTCATACAGAAAGCCAAAGCTCGTTCATTGTAGCCTGCTCCTGCCTTTACTATGTAGTTGCTTTAGGGATGAATCACTTCACAGCCAGTGTGGAGAGGAGGAGTGATTACAGCCACCCAGTACTCTCTTAACATATCATTAGTATTGTATTAAGACAAATTTAATAAAATCTGAACTTATCTAAGACACAGCTACTGCGAGTGTAACCACACAGATTAATTCCTGCAGAGCAACACACTGATGGTATATTCGGGACCTTTTTGATGTGTTTGACAATGTTGCAGAGCTTGGATTACTGCATGCATTCTCAGTGCCAACTTACGCTCACAGTGTGTGTGTATATATAGTTAGAGATGGAAAGAGAAAAGGAGAGGGGGAGGGATGGAGAGACAGAAACAGAGAGAGTAAGAGAGTGAGGTACAAGTCAGTATTTCATGGATGGCTGTGTTGCTATGGGAACAAGATGTGGGCTCCCTATTCCCAAAAAAGTGTCCTCCTTCCTTCCTCCCTTCCTTCCCTCTTTCTCTCTTTCATCACTTCATTTCTCTCTTCTTCTCCTTCACGGCATCCACATCTACACCTCTCTCCTCTTCCCTTTCCCCCATGATCACATCCCACCACATGCTTCTCTCGCTCTCCCTCTCTTTCTCTCTCTCTCTCAATCTCTCACGCTCTTCTCCGTCATCCATCCTTTCCCCGCCCACTCATTTATCTCTCTCTCTCTCTCTCTCTGCCCATTCTCTTCCACTCCTTTGCTTCACTCTTCCACCTTTTCCCTCTCTGTCCTTCCCCTCTCTGTCTCTCTCGTTGCATCCCTCTTTCTCCTGTCTCTCTGATCCCTCTGTCTCTTTAACATCACTTATATTCTATTCTTTTCTCGGTTGTCATGGCAATAGGCTGGGGGCGTGAGGGAGCGAGCGCGAGCAAGCGAGCGGGAGTGGGTGTTTCGGAAGTGACATCTCTTGGGCAGTAACCTTGTTTCCTGTGTGGTGGAGTTGGGGGCGGATTCAAGGCGCTAGCAGCGCAGCAACAGTGACGCCGTGTGGACGCTTTGGGTGAGCAATGGGGAACCCGGGACGTGCCGCGTGAGGGCTGGGTGAATGATCTGATAGGTGAGAATACTCTCTCTGCCTCTACCACTCTCTCTTTCTCTGTGACACACACACACACACACACACACACACACACACACACACACACACACACACACACACACACACACACACACACACACACACACATCCTCCCCTCTCATCAAACAGCACTCCTTCATGGTTGAAGTGGACCCATTGTAGGGATCAAAGGTTTTGCCTAGATTGATACAGTAAATAAGTATGGGAAGGGCATTTTTTTTTTTTTTACATATTCACTGCTTTCGGCCTACACACAGACAACACAACAGCACAGCACACCTACATGTGGGAACACACAAATATACAGACAGACTCATACATGTATTTGCATTATAGCTTGAGCTGGGGATTGTAACTTTTACACTTACAGACATTATGACTACACAGTGATTAGCAAGTGAGTTTTTACTTCAGAAGCCTCATGTTTCAGCTCTGTAGCAGCCCTGAAGACGGCCTATAGTACTCAGAAAAGGTATATTTAAAGCTGCATTATTATTTGTATTGGCCAGTTGGGGGTAGAATGACTTGACAACAAGCTGAAAAACTTCAACCCTAACATATTTTCACCTTATAATGTTGCTAATGTGTTAGCAAACAGTACTTATTTTGAGTTGTGTTTTTAACAATTTGATGAGTTTATGTCCAATATTTACTTGTCTTTTAGCTCTGTTTTGGTTGTCACCAACTCCTGAGGAAAATATCTTATGTATATCTGTCTTTTTAGCCACTAAACACACTACGATTTTCAACAGCTAATTATTAACTTTGTCTGTCTCTAGCGCTGATCTGATGGCGCAAATCAATATTAGGTATCGGCCCTGATGTGATTGATTCACATTATATACAATTTCTTTGTCAATATCAATGTTTCTCCAGTCGCTACCTTTACTTAGTCCTGGTGGAGCATTGGCATCATAGTGCCACAGCAATCCCTGGCCTCATGTTACCTTACATACAAATTACTTTAATTTTATACACTGAAGTATACAGATTAAGAAGTTTGGGAAAAACTCGTATTGTATTGGTACCAGGTATTGGCACGGTGGTGACGGCGCAATGAAAATGACACATGGCTTTGGTGTGGAAGATCTGGGTTCAATTCCCCCTGCGATACATCCACCATTGTGTTCCTGAGCAAGACACTTAACCCCTAGTTGCTCCAGAGGCGTCCATCCTCTGACATATATAGCAATTGTAAGTCGCTTTAGATAAAAAAAGCGTCAAAAAGTAGTAGGCAAATTCTGATAAGTTACAGGAGGTGCCACGTAGTACAAAAGTTCACCAGAAGTAATGTCTGTTTTATACTAGGCCCATTTAGATTTACATTTTGTTTTCAGAAAAAAAACTAAATGTCATTGCCACAACATTACAATCCACAGCCATCGGAAAGCAACACTGTATGTTAGTGACAGACCGCCTATTTAAGTTTATTGAAAAAAATGTGAAGACATATCTGTCCTCAGGCCTGTGTGAAATGAAGAATGGCAGTGGCAATCTGTTTCTGCATCGGATCATCCCTTTCCAATAGTTGGGAGAGCCGTGTTCTGCTGTTTGGGACTTATGTACAATCTGTCCAATACTCCACATAGAATTACACAGCAGTAGTTAGAAGGAAGAGGAACAGGGCCAGATTAAAATACAGTTAAAACAAACAAAAAATGTAATATTTACTGTGGCCTACAACCAAAGCCTACAACTCTCCTCTCTAAGCAAAGCTCCCTATGACGCCATTTAGATGCTACCAAGCCATCACCCGCCATTAGCGTTTCATTGACTGCCATTCATTTTGGCGCCACTTTGACAGCGAATAACTTTACATCTGAAGCGTTTAAAGACTATTATTGTCCGTTTATAACAATGTATAAAAGGCTCCAGTACCTTGTAGCTCACGTTATGGCTCCGTAGCAGACGTTTTTGTAAAAATAGGCTAACGATTGTGTCATAACTACGCGGCTTACTCTCGCACAGTAGAGGAAGTACCGTATAGTACAGGGTAAGCTTGTAGACAGTTTGGACTTCCATTTGCTGATTAGGTTCAATTACCAATGTTAACTAGCAATTTAGTTAGCAATAATTAGCCTGTGCCTATGTTATCTCCTAACATATACCTAGGCTCTCCGTCTCTGCAAGATTGGGAATGATTGAGATTTCTCTTGGCACAGCTCCCCAATGACTTACAACTGTCACACATCTACTGTACGTCGTCAAGCTCAATTGGAGTCTGCTCAGTAACGCTCAGCCATCACCGAAAAGTGCTTCTAATATCTTTCACTGGTCTTCGTCCAGAACAACGGGATCTGTTGGGCCATTACAGATGGATGTAGTATAGATGTCCCACAGCTCAAAGTGTGTTTTAGTGTGTCATTCTTTATTTAGTTTTATGAAAGATTTTTGGTTAGTTGTTGTGTCATAAAATCGACTATAGTTAATGAACAATTGTAGAAAGTGTTTAAGCTGTGTCAGATGTCCACATTATACCCAATATAATTACCAAAAAACAAACTAGCCTTTACAACGTGATCATTAAAATGACATTTAGTAATCAGCTGGAACTGTAGCAACACAGATGCAACTTATCTCCTACTCAAGTCTGACACCGCCTCCGACTCCACCAGTACCCCTGAGTGATGGTAGCCTGTAATTGGCACAAATAAAGTCACATTTTTCATGATAGAGATATCTTATTAAAACAGAGATCCAACAAAAGTGTCTGGTGTAGAGGTAGCGTTGCCTGCTTTTTCATAGCAAAACAACTGGTCACCGGTTGATTGCTTATACCCGCGTACAGTACTTCATCTTCGAGCTATTTGGGTATTAGTTGTATTGGGAGCTGGTGAGATTGTAAGCGTTTTTAAATTGCTTGTGCTGGGTATTGAGTTTTGGAAGCCAGAGGCCTCACCACCCTGTGAGGTAATCGTTGAGTAATAGGTATTGATCAACATACCTATCAACCCCCCACAGATACATTTAGGTAATTTTGTGAAATGGAGCAAGAAAATGATACTGATTTGCTTTTAATGAAGGAAAGCCTGGTTTATGAATGAAGATTATTATTATTATTATTACTGTTATTATTAATTGTGCTAAATTTTCATGCCAGTCCAATACCATGGCCAAAACTAATGTAAGGCTGATGAGGTGGAGTTTCTCCTTCGCAGCAGAAGTTGAGAGCATGACCAATGTGCTTATTCAGCGAGAAGCCTCGCACTTCTGGGCCTCTGTGACCCCG
>NC_045738.1:16926825-16929454 GCF_008692095.1 Etheostoma spectabile | reverse complement strand
GCTGACACTTGACATCCCCCCCCCTCCCCCCCCTTTGACTCAGCACTGACAGCCTACTGCACTTCACATATGCACCCCTCTAACTCACAGCTTGTCAAAGCACTGCATCTTTTCTCACTGCCTTCCATATATTCATTCACGACAACATAACATCTGTATTCTGTCTGTATAATTTTTTCGGTAATCCGTTGGAAAGCAATAATATCACTGGTGCAGCTGAAGTCACAGTAGTGACATGTGCACTGTGTGGTGCTTTCTTGCCTAGAAAGTAAGATGCTTTGGTCCACCATGCTTGCTGGAGTACATTATCTGCCCCGGGCGGCCCGGGGATATTGCAAGCTTTATTTTTAGCGCTGTTTTGGAGCTTAGCGATGTGTATAAATCAACATCAGGCCTGTCGGGTTCCAGTAATGACAACATTGACTAAGGCTGACCAGTCATCCGATTGGTGCATGGGGCTCTTCTTTGTAAACTGCTAGGGATGGCAGATAAAGAAAAAGAGCCCACACAGAAGGAAGGAGAGAGAGTAACAAAGGCAGAGCAAGGGAAATGCAGAGAGCAGACCGTGGAGAGTGAATGAAGAGAGTGAGGTAGAGGAAGATGAGCGGAGAAAACAGGCATCTCAGCATTTCTGCTTGTGCCAAATTGTTACTGTACGGTATATGTGCACCCTGTACGTACAAACGGACAGACAGAAGAATGAGTCTGCTCATTGAAATTCTGTCCACTACGCTTCACAGACCCTTAATAGGCAGCCTCTGGGGCGGAGAGGTAGGCCTACAGTAGAGTAGTGCAGATTGGGCTGTGGATGACTCACGCTGCTATCCTCCAGCGACTATCTCAGCATCATGACTTTGCTCTGCACAGTTACAAAGTTTGGATTCCAGGGCTGAGATGCTTTTTTGGAGAAAGGAGGAGCATGCCACATAGTGCTCTGGAGGCTGGTGATAATGTCCAACGGTTCATTGTGCACTTACTCAGAATCTGCTTTTACAGTTTGGCTCAAAGACGACACACCCACCCACAATGAAGAACAATGCATAAAAAGAATAGAATTCAGCAGTGATAGATCATCATAACTCCTCGTTAGGATGAAATATATGGAGGTGTTTACAACTGGAACATTTTGTGTGATGCACACCAACACACTTTTCTAATTTCCCTTTGCAGCAAAAAACATTTTGCCATTTAGCCTTTGAAGATAACATTTCCTAATAACCCGCTGTGCAACATAACTCATCAGATTAATAGAGTGTAAAGCCTTATACCTTAAAATGTTATTTTAGCTGTTTATTCATGGTCATGATGAGACACAACCATTCCAGTCATAATCTTGACTGTATATCACATAGCACTCCACAATATGTATTTTTTTTTTTTGTGAGTATTTGGTCTTACTTTCACCAGCTAGATGTGAGTAACTATAGAGTACCCCACTTAGAAATAATAATTTGTGATAAGTAGTGGATCAAAAGCAAATTAATCCACAAGTAGCAAACCTCTGATGGTACCAGGTTCACAAAAGTGAGAATTTGCTGCTTTTTGTCATCTTATATTTAAGTAAACAATATTTTTGGGGGGTTTTGGACCATTGGTCAAACAAAACACTTAATGAGCTCCTTGTCCTTGTGCCCTAGGATATTGTGATGGATGTTCTCTGGTGATTTATAGACCAAACAATTATTCATTCTCAAATAAATTGGCAGATTAATCGATAACGTAAACAACCATTAGTTGCCGCCTTAGAAAGCCCTGGCATTAAAGTGTTCCACAGGAAGAAATTATTTTTAATAAGATATGAAAAAAAAAAACATTCAACCTGGCTGCCACAAATTCTTTAAAGGCTATTTTGTCATCCTACATGCTTCAGTCTTTCCCACTTAAATCCCTTTTGCTCTCTTTTAAATGGTGTGCAGACACAAAGGCTGAGCGGAGGCTTTCGTATCGCAGCCTCATCACTGTGGCCCATATTCATAGCCTCGAGTTTCTCTTCACCCAAATGATTCATATAACATCATATCAAACAACAACAACAGCAAAACACATTTATCTGTAGATGTGCAATATTTTGTGACTGGAGTAAATGGTAGCTGAGATTTAGAGTGATCATCCCACTATAGAAAGACGTCATCCATTTGTCTTATTGAAGGGGCCCAAAGCAAGACACCAAACCTCTTCCTGCTTTATGAGATGGAAACTGTGTGACCACATGTGGGTCCATGTATAAAAAATGTATTTTTTTTCATGTACCCACTCTTCATTCTTCACTTCTTTCCATTCCTTAAATTGTCCATAATAATTAGATGTGCTTGTTATAGGACAAGGTCATACATATTTCAGCAGCTGGATTCATAATTCAAACAGGAATTTGAAAGATCACCTGAGTTGTTATTTGAGTTGTTAGTTTGCCACAATTAAGACGATTGCCTGTTTTTCCACTCTGGCTGGGGATGGGGAATCACATATGTCAAGTGTCTGGAAGAATCTGAGAAGTGAGATGCAGTAAAATAATCGTTTGTGACATGCTGTAGTGTTGCATTGTGGGCGGCAGCAGGTGACTGTTTCTGGCTTACTTCAAAAAGAAGAGAGTACAGAGCCTCAGTTTTCAGTTCTGTCAAACAAATGTGTG
>NC_045738.1:16906153-16926815 GCF_008692095.1 Etheostoma spectabile | reverse complement strand
TGTGTGCGTGTGTGTGCGTGTGTGTGCGTGTGCGTGTGCGTGTGCGTGTGCGTGTGCGCGCTGCAGATGTTAAGTGTAAATGTGCCTTTTCATTTATGCAGAAGGTGTGAGCTGCACACCCAGCAAAAGTCTTTCTCAACTTGTTTACCCAAGGATTCATCTTAAAAATCACATTTTTCTTATTGTTTTAACTTGGTAAGATCACTTGTTTTCAGTGCAAATTAGTTCACGGATCTCCCCCTGGATCAGAGCATATAAAATTGATGTTAGTGGAGTAGTGATTTTCCTTATAGGGAGATACTGTCCTCTTTTTTATTATGAATATTAAAGCAAAGTACGATTGATTCAGCCTTGTTCCCGGGCATGTTCCACTGGACGGTTTCTAAAAGAATTTAGTCTTTGAATTCCAGCATCAGACAGGAGAAAGTGAGGAACTGCCTCAAGATGTTTGCTTTTGTATTCGTAGCTGAAAACTATAAATGCTCAGTGGCGTAATGGGAAGCATGTGAAAGATGCTGCTGTTGCCTTTTGCTTCATGGAAAAGAAATTAAAATGTCTAGAGCTTAAACAGAGATAATACATAATGTGTCTTAAGAGGAGGGAGAGAAAATGCAAGGTCAGCAGATAGACAGAGGCATCAAGAGATTTTGAACAATCACAGAGAAAGAGAATTTTAACCTATAGAATAGTGTTGCAAG
Organism: Etheostoma spectabile; assembly: GCF_008692095.1. NCBI lineage: Eukaryota > Metazoa > Chordata > Actinopteri > Perciformes > Percidae > Etheostoma > Etheostoma spectabile. Next base: position 16,926,117 of record NC_045738.1, on the reverse strand, counting down.
TGCACAAAGCTACTGTTGGCACGAATTACATTTTATGACTGATTACACGAACAGCATATGCTAGTATTAATCTGTGCCTGTTCTAACTATTCCTTACGTTAAAACATAAGTTAAAGCAGTGCAATAAGGCTGGAAAACTTAGACAGCAGCAAAGAAAGAAAAGACAAAGTACCTCATTCACCAGAGGTCCGTAGCCACACATTTTTCATTTAAGACAAAGTGAAACAGCTACCTTGGAGAAGAAAATCCATATTAATGTCTCCAATACTGTGTGATCAATTCCCTAAACTATCCAAGGCACAGAGCCCTCAGATATCATTTTCATTTTTTTCCCCACATCTTGATTGATCCTTGGAATTAGGGATAACGTCACAGATTATTCTGCACCCCCACCGAGGACATTAAAGTTTAGTCTGTCTGTCTGTCTGTCTGTCTGTCTGTCTGTCTGTCTGTCTGTCTGTCTGTCTGTCTGTCTGTCTGTCTGTCTGTCAGCAGGATATCTCAGGAACATCCGAACAGATTTCTGTTAAATGCGGTGGACAGGACAGCCTCAGGCCAAGGAACAGATGATTAGATTTTGGTGGTGAGCTCGATCTAGGACTTCTTCAATTAAGCAATTATCATTTTTAGCTGCGACTATAAAACTAACAGAGACAGAGACTCAATTTGACATTCAAAGGGTGTGTTTGCAGAGTCACTAGCAAGTGCCTGCTGCTTATAAATGAAATATCTGTGTGTGTTTCTCAGCCGTGTCTCAGCACCCATGTTTTAGTCATGGGAACTGCCTCTGCTTTTGTTTCATGTTTGTACTGTTTGTGTGAATGGGAATGATGTTAGGAAAACAAGGGCACGGCAAAAACAAGGACATATCCTCGTGAATTAGATGAAAATATGAAAAGTTAACTAGTTTGAAGTGTTTGAAAGCTGTTAAAAGTACTAAAGCATTTTACCTTTTTTAAAAGGACTAGTTAGACATTTTGTTTGCTTGCGTTTTTGCACAAAGTTGGACAAAAAGATCCATACTACTCTCATCTAGGAACAGTTAGCCTAGCTTAGCATAAAGACTGGGAACAGGGTAATAGCTAGCCTGGCTCTGTCTCAAGGTTTAAAAAAAAAATGCCTACCAGCACCACTAACACTTGTTGCATATTTTTTTTGTTAAATGCAAAAACTGAAATGGAAAAACAAGTTGTGGTTGTAGAAGGGGCTATGTGTTACACTATATTAACTTTAGACTGAGCTAGGATAGCTGTTCCCAGGCTAAGATAAGCTAAGTGTTTCTTGAATGTAGCTTTAGATGTGAGAGGGGTATATTGATCTTATCTAATTCTTGGCAAATAAGCACATTTCTAAAAATGTTGATCTATTTCTTTGAACCAGATCATTTTCCTACTTTGTTGTATCAATGCTTGCTACTTTATGTAGTTAGTTTCTTAAGTCTCTTACAGTAGGTCGTACCCAAAATCAGGTACTGCTTCAAGCTTTGTCCTGCATGCTCTCATTATAACTAATGACATCTTTCAGGCTGACCTATCAAACACACTCCAATTACACCTGACACAGATGTGATGAGGGCCGACATGTTTCACAGCATCACTGCCCTCCTCCACAACATCCTAACTGACCTTCTCTTTCCTCCCTTTCTCTCTCCTCTTTTTCCTTCCTCCCCCCTCCTTCTCTCCTATCCAGATGCAAGGTGTGCCGTCCCCCCCTCCTATCATCACCATCATCGCACCCACACCCACTCCTTCCACACGCCCTCTTACGACCGTCCCGCCCACGAACGTCCCACCTTCGACCGTCCCACCTACGACCGTCCCTCCTTCAACCGTCCTTCCTTCGACCGTCCCTCCTTCGACCGTCCTTCCTACGACCGTCCTTCCTACGATCGTCCTTCCTTCGACCGTCCCTCCTTCGACCGTCCCTCCTACAACCTTTCCCCGCACGAGCGCCCCATCTACGACCGCCCTCCACCAGACCGTCCACCCCAAGACCGCTGGAACCCCCATCTCCGTGTGAACACCGGAAATCAGATCTACATGTTGGACCAGGAAGAGGTATTGCACTCCACACAACAGGAATACACTCATACTGATTTTGCACAGATGGCACACTAGTTGAAATAATTAGTATTCAGTGTTTTTCCTGGCTCAGAATGGGCGTTTGCGCGGACACACTTGGGGTTCTCCCCCAGGAAAGTTTGAGCGTCAAAGACTTCATTTCCTGCATTCTGATACATTTTTAGACAACAATTTATGGTGAAAAATGTCTTTATTTATGTCAAGTAAAACACAAAATTCTGATGGCAGGTAATGATTCAAAATGGAATATAATGCAGTAAGGGGGCTTTCACATCAGGAACTTGGGCCCGGATCAGGGGTTGAGGTAACTTTTTCCCAAGGAGCACGTATTGCTCCTAAGTTGAAAAGTTTTGCAGTGACCAACATGCAAAATGCAATTTTTTACAATTATAAATTTGTGTTATAAAGTATAAGTTTTATATTTTGAAATAGGCTACATTCTATTGATTAATAATTTATTATGATGATGTTAAATATACAGTAGTGTAACGGACCACCACAGTTCGACCTGCATGTGAACCGCGGATTAATTGCAGTGTTTAACCTTCATAGTGTAAAAACGTGACACTATGTTAATTGGGGCGGGGGCAGCAGAAAAACAGAGTAAGGACGCACCATTCGTTTAGGGCAATGCCGCGGTCGCAACTGTGGTTTTCATACGTAGGCTTACTCACAAATGGTTCGCACCAAGTGTTAAAACCGACTGTGCCAAAACACAGAATTGGACTACTATTTAATGTGACTGCGAGACGTCCTGAAACTCTCTCACTTTAATACTGATGGTATTACAACCTTCTCTATGCAGGAAAAACAGTAGTATTCGACCAAAACTTCAGAGGGGAAATTCATAGTGTGAGTAATAAAGATGACTTATTTTTCAAAGAAGTTTATTTCACTTATTTTGACCCATTTGATCACAATATGAGCTGGTAAATTCTTCTGTCTGAGTTTACCTGAAAAAATAAAGGTTAAACAGTCTTCATTATGTAAATGTGTCAAAGCAAATATTAAAATATTTTCCTCTCCTGTGATGCAATATAGGTATTTAAATAGACATGGCATAACCTTTTAACTGTTATACAGTAAACTTTACACACGCCACTTAATATGCGGAATTATTGAATGTTCACATCCCATATTAAAGATGGGATAAGTCTCTTTGCAATATGACTGGCTATAAGTATCAAAGATGTACTATGTTACAGCTAGAGCACTTTGAGCTGCATTTCATGTATGAAAGGTGCTAAGTAGTAGTGTGTATATATATATTATTGTTATTGTTGTTGTTGTTGTTGTTGTTGTTGTTATTATTATTATAACTATGCTTGGGTTCTGATAGTGGATTCTATTTTGTATTTGTTATAAGAAACCCAGATCAATTTCTGAGTCTATAAAATGACCTAAAGGACAATTCCGGCCAATTTTTATGTTAATCTTGACCGCTATAAATATGCGAGTACTTTTGATTGAAAACCCCCCCGTCCTGAATCGATGCAGGCAACACTGAGTAGCTGCAGCTACGTGTACAAGCTTCCACTGATCTACAACGGCAGTTAAAGGGGGAAGTTTCCATGTAGTTACATGGTTATTGATATGGTCATAACCACTACCGTGCTCAATTACCTATTTTTGAGGAGGATATAAACTACAATTTGTGGCTGCGAAGGCATGGAGCACACCCACTACACCCCCCCGGTGCTCGTTGTCGGCTGCGGGAGGCGAGGAAGGCGGAGACGAAGCCTGCCTGCCCGGCTAAGGAATCTACCACACAGATCGACACTGCCAAGCCTCGATCACTCACAAAATGGATGAGCTACAAATACACACGGCACTGCTGCATGATGATTTTCACAAACGCCTGTCAATAACACTTGTCAATAACAGCTAGCAGCTAGCAGCTAACAACTAGCTAGCTCTAGCAGCAAATCAGGCAAGCACACTAACCATGTTAACTGCATTATGTGTCTGTTAAGAGGCACAAAAGCACTCTAAAACTTGCCCCATTAACTGCAGTTTTAGATCAGTGGAAGTTTGTACACGTAGCTGCAGCTACTCGGTGTTGCCTGCACTGATTCAAGTCATTTTTTTAATCAAAAGTACTCGCATATTAATAGCGATCAAGATTAACATAAAAATTGGCCGGAATTCTTCTTTAAAGCTGCATGATTTGTTAGTTTTTTGGCCACTTGAGGGCAGTGCAACAAGCTGTAAAAATGATATTGAACTAATTACCTTAGAAGGTTGCTTAAATACACGCAGGCCGTTTCTGCTTGATGTGTATTTAGGCAACCTTATGAATATAATCATTAATTTGGAGTCATGTTTCTGGCCACCTGGCAAATTTAAGTCCAATATTCGCTCTACTTTTACTTCTGGTCTCCACTGAATCTTGTGGGGAACATGATAAAAATTGATTGGTACAGCTTTAAAACAATTTTTACTGCATCTCTTCTGTGTGTTTTTCTTTTATTAGCTAAGAACAAGATTCAAAGATTTGATACAGGATTCAGATTCTATAAAAAATGTTATTTTACCTGAGCTCTAGTTATAGCTAGTTCAAAAGATGTGACAAGTACCCCTACTGTGGTGTGTGAAAATAATGTCTTTTGGGGTAAAACATAGGTTGACAGTGCTCTTAGCATGGTCTGTTATAAAATAGTTTTACACAGTCTTTGAGGAAATATCTGTTAAAAAAGGAGGTCAGAGAGAGAATGTATCCAGAGTCTATACTAGAGACTAAAACTGCCCTGGATCACTGTCGCCTCAGGCTCGCTTTTGGGGGTTCAGATTCCAGGGCAGTTGTTAATTCTGTGGCAAGTTGTCTGTGGTTGGAAGCATTTGGTAATCCTCTGCATTGTTTAACTGGATCCTAACTGTGTAACTAGTAACCTCAAATTGTGTCAAAAACACAATACTGTGGGATAAATGTATATATTTGTTGCTACGGCTGGGGCAGAAACTGAGAAATCCTGACCGTATGCTCAATATATTTCCCCCCTTTTTTCCCCAGACGTCAACCCGTGTCTAAAATTGTCTTTTTGTTAAATAGTCCAATTTCTGTCAGTACCATGGAATTACCTTGATGCAATGCCAGTTAAGCCGGGCAGACACCGGCTAATTTAGTTTAGTTTGTTGATGTGCAGTTTAAGGGTGGGGGGGTTACAACAACCACAACACCTGAATGATCAACATTCAGGCTCATAGACGATCTAAAGGGTTTCTGGTATGAATTGTTAGTTGCAGGTCTTTGCCAATGAGAAAGGCAGATTAAAACTTGTAGGGTGAGTTAACACAATGTAGATAGAGCCCGACCAATAAAGGATTTTTAACGCTGATACGATACAAATATTTTGTTATTTAAAAATCCGATATTACGATATATCGGCAGATATATTTAAAAAAAATAATAATTATAAAATAACATGGTTGTCCGTTGACCGTTTTCATTTTATTTTTTAAATATTCATTTATCAGAATCATTTATTTGTCATAAATAATTCTGATGAATGAATATTCAAAAAATCTATTATAAATGTTGATACCGATAGTTTGGGAAATGCCTAATATCGGCCAATAATATTGGTTGGGCTCCAGTACTATACAAATAAAATAGCACAGCATCTACCCAGCTTTAGGTATAAATAAAAATAAAAAAAACTATATAAAGGTGATGCAGACTTATAAATGCAAAGTACATCAGCTGTTCTTTAAAGAATAAGGCTGGTAATATTCTCTAGTTGTCCTATTGTCAAGTCCCATGAAAAGACAAAAAAGCAACAATGAATTGAGTCTACTAACAATAATTGTCTGTGTAGCAGTAGTCTGAAATAATGTATTCTTCTGAACAATTGACTTCCAAAGTTCAACAAAACTTTTAAAACACATCAATGAGCCATACTGTTGGACTTGGTGACATGTTACTTCATAACCAACATGGGCACTCACTAGTGCACCCAATGTGTATTAATCCTCAACTGAAAATTGTCCCACAACAAATGCACTATTAACTCTTCTACGAGTAATGTTGGCTGAAAAGTGTGCAGCTGTTTCCAAAAATAACAGAGCCTTTAAAAAAAAAGAAAGAAACTATTTACTTGGGACCCATTTGTTTAGCCTGGTGAGGAGTTCCCCAGACAGGATAGGTAAGAGAAAGTTTTCCTTCCCAGCCTTGGCTTAGTTTTGAACAGACTTTATTGACATATAGTATAGAGAGCTTCTCCAACCAGGGTAAATGGGTTGTTCCTGTGTTTTACAATACTGCTAATGTTAATTAATTAATTAATTAATTAATTAATTGGAAAATGATGAAAGTGATAAAGGGTTGATTTTTTTTTTCTTCCTTATGCTTCATAAAAATATAAGGTACTGCATATTTGCTTGCTTTTTGGATGAAACATTAAAGTGCCAGTTTTATCATGCATTCATATTTAGCTGGAAATGTTTTAATGAAAGCAGTGTTTTTTTTCAGCCTACATTTATATGGGGAATGATTTAGCAGCAGTTCTGCAACTGTTCTAACACATTCACAGCTGGACAGCTTCACAGTCAAACCGCAATCTTTTGCTGTTAAGCCAGCAGAATATAATTGTTGAGGAATGAAATAATAACTATTTCTCAATTATTTCAATTCTGTGTTTCCCCACTTGATTTTTAGATGACTTGAGATGGGCCTAGCTGTGTGTTAGCGATGATTAGCTTGACTATTTTGTTCCCATGTTTGTGTGTATTGATGTACCCAACACAGATAGTGCATCACTGAACCTGCTGCCGGTTGTGAGTAAAATCTCATCTTGCTCTCCAGGCCAGGAGAGGGTACTGTTCTTCAACTTTTCTACCTCTGCTTTGCAACAAAACTATTTCCACACACAAAATTACAGTTTAAGGCAAGACAGCAGATTCATAACACCAGTTACAACCGCACCATAAATGGACCGGAGCCATGTGTAATCCATAGGTCATATCCTCAAATTTAGAAGTTATTAGACCATATATACTCATACTGTGGATTTCCATTTGCTTTAAAGCTAAACTCTGGCACGTCAGCACTTTATAAAAGTACAATAGATTACAAACAGCGACACATCAACCAACAGTAAAATAATAACATCCAGAATACACAGTTCATTCTTGGTGGTAGGGCTGGGCGATATACAGAGAAAATCAAATATCACAGTATTCTTGACCAAATACCTCAATGTCGATATTGTGACGATATTGTATGGTTGACTAACAAAATCTTTTTTACATAATGAGATTTTTGATAAATATTCTCCAAAAATGATTTAATGACTTAGTGGGTAAAGGTGAATAATGGAACAGCTAGAACAGGCTGGTAAGTTCATAAAATGACATCACTTTACTGTAATGCACTTACACTTACCATATTACGATATTACAATATATCCAAAATCTAAGACAATATAAAGTCTTATATTGCAATATTGTTACAACATTGATATATTGCCCTGCCCTACTTGGTGCTTTATGTACTCCGGGACACATTCCCCTACACACTGCTAAAAGAATGTGGTCATTATGTGGCCCAGACCACCTGCAAATGTGGTCTGAGTGATCAGATCTCAAATGCGTCCACAATGCGTCCTTAGTGCATTCATACAGTACCTGTCCACTTGTGATTGGATCACCCAGACCTCATTTTAATACAAACGAACGACGGGGAAGCTGCATGTGGCGATACAGTTATTCTCGTGTGTTATTATGATGTTTGATCTTACTTTAATTGTATTTAATAGTTATCTGCCTTACTGTTTGATTTAGTTTACATACTCTGTGTATTATACAGTATGCATTTGTGTACAGTGTTTAATTAAGCCCAGCACTGAGGTAAATTCCTATGTTCAGCTATGTTAGGAAGTCAATAAAGTAATGGATCTTCACGTGTCATAGCACACGGGTGGCGACTCCACTGTAGTGTGTGTGTGCACGGCTGCCAATAGTATTTCAACTTGTCATTACTCAGAGGAATAGAGCACGCTGTGATCCTGATAAGAGACCTTGTACTGCTCTGGAGGGATTGAATGGAGAGCCCAGTTCAATTAATCAGAGCCCTATCCCTGTCTAATTGTGCCAATAAGGCAGCAGCTGTGAATGGATCGGAGGCAGGACAGACGTGCTGATAGCCGTCACCTCAGGGACAGCAAGAGGCGTTTAAATATTCATGCTTGTCACTCACCTCATGCAGAGCTGTTGTCTCTCTTTTCCTCCCTCTTTCAAACACACACACATACACACACACACACACACACACACACACACACACCCTTCAAATTATTTCCATTTGTCTTAGATGGCTTCAGTGGCTCTGCAAAAAAGCAATCATACTGTACGAATCCATAGCTGAGAGATATGGAGAATCAGTGGAGGATCTTGTTGGGTTTTTTCCCCCGCCGGTGTTGCTGCTTCCTGCACATTTTGATATCAGCCTTTTGCCTCTCTGATTTTCTGTTTGCTTATATGCTTAGCATCTGAGGTCAACCTCATCTGTCCAATCCTCTGCGCTCTCTCCTGTATCTCTGCCTCCTCCAGACTCAGTCCTGATTTTAATGCCCTCCATCGATCCATCACACTTACCTTTTCACCCGTTCCCTCTCTCTGTTGCCTCCTATCTCTCCTCTTTTTATCTAATCCATCTGTTGTTCCATCTCCTCTATCTTCCCTCCTACTCTGCCCAATCTCTCACTCTCTCCCTATCTCCCTTCCTCCCTCCCTCTGTCTCATGTCAAATTCATTGCTAAACCACTTCTTCTCTCTCCATCTTCTCTTTCTTTCCCTCCCCTCTATCTCTCCTTCACAGTTTCTCCCTCTTTTCTGCCCTCACCCTTTCACCTCATCCACTTGCCCACTCCATCCACTTCCTCCCTCCCTCTCTCACTCTCCCTCTCTCTGGGGTGACTGGCAGGAGTCTTTGGCTCTCCCACAGGCCACCTGTCTCTGAGCTCCTCACAGCTCCATTCATTAGCTGCTCTGTTTTTTGTGTTTTTTTTTTTTTAATGAATGATGGCCATCAGAAAGACACAGCAGAGAAATCATCCTGGAGAGATAAGGTGTCGCTTCAGGGAACAAGACTCCTCTGTTTGAAATGTGTCACTATGGAAATTTCTGTTAATCGTGCATCTGCGTAGCTCTTGTGTTGGGTTCATTGAACTGTTTCCTAGGGATGGAGTGGAGGCACTTCATATGGCAAGAAAGGGATTACACCCTCAGTGACAAGGCTCATTTGAATTGCCAAGGATAATAGATACGCTGACAAGATGTGTTGTCTCAGTGGCTATGACACTGTGCATCCAGGACAAAATACCCTTGAAAGTTCAAGAAAGGCCTGTGAAATTAAAAATGAAGAGGTAAAACATTATATGCCTCCTATAATTACAGTGGCCTCTTTTCTTCCCCCCTTCTTGTCATTCAGTACAAATGAACGTGATGTCTTCCACGATATCTTTATTTCCAGACATATTAACATTATTTCTAACCACTGGGACTCAAAACTCCTGCCCCAAACCTTGCAGAACCCATGTTCATCAAACCCCAACCAAGACATAACAACAAAACACAAATAAATATTGATAACTAAAGAAACAAGGAACTGAAATACACAATCACATAATAATACAAATACTACATAAGTAAATAGAAAGGAGCAAACAAGTACAAAACCAGTTGTACACAGCTCATACTGTGCACTACACATAAATTAGATAGTGGTCATTAAACACCAGACGGTATACATCTTCCCCAAATGATCTGCAGAGGGCTACTTATGGGTTGTCCCCAGGCATACCAAATGACACAAGTCTTTTTTTGCAAGGAAATTTCTAAAGGGGAACCAGATGTTATCAAACATTGGTTGCTTACCCCTGATTGCATACGTGATCTTTTCTACAGGTAGAGTTGCTGTTAATTCTGAAAGCCATTTACCTATCCTTCGTCCTAGCCACCTCTTTCCAAGCAATTGCAATGACTCTTTTGGCCACCAACAGACCTCTAACTTAAAATAATCGATGCTTCTTCCTGAACGGGTGTAACTTCTGTACAGTATGTGATTGGCAACAAATTCTTTCCAACACACTCTACGCAAGGAAAAATGGAAATGTGTCACATAGAAAACCAGCATATGGGCAGCCTCAAGCAACAGAAAGCTTCGCTTGTTTGTCTGTGTGATCGTAATATTATAAAATATTTTTGTGGTACAAATAGATGCAGTGCAACAACTTAAATATTAGCATAGAGTTGAATCAACGCTTCTATGATGCAGCTTTAACAGAAATGTTACACTTTAGACTTCAGAAAGGAACTAATTTACGCAGGAATCATGAATCCGACTATATGATATTGTGCAACCTGTGTTTTTCCTTTTTATCCACCTTTAATACTACCAATGGTACACCCTGTTTATGTGTTGTTGCATTATTATTATTTTTTTTACATTTAGTATTCAGCACTTGTTGGCCCTATGTGTTTGAGCAGTGTACATTGCGGCTGCAGCAGAAAGAAGGAAGAGAAGTTTTAAGTACAACTGAGAAACTTGATAACTGTAAATTGATTAATCACATAAATCAAAGCAAAAATGCTAAACATTTACTTGCTTCAGCTTCTCGATTGTGAGCGTCTTTAGCTTCTCTCTGTAAATCTCTTTGGGGTGTCGGTCAGACCAAACAAGTAAATTAAAGATGTCCCCTGGAGCTTTATAAAATTGTAATATATGTGTTATTCACTATTTTAGGACATTTTATGAACCAAATGATGCTTTATTCATTGAGAAAAAACTATTGATAATTCCTGACCATTCATGAGAATGGTAAACTAATAGATTTACACATGTGTGCCTCCTGGGGTCCTGTAGATGACTGATAATTAATAACAGTTTGACTTTGGACAGCTAATGTAATACTAATGATCATATTTCACTTATTTTGACGTCTAACACATGTAAAGACCTTTGCAGTAGTTTAAGAATGTAGAATGTTGAATTTGACCGCCACACTAACTGGACCACTGTGTTGGAACAATCAATGCAGACAATTGTAAGAGCGAGTAATATGTTTTCTGGATCTGACATTCCTTTGACTCTTATCTTATCGTCTTTGAGATCTGTGAGAATTCCCTTCCATTTTTCTCACTGCTGAATCTTTCTGCAGGCTGCTCTGCTTCTTTCTGGCCTGTAGGGGGTGTAAGAGGGCTGGCAGTGATGGCTGCCTACCCTCCTCTTCCTCCTCCTCTTACTCCCTCCTCTTTCTCCCTCCTCCACCTCCACCTCCTCCTCCTCCTCCTCCTCCTCCTCCTTCTTCTCCTTCTCCTCCTCCTTTTCTCACATTAATCTGAGATGACAGAGTTTCATATACCACCGCCATGCACCAGTGGCCTGTCCCCCAAGTCATGTGTCCGTGCTGCGCTAACCCCAACTGTGCCAGTGTTACACAAGACCAAACAGACGTGGAGCACAAGCCTTGTTTGTAAGTTTAAGAAGGAGCTGGGGAATATCCTCACTATATCATGCTGAGGAGTATGTGTAGTACTGTAGCAATTTCGAATAAATAGGATTGTTGAGTACATTTTGCTCTTTGGTAAAAGCCTTTCGGTGGTCCCATTTGCAGCTTTAATGTTGAAAGCATTAGTGCATGAGCCGGTCTGCAAACAAGTTCCAGCACCTTGGTGGCTTTAGCCTGTAGCAACTGTTGTCACAATGCATAAAGAGTGGCTCAGAGGTGGATAGCATGTTTGCTTATGACCCTGGAGAACACATTCAGGTCGGTGTCGTGTGGGAGTTTGAGGGATTAATTATGTAATAAATGTAGGTGGGCAGTGATTCTCAGAAGAGAAGAGAAAGGTTGATTGTTTTAGTAAGATGGCTGACCTAAACCCCTGAGGCGATGTTAACAAAAAAGTCGTGGCATTTGAGTAACCATTACATGCCATTTAAATAGAAATTGTCACTCACTCAGAAATAAAACGTTTTTCAAAAAGCCATTTTGTACAATACAAGGGTTTAAATGTCTTTTATCTCAGCGTTTTGATTCATTTGCTTATCCCTGTGGAAAGTGTAGAGGTTTTTTTCTCTCCCATACCTTGGAGCCAGCTAGAGAGAGAGAGAGAGAGCGAGAGAGAGAGAAGAAAACTAGGCCTAATTTGTCTCCTGCCAACTTACCAGGAGCATCTGCCAGATCTCGATGACCTTAAAAGCAATCCTCTGCCATTTATCAGTTTTATTAAGAAGAATTGTTTTTGGCCAGATCCGTCTCTGTGGTCTTTGGACACTTATGGGTGGTTGGAACTTTTCCTAGGTACTAATTGTTCACAAGAAAATGTAATAAAGCACCTTTTCTAACATTTATATTCTTAAAATGTATTTGATAGTCTTACAACAGCCTACAGTTGCTACAACCGTTGACAGACCTGAATGCCTTACTTTGCATTCAACTTGCCAGATGTTTGTTTACTGTCACATCTCTCATTTTTCTAACTGTAACCAAGTGATACTTAGTCTTGCCCACCATGCATTTTACCTGCATAAATCTTACAGGCAAACACAGTCAGGTCACAGTTTCAGTGTAATTTCCTGCTTAATTACATCATATAATGCTCTTTGCTTGTTGCATCAGCGGCAATATGGTACTGTCTGTGTTGAAAAGATAACTTATTATTTTGGGCTTATGAAACCTTTTCTCCTGTTGTCTTCTGGATAAATATACAAAGTTAAAGACTAATGCAAGGAACATAAAGTCAGATTTTACTGTACCAGAGCCATCTATACCGCTTTTTTCCACTTACCTCTCTACTGTATATCACGATATGCAGCACATTTAAAATCATGCTCCCCAAAGTTCTTTTTTAGACTTGCAAATCCTTGGGTTCAGTGTGTGAAAGGCCAAAAATGTTCAAAATGTCCGCCTTATTGGCCTTTCCACTATGTGTGTGTATGTGTGTGTCTTAGTATGTGTGCCTAATTGTGTGAGTAGGATCACTGTGTGTTTTATCAACACTGTAGCCAGTGCCTGAGGTCAGGAGGAGGAGGAACATCTGCCCGTGAGAGGATGATACTGGCGGTCTGAAGGACAAATCGTGCTTTTGGCCAGCTCAGCCACCTGTCACGAGGCAGGGAACTGTGTCTGTGTACATGCTGAAGTGAAATTGATTGTTGTATTTGTGCATATGTGTGTGTCTGTGATTTTGTGTTTGAGCCAGACCTAGACAGCCAGCAGTGTTTGATTACTGTCTCGTTAACAAAAAATGAATTGCACAGTTTTTGCACATTACACACTATTTCTTGCACTCCTCACTTCTCTTTCTTTCTCACACAGACTTGTACTTTCTCACGCACGCACACACACACACACACACGCAGTGTCCCCCCCCCCCGTATTCCCTTGCTCCTCACAGCTGGGCCTGTGGAAGCAGTAGTGACATATGGGCGAGCCAGCCTGCAGCATCGCTCAACTCAACCTGCCAAGCTGAACAAAAACACCACCCTCCCTGTACAGATCAATGACACTCCCTTCCTTCCTCTACCACCATCTCTCCCTCTTCCTCCCTGCCTCCTTCGAGCAACCGTCCCATCATTTATTCCTTCCTCTCCATGCCAGGACCAGCTTCTGTCGCATACAATTTGGCACAGTTGTTGGCTTCTGACTGAAATTTGACAAGCGTGTTTGTTTTAAAATTTTAAAATTTGAATCAGAAATTGATTGATTTCAGCCCTGCCAATACAACAGTTGCCATGGATGCTTAAATCCATCAGGCATTCAATTTATTATTTAAATTACATTAAATCTATTTATCTGCTGCGGACAATGCCCTGATCCCACATTGCCATTGGAAGTTTGTCTGGCTACACCTCTCACTCTAGCTTGTTTGTATTTCTTTAAACCAATTGCCCCATATTCAGCAACAGTGCCCTTGCAAAATAGATAGCGCAGATAGGAGATATCAGGCTTTATACTAGCCATGTATATCCAATGATCCTTGGGCCCAAAGATGGCCCAGAATACTAAAAAGTGTTACCTGTTAAAAAGTGCAATAATTCAGCTATGGGCCTTACGAGTAGATAAAGAGAGCAAAAGTGAAGTAACAGGGAGATGCAGTAAAGTGTGTGTTGCTCTCTGGTCTACTGAGGGGACTGTTTGGTGTCTTTGCTTTCTCTATGCTGGATTTAATGTAGGGTGGTTAAAGCCTTTACTCCTTGGCTTTGAAGGACTGATACTACAACACCCCATTAACTGTTTCAGATTACATCAAAATCATCTGCTGTGGCTCCTGTAAACATAACATGTAATACACCCTGTCAGCCGAGCTGCAACATCTGGTGATGATGGTGGAATTTAGTGTAATGCTAGAGGACTTTACGGACGCATGATTAGGATCAACGTTGTAGAAGATAATTACAGCTTTTTGCACCTTTCTCAGAGTCTGGTCCATCTGGTCTGTCTACCCACCCAACAACAGATATCTTCCCAAATACCAGCCACACTTGGTTATGGTTCACAGAGAATGATTCTTGATTTAGTCACCCCTTAACCTTTTAAGATATTCATAGTCCCCAGATGGTGTTTTGTTTGTAACTATCTGACCTTTCTTCTACATGCCAAAAATTCCTGGGTTAACGAGCGACCAAGTGTGAGTCCCTGCACTGGGTTAAGCTATGGTCAGTGGTGGATGCAGAACGTGATAGATGGGTGGGCCTGGATTACGTGAAGGTGGGCCTGAATGTAGGGTGTCCTGAAATCAAAGTAGTTCTACCAAATCTAGGAAATATGAGGCTTTCTTTAAAGAAAGAAGCTGTTGTATTTGTGAGAAACTTTCAATCTGCCAGAGCTCAGTGTGCTGGGACTAGTGGTGTAGTCTACTCTATTGTAGTGGGTATACTGTATATGTATGGACCAGGATGGGGTGGCATATCATAGTGGGGGGCCTGGCTGTCCTCCCCCAGGAAAATCTTGAGCGTCAAAGACTTAATTTCCTGTATTTCTGACACTTTTCTGCACCAATTTATGGTGGAAATGCCTTTTAATTAGCCTATGATAAAAAGATAGTTCAAAGTAATAATGCAAAGTATGTTGTTACATGTCATTGCTCTTTTTTAAGTGAATTTAGTGATGAAATAGCAGACAAGCAATGGATAAAGTTCCCAGTTGTAGGTCACAACAGCAATCCATGGTTGTTCTGATTGTTGCAGCGCTTTGCACACCAACACACTTAACTTTGAATTTCTGATTGTGCGGGCCAGCTGTCAATGGGCCCAGGCCGCGCCTGGCTATGGTTTCCGTCATGGGTACTGGGTAAAGTCAACCTATTATATCATTGGTTCCATATTGATCTGAATTGCTTCAATTTTGACCCAGTGATTTAAAGTTGTAGTGCCTCCCTCAAACACAAGGAATGCATATTTGCTGATTAGATCCATGGTTTTACAGGGAACCATTTTGATTTTGATGCCCCTATGGTCTTTTCCTCCAGCACCACTCTCAGGATAAACTTATTTGTTATCAGTACTACGGGTTTTAAGGCTCGACACGTCTCAGTATTCTCCAAGTGCTCCAAAGTGCTTGATGAATTGTCGAACAGCATCTGAAAACCCCTCCAAAAACATTTTTCCAAAATCTGAGTCACTTTGGGCTAAATCCGACAATTGTTCTAACTTTCTGAAACCGATAATCCGACAAATTAACCCACTTCACGCCGTGTTTGGCCAGGTGCATCTCAACCCTCTCGTGATGAAGGGCTTCTTCAAGTATAGCCATTTGGAAAAGGTAAAAACTCTAGTTAATTTCAAGCATACCCTTGCTTTTCTGTCTATTTGGGTGCAATAGAGATTGGGGCTTCTAGGTGGCACCAGAGCACCATACCAAACCTTTCCACAGAAGTTCATTTTAGTACTAATATATTGTGTTGTAGATTAATTTGTTCCTTTAAATCTGTGTGTAAGATGTAAGTGCGCCTTCTGAAGTAGTTAAAGGTCAGTGTGCTAGCCTAATGCTGCTTCTCTGTGGATGTTGAGTGCAGGCCTGGCAGCTCCCTGTGCCTACTAATGGCAACCCCAGAGCTGGTGTTATGTCAGTTGTAGACCCGCAACATCTGACCAATCAAAGCCCGCCACACGCAAAGTACAAAGGGTCTTTTCCCTGAGTCAAATTGTCAGTAATGAATTGCACTGGGCAGGGCAATTCATTACTGACAAGATGGCTTGTTAAGAGTTTAACTTTCTGAGGCTCATGGATTTAAGATCATTTTAGCTACAAGTGTACAGTACAGCTCTTCTTATAAAAACATGTTTGCACCATTTTCTTATGATTCCAGTACAGAAAAGAGACAAACCTGTGCCTCTGCTTACCAATCATGCATTTCGTAACCTTCTCACAACTCGTACTGTAGGTAAAAGTAAACTCAGCCCATTTGTCTCCTCTGGATTCCATGGCAACAGCTACAAATCTGGACAGAGAGAAGCATTACTTTACTTTAACCCCGCTGAAAATCACTATGGACCCCTTCAATAACCACAAAACCATTCAATCTGAATACCTGAGGTCTGAGTTTTCTACTCCTTCATACTTCTCTCCTGATTGCTTTTTTGTAGAGTCAGAACTGGCACAGTGCTCATTCAGGCATTATAAAACCACTCTGCTTATTACATTTATTTAGAAACTCTATAAAGCAACATGGTCGCAATAAAGCTACAGTATGCAACTGGGGCTTTATTGGAATTCCCGATCAATCAGAAGCTGGTTAAATGTGAGGTTAATTCAGGGTTACGGTTACTCATTGGCACTAAAGCATATTCAATTAGTCGAACAGAGTGCTCGGCCACTCTCCGCTGCTGTTTCTTGCATTAATCTGGCAAAGAGAATTAAATGTGGGTTAGCAAAAAGCTATGTTTAAATTGAAGCAGGATACACTAATAAGGTTTGAATTTAGATTGAAGATGGGTATTTTTTTTTCTGGTCTAATAATGTCACTCTAGAATGAGGGATATTCTCACAAGTGTTAGGCCAAAGGGTGATTAAAAAAAATACTTTTTTTTGGAATACAGAAGCAAACGTCTTTACGCAGTGATAGAACAAAATTAGAGTCAAAACATAGATATAGAGACATATCACTCAAAAACACACAAATGACAAGACTTTTTTTAATTGCAATATAAAAGTGCATATACCACGATAGAGGACTAATAAACACCTTTCTAATACCCCTTTCCCACCGATGGCTCAATCAGGGTTATACACAGGTTGACTATGTGTTTGAATGGAGTAACCCTCCTTGTTTTACTCGGCTTCGCAACCCAAGTAGCAAGGTGGGTTTGATCAGGGTAGAGTTAGGTTGATTTAAATGTGAATTGCCATTGTCCTGGGTTGCTACCAGCTGGGGAGGGACAAAGGATGTGATCGGTTTGAAACAACGGGGGCAGTCGGCACAGGTCCCTGCACACTTTGAAACAAGAAACATAAATGTGTCTCACTGTGCTTTGCACTGAGTTTTTTACCATAGACTGTATACAACTAGGATTTTCACAGGCTGCTTCAACAACACTAGAGTGGTTCAGTTCATTTCACACAGTCCTCTGGCAGCGGGTGCCCGGATTGTTCACTGGTCTGCTGTTTGGAGAGCAGTAGTGGAGTTTTGCAGTGTTGGAACGTAAGCTCTTTTTCAAAAATGGGTCGTGAAGCCATCAGCAAAGCCCAAATTTACTTTTAATGAAATCAAACAAAGAGAAAGGTTGTCCCCTCATCTGGTCAAAAGTGGTTACTAGAGTAACATCCTTCTATTTGCGACTGCTGCAATAACTATGCAGAAGCAGAGACTCACTGCACAAAATCATCTGAGAAGTGTTTGATGGTTACTTATTTGTGCTTTAGAGCGTTATCACTGCGAAACAATCATAAAAAACACCTGCAACAAAACATTAGTTCTGCCGGTATACAGTTAGACTGGAGTGCTTGAGCTGTTCACTGAATATGACATGAGAGTGTCGCCCTTTTCTAGGACTAAAGGTAATTGTTATGCAATGCTCCCAGGTTGACCCCAGGTGAGCTCTGAATTGTCATGACCAGGGATATACCCATGTAGACTGGCTTGGTTTGAATTTCCAAAAGGAGGGTTGATCCCTGATGGGACAACCCTAGCCCAACCCTGGTAGGTGGTTTAAAAGAGGTATAAGAAATGGCGGACATTTTATTTGACTTAATTTAAAACAAACGGATGAAAATTACGTTTGTGAGCTTGTAGTGCAAACAATACAAGCAGGATGACAATCAACACTATACACAAATAACAAAACATATTTAGTTTGACACCATTTAAAAAAGAAAAGAAAAAAAGTTTGGATTACTTGGGGGCCTTAAAGTGAAATTTGTACAGTAACTTTACACATGTAGCCCGCTGTAGCAGTCAGAGCCAATTGATGGTGAGGACAGCATGCTATAACTAGAGGACAGACAGATACAGAACTTGAAAAGTGGTCTATCATGGTGTAATTGCTACAACTAAACTGAAACTCAGTACAGTAAATTAACATACACGCTTTCTGCATTCTCACACTGGACTCATAAAGAGTGGATGTTGCTTCACAAATTTTTCATCAAGCGGTTTGTACTGTAATCTCATCACAACACGCGTTGGTTTCAAGAAATAACTGCATTACTATGTTGTTTTATGTACTTTGGTTGCACAAGCAGCAAAGTGGAAGGTAATCATAAAGGCAGTTGATTTATGGTGCTCGTGCCTGATTGAGTTGGATACAGAGACTTGTATAAACAGGATCCTGATGCTGTGATGTGAAGCATCTTCTGCTTTGCCGGTCTAACTAGATTACGTGTTTGTGTTCATGTGTCCGATGTGATTCAGCTGTAGCGTAGCAGTGAAGAATACTAGTAGCTTGAAGTGGAGCAGTGTCTGCATTCAATTTTGATGTGGCTCTCTCGCTTTGATAGGCACACATCTGCACATACAAAATACTAGTAAGATTCAGGCACCCCCACACAAACGCAGAGTGAGTGGCACTCGGCTGTCTTGTGGGACATATGGCTCAGTGTGACCTGCCAGTGTCCTTCACTGTTGTTGGCTGTGCCCCAAAGCCCCCCAGGCTACACTATCCTGCACTGCTCTCTGCAGTTATCCACACGTTGTAAAACTGGATCTCTGTGTTCGCACCAGCTCTTTTATGTCCCGATGTTGCATTTCTGTTAGACGCTAGTCTCAATAGGACCCACTCTGAGGCACAGCCGTGTTGCCTGAGAACAAAAACAAGGCTGCTATTTCCACTGATACTTTGACATCATGTCAGTAAGGCTACAAAGAAGTCAGTGACTGTAATTCCACTTCCAAACTACACCTTTATCTATGTTTCATTATTCTGCATTTGTGAAAGCTGAAATAAATGATTTTTTTGGCCATTTGGGTGCCGAAGAACACCACAACAAGCTGAAAAACAAATAATTAACATATACACTCAGTGGCCATTTTTTATTAGGTACACCTAGAAAATCTCCAACACAACAGCTTGGCCATGAAGCTGTTCATGGCCAATGGTCTATTATGGTTCATAATAAATGAATGTTTATGAAATTACGTTTTAATAAGAAATTTATTATTATGGTTGTAGTTTTTCAAACTGGTGTTGAAGTGGACCTTCTGAGAGGTGTTTCTAATGTTTTAAACAATGCATTTAAAAACCTGAGAGGAAAGGAAATTAGAAACACATTTCAAGATAATGTAATCCAGGGCAACACCACATTCAACTCCAACCAAGAAGGACACCTCCAGGCTGGATAAACTCATCAGGCGGGCCGGCTCTGTGGCCGGCATGAAGCCGGACTCACTGGTGACGGTGGACACTGGACAAAGTGCTGCCCCCCCCCCCCCCCCCCCCCCCCCCCCCCC
>NC_045738.1:16889739-16906143 GCF_008692095.1 Etheostoma spectabile | reverse complement strand
CCTGTTCAGTGGAAGGCTGCTCCTTCCCAAGTGTAGGACCAGCAGACTCAAGGACTCTTTTGTCCCTCATGCCATCAGACTGTACAACTCCTCACTCTGGGGGAGGAGGAAATAGGGCGGAGAGGACAGTACATACCCACACACACCTGGACTTGCATAAATACCCGGACACTTTAACACTTGACTCAACACTGACACTTTGACTCATAATTTATGGTAAATGTCTTTTTATGTATTTTTATAGCCAAAGGTTCTTATTGTTATTATTATTATTACTATTATTATAATTGTTGTTATTGTTATCTTTATACTGTCTTCCATACTGTATTCTTGCTAAAACTGATGCTGGAAATTAATTAATAAAGAGAAAGTCTAAATCCAACCTCAGCGATTAACATTTCGGAATTTTTGAACAAAAACCTGAGCATTATAAGCTTCGTAAAGGCAGAATATGTGGCAGAGCTGTTGTACTAGATTGCATATGTGTACCTATTGAAGTGATGTAGGAAGTGTGTTATCACTTTATAAAGTTAAATCAGGAGATTTCATTTAGAGGGAACAATCAATTTTTATTCAAGTGCATGATAAAACAAATTTGAAAAGAGTATTTGGCGATTAGACCCCATCGTGACGTGGGATATTTAGGGGGTTAGTGATGTCGAGATATGTCCGCCCTGGGGTCTAGACGCTGGTAGTGTTGGTTGGTGGAGAGAGTTGCTGAAGAGCTGGATGATGAAATGTGGAGCAGGACTGGGCGTTGATATGATGAAGACTGGAGGTGAAGGGGCGAAGGAGTGCTGAACGACCGCTGACAGCAGCAGAGAGAATAACGGTTTTTAAAGTTTGACAGCAAGGATATGATTGACTTAGAGAGATTGTGGCAAGATCTGGTTGGTGCTCTTAGAGTGAGCGGCTACAGAGTAGAAGCTGGCGGCGGCGAGAAAGGCAGGGAGAGATGACAATGAACAAGCTTCATTTGTTGCAGCAAAGCTTCATTTTGTCCACCTGAAGAGACCAATATTGACTCTCCTTTTTATATCTGCTTTTGTCTTAACCAACTCCTGAGCCAAAAATATCCAGGGTTTTAAATAGCTTCACATGGACTCTCTTTCCTATCTTGTCTGCTGCCGTTTGGTGCTGCTCGCGTACAGTGGGCCAGATGTAGCTACATTTGCTAATGTAGTGTTTCCAGCGCCATGGCCAACCCGCAGAAAGGGCACGAGGAGTTTAACAGCTGCTGGAATGAAATGTGAACTCTGAGTCTGAGACTCTTTGATTTCTTCCAATAACTGTAATATTGCATGGCTGCTTAATCTATAACGTTTAATGATTTTGTGTTCACTCCACTGACAAAGTGTGATCCTTGTGGCAAAAAGTCTTTTCAGCTTGCCCTATCTTCATCTTGCTCGGATTAGTGCTGCTATTTCCCCAGGAGGCATACACGAG
Organism: Etheostoma spectabile; assembly: GCF_008692095.1. Taxonomy (NCBI): domain Eukaryota; kingdom Metazoa; phylum Chordata; class Actinopteri; order Perciformes; family Percidae; genus Etheostoma; species Etheostoma spectabile. The sequence continues at coordinate 16,904,697 of NC_045738.1, read as the reverse complement.
GAAACCCACTTGCAGCTGGTCTACACCTGCTTTTAAGAGGCGGAGAATTTCCCCTGCTGAATAGAGGCACACTCTTGCTGGCAGTCTGTGTAAATACCGTGGAATATGTGGCTCAGCATAAATTCTTTCAGGAAGACTCAACTTTTAATCGATGCTCTTCTAAATCAAATCAGCTGTTATCCAAATAATCATACATTTTATCATGCTGTATATAACTTTTGCATTTCTCTCCTGATTGAAATGTAGCTCAGCGTAAATTCTTTCAGGAAGACCTAACCATTAATTGATGCACTCCTAAATCAATTCAGCTGTTATCCAAATAAATATATATTATATCATGCTGTGTAACCGTCGCATATCTGCAACTTCTGATTGGAACGTATCCCAGTGTAAATCCCTCAGGAAGACATCACTCTTAATCATAGCTGCACCTAACAAAATCAGCTGGTGGAGGCGTTCACGATCCTGCTAAACCAATCAGAATCGTTACACAAATGGCAAGTCTAATCGCCGAAGACTTTGCACATTTTATTTGAGCTGTACAGTAGATCTGTACAATACATTTTATTTGCATATCTGCAAACATGTCTCTCCTGATTGAAATGTAATTAGGTGCATTTTACGTGCATCTTTCCACCTTTTTGGGTGGAGCTCCCACTTTCCCCATGACCCCCCCTCCCAAAAAAGCATATTGAAAAGGCAACATGTGGCAGGCAATCTGCAATTTTACCCAAGTGCGCCCTGTTTTTATATAGCCCGTATCGGTTAAGGAAGTCATTGCAAACAATTGATATATCTAGCCCATTGTGTTCATCTGGCCTTGTTTGCTGAAAGTAGCTGCCTGATGTTGCTGCTGCTGCTGCAGCTGGAAACTAGGTTGATAATAGCAACAGGCCATAAAACAAATCAGCTAAAACCAGAATCAAAATCAGCTTTAATGGCCAAGTATGTACACATACTGTACATACAATATAATTTGACTCCAGCTTTAATGCACATAGACAGACATAGACCTATGGCTAAATACTAGGACAACAAAGCTGAACAAGGTAAATCCAACAACATTTATCTAATCTAATGTATAATTGGCTACTATGTACAGGTGTGTGTGTGTGTGTGTGTGTGTGTGTGTGTGTGTATGTATGTATGTATGTGTGTGTGTGTGTATATATATATATATATATATATATATATATATATATATATATATATATATATATATATATATATATATATATATATATATATATATATATATATATATATATATATATATGATGCGAAATTCAAAGGGTGCTGGAACATATATGGGATAATGAGATGTGGGATAAAAGAAGATTAAATGCTAGTTTATGAGGCACACCTAGCTAAAACTAACGCAGTTTAATACATCAGCCCAGCTCTCATCTGTCAGTCACATCACAGTGTGTTATTTTGAAAGGAAACTCATGAAGTTCTGTAATTTCTTTGTGTATTTCTTGGTGTTCTGGGGCCCAGTGCCAGCAAAGTACTAGCTTTGGTGTTCAGTCAAGATTTATAGGTCTGTGCTTAACAGTATATGCTGTATTTTCGGAGTGTGACTGTGTTTCCAAAGAACCAGTGTTTGTGATTAGTGTGGCACCTCCTCCCATTTGTTTTCCCTCAAGTCTCACTTTTATGAATTCAGGGACTGTGGGGCCAAATGTAGCAGAGCTGTGAAATGTGGGGTTATCTTTCTATTTATATGAAGAAAAAAAAAAAATCTCTTTACTTTTTGCTTTCAATTTTCAGTTCCTCCATATCAGACATAATGTATGATACAATGCATAGCTGTGGAGGATTATGTATTCTAGCTGTGTCTCTTCTTACCGGATAAGCCATTCTTGCTTCACTTTCCTTGAATGATGTGCTACGACTTTGAAGAATAAGATGGAACTGGTAGCCTGTGGGTTGTATGTGACCCCACATTAACTTTGAATTTATTTCTTGGATAAATTTGATCAGTGTTAGAAAAATTATGATACATACATTTTCTCTGATTATTATTACAACTATTTGCATAATTATACCATATTATAGTGATCACTCTAAACAAGATAACCATGGAGCAATCGTCTGTCCTTGTGAAAGGCACCGGATGTTTCTGGGGGCAGAGCAGGCGGAGGAGATTCCCAGACCGAATGAGATAAACTGACATTGACTTTGTTATGACTTTGTATTAACATCCACTTTGTATAAATAAGCAGCTGGTTTTCTGTAGTGTGGAAACTGTCTCCTTGTGTTCACAAGTAAAAATTAGCTTTGATATAACTTCAGTGGTCTCTGTCTATTCTTGAGAATGTAATTAGTCTATGAATCGACTTGATTGCTTTTGGTGGTTGCTGTGATCGATGGTTTATCAGTTCATTCATGGTTTTGGGATTTTGACCGTCACCTGTTGTACATCTCTTGGGCATTTGGTTGTCTGCTATGAGTCATTTTAATAATTTCAATCTGTTCTTTAAAAAAAAAAAGAAAAGTCTTCTGACCATAAAATGCAAAGTTAAATTTCGCCCTCAGCGGTTAGGCTAACAGTCAAATTAGTCAAACAGTATTGCGTTATTTTAATTTTTTTTAATCATCACAGCGTGAATACAGTTAAAAGGACAAAGAGTTTATCTTGTGTGTTCATAAGTTGTACAGTCATGGTTGTGTGTGTTTGTGTACTAACCTTGTGTGCTCTCTCTCTCTCTCTCTCTCTCTCTCTCTCTCTCTCTCTCTCTCTCTCTCTCTCTCTCTCTCTCTCTCTCTCTCTCTCTCTCTCTCTCTCTCTCTCTCTCTCTCGGCGCAGGTACACCCTTTGCTGATGCGCGAGAGGCGCTCAGAGTCTCACAGGAACAAGCTACTGCGGCGGACAGTAAGCGTTCCTGTTGAGGGAAGGCACCATCCCGAGATGGGTGAGCAGACAAACCTTTAAACAGCTTTACTGTAAATCCAAAGTGTTCTTATCGAGTTCCAACCAACAGTTATTGTCTTTTTTGTCTCACTTTAAAAACATCTCAAATCCCATTAAATACATTTAGGACACTCTCAAACGTGGCAGCCTGAAGTATGTGCTTGACGTTACAGAACCATTTTTTGGGTGGTGCCCTGGATGTGTCTCAACTTTATTTCCGCTTTTCTTCCTTCTTGTCCATTGTAATTTAAAAAAACAAAAAAAACATCACCTGTATTGCTTTTGGTCAGCTTTCTTATAATAATAGGACAGTTGCATAGCAACGACAATGATGTAAAGCTCTTTTGCATCCTTTGAGCCATTACTTTCTGTGTTACAGTAGCAAAGCTCACAGCAGCGCTCTACCTCTGAGCGGAGATAAAAGCATCCCATCTGATACAGGCTTACAGCAGCTGTTTTCTTTCTACCGAGCTATTCTTGTGTGAGGATGGGTGATTGATCAGTTATCTTGCTTTGAAATGAAATGAAGGTATTGGTACCTTGATAACCATGCATATGATCTTTTGAGTTCTCTGTCTCTTTATTTCCTCCTCAATCTATAAAGAAGTTTTATTTTCTCACTCTTCTTTCTCATTTTCCTCTCTGCTTTTATGTGGCTGCGTTGTCCTCTCAAACTCTCCTCTGACTCGGTGAAACTGACCCTCTGATAGCTGCCTTCCTCAGTTTGTTTTGCCTGACTCAGTCTCTCTGGGCCCTCTACAAATGTCCCGCTCAGTTTCTCCCTCTTCCTTTACCCTCCACCTCTCCATTTTACTCAGCTATTTTAAGGGCCTCCCTTGTGACGTCCTCTGTCTATGATTCTGCCGTTGCTGCCACCTCAGCCGTTGTGCTGATTCAACTGGATAAATATTCCCCTCAGTTTTCATATGAGTGGCTCTCTGCGCTCGAAGCAGTCAAGCACTGACACATCAGTTGACATGTGCTGACAAAGCAATGCCAGTTTATATAGCCAAGTGTGTTGTAAATGCATATGATAGAATGCTATGCTACAGGCTATAATGCATTGACATCATTATGGACCATCTGTCCACCCAACACCCATTTGCTTTATTGCCAAGAATTAGATGAGGAGATTGATACAAGTCTATAAAGCTACCTTAAGTAACTGGTTAGCTTAATTTAGCAAATACTGGAAACGGAGAACTGTTCGCCTGGCTCTCTTTCAGAGGCATCAATATCTGCATGCTTAATGTTGAACTTTTAGTTGCTGCATGTTATTAAAACATATCTGTGTGCGCCAGAAGGGAAACTTAGAAGGGAGAGGTGAAGTGGTAAGTCTCAGGCTGTCTGTCTTGATTTAGATAATTTGATTCCGCGTGCATTGAGGCTATTCATATACTTCTAAATTAGTCTTCCATTGAGCATGTTTTGGAAACATTTAGGACCATTCATTCCTTTCCAAAATAATGAATGAATTGTGTCTATCACCAAGTAGATTCAGTAGATTTAAATTCTGTCCGTTCAGAATATTTCCATGTTCTGAGAGACGATTAAACTCCAGCTACTGCAGCTGCCAAACACTGTTGTGACAACATTAATACGTCACCCTTGATTCATCATTCATCAGAGGGGTAAAAGCCTGCATTTTTCACAAGATATTGATAAATGGAGACATTTGACAACAATCCCAGCTGGATGCCTGATGTAGTGACACACTCCGATGGAAGATATTGGCCTCTACGTTCAATATGCGATTAGTCAAAAACAAAATCCCTCAATAGGTTTTTCACTCTTACTTCACTGTCAATTTGTAACAAAACAAGCTATGCAGATGCATTCATTTTGCTCCTTCTTTCACTTCTCTGTACCTTTTAAAGTAAAAAAAAAAAAACATTTTAAGTTGAGGAGGCAATTATCGCATAATGGAGACATTAGTTTTGCTGGATAATTACAGTGCAGCCTAAGCATTTTATGCAAATACAAGGCTTAATTAACCTATCATGATTGTGACAGGTGGAAATGACTTTTCTTAGCTAGGCAAAAACTAATTTCTTCCTCTTGTGTTTGTTTTATGTTTGGTTGCAAACTACTAAGCATTAATTATATTAAAAAATGACTACCTTAGTACTCATTGTATGAGATTACTCTATTTCTGAGTGATCAAAATCAAGATGTCACATTACGTTTGTTGTAGTGCTTCAGTTCAGGTGTACAATGGATTTAATTGCATGGAGATTACAGTTCAACTGATAATGGATTTCTGAGGCTGATTCCATATTTAGTATTCATCTGATAATGATCAATTTACTGATATTTAAGTTTACTTTTTTTAATAACAAGCACATAACTTGAACAACAATTTTGACGAGGAGTCACAAGATTTTTTGTTATTACAGAATTGTGCCAAAGAATATATTCTGCAGAATATTTTACAGTTCAACAATAGATATTGTCATAAAAAGAGGACAGTTCTCTCACTTTTCCCTTCATTGGTTATATGGCCAACTGTATTGTAACGTGAGGATCTGGACAGCTGGATGCAAGTTGAGGACACTTTCCAACTATTTCCATAGGATTATGAGATCCTATCCTTCATATTTCAATACAAGTTGTTGGTATTAGATTCGTAGTGGGCAAACAGAAAGAAAGCATTCACATTCCCCCCCCTCTCTCCCTCATTAACCTCTCCCGAAAGTGATGTGATAATCCCCACTAATGAATTTGGTCTTTAATGTTTTGTGTTCAAATTGTAAATTGACTTCATCTAAGTCTGCTCTGTTATAAGAGGAACCTTATTATCTGAATGACTTAGCCGCAAGGACAAAAAATTGCAGCACTACCAAGCTGATTGGTAGTTAATTTCGGCTGAACAGTTTTTCAGCAACAGTGGTTTAAACATACGGGACTTCTCATTTTGTCCTTGTAGGTCTCCCTTATTCCTTCAGCCACCTCAGCTTAGCAGACAGTCGTGATAAAGCAGGCTCAACTGAGCATTTGTTCCAGTGCCTTTTACAACGTGTGACCTTCATACAATATGTTGCAGTTTATTTCTGCAGGGTTGCGGCATTCTGAGCATACGGCACCTTTTTTTTTTTAAATTTTTGCTTTTACAAATTGTTCAAGAGTTATGTAAATAAGACACTATCAGCATGGATACTAGATTTTGAACCTCCTCCTAACCCTATACTGTCAGTCTCCCCATCCAGCATGTTTTATTCTGTCTCACCACACAGTCTTTACCCCGTTCCCTCCCTGCTCCACAGTCCTTACACCATCCCACTCCACTGATTAATTGCGTTAGCTGTACATTTTAAAAATGATTTGTATTTTGTGAAATGCTGCGTAATGTGAAATAATGTCTGTGTGTGTATTGTGTTTATTGTGATGTTGTAAATTGTATTGTCACACCAGGAAGAATAGCTTTTAGCTTATGATCCAAAAGAAAAACTCACCCACTGCTACGTGTTCCCTCCAAAAAAGAGGAGAATAAAACAATGACATTATAAATTAAAGACAGAAACAAGGTGTTAGACTTTCCACTGTTAGTTTTAAGATGAGTATCATAAGTCATTTCACTCTGTCATCCCAGGAAGACTTAAACATAAGAATATAGATGATTTCTCTGCATAATTTTGGTTTCTGTCTTTTAAGGCAAACAGAGGGAGAATGAGGTACAAAAAAAGCAACCACATTGTATCAGATGCGTTATCGACTTATTCACAGTTTGAATTTTCTTTCCCGGAATACATGTAGACTTGGGTCTGACCTATGGCTTGGAGACACATTGAATTAAGTTAAATCTCTGTTTTTTCATGATATGTAAAATGTTTACATTGTAAAACCGAGTTATAACATCAAGCAGAAAAAGGTTATTTTAAGGCAAAAACATAGAGATAGACAGCTGTCTTGAGTCACAAACTAAATCCTCATGGTGAATAGTTGCACTATATATACAGCGTGTGTGTGTGTGTGTGTGTGTGTGTGTGTGTGTGTGTGTGTGTGGTGAGTGTGTTGTGTATTGTGTTGTGTTTAATATATATAATACATACAATACGTACAAACGTACATAGGCACTACTGGTCAAAAGTTTGGGGTCACATAGAAATTTCAATTGCACTCCATTGTAGACAGAATACAAGCTGAGGTCGTTGCATTGTTTTTTTAACCAGGGCAGCAGTTTTCAGATTACATTTGTGCTTGCATAATGCAAAAGGGTTCTTCAATATTTTTCTAGTTAGTTTTTAAAAGGATATCAGATTAGTAAACAGAATGTGCTTTTGGAACTTGGATGAATGGTTGCTAATGGGTTTGTGTGTGGTGTGTGTTTGTGTGTGGTGGTGTGGTGTGTTTGTGTGTGTGTTTGTGAAAGTGTGTGTGAAAGTGGTGGTGTGTTTGGTGGTGTGATTAATATATATATATATTATATATATCTCTCCACCCAGCAACAATTTATGGGACGTTTTGTGGTGTGCTACCTAGTCCTTTTGTATTGATTTTAACTTTAACATCTGTGAGAATGAGAAACAGGAAAAAGACAATGCACACTAACATGAGCTCTCGGTTTTAGTTTGTTTACAAGATATCTTCTCTAGTATAGAGACGTGCAGTCTGTCCCTACCTGCTGTGTAGCTAACGCTAGCTAGCATCGGTCTACAGATATCACGCTGATGTCAAACAGCAGGGCCAGATAAATTATAAACTGTTCTAATCTAATCTGTCTAGAAACTGATTATTAAACTAGTTCCCTGTGCTCTACATAGCTGGAGCATTTATAGCTGTGTGATTATTTTTTTTAAATATGCATACCAATGACAGCCTTTCAAGTGGAGCCAATGTTTTATTATTCTTGCTTAACTGTCTTGCATCCCACATCTGATCATTGTTTTGTCAAAATAGAACAAAAATATTCCACTTCTGTCTGAGCTTTGCAGCTTCAAGGGCAATAACACAATTTTATTTTGCTGGATTTTGCAGAGTTGCAGACCAAACTGCTGAGGCATGAATGTATAGATAGCACCTAAGTGTTGATTTGAGAACTTTGCACATCTGGATTTATGGATTTTTTTATGTTTTTCCCTCTGTGATGCACTGGTCTTCACTGGAATCCATTGAAAAAGGAAAATACAACCCTTACAAACGTGCAAGCCTACATAGGGTGCATGTTTGATACTTTTAATTTTAAGTATTGCTGCAGTATCACCTTAAAGTGATGCATGTGTTTGTGAGTGCATATGTGTTTTTGCTTCTTCATGTTTGTGTGTTGTTTTTTCTGTGGTAATACCTGGTATTACCTATAATATCCGAAAATGACAAACGTGGTACCTACAGAATGAAATATCAAAGCAGGCAGGACACTCAAAATGCCATTATTGGATCCTGTCCTATCTGTCAGTGCACCAACTCTATGCTGCTAACCTGACAGAAGTCCGTGCTGTGTTCGGACCTAGAATTCACTACTAAATTTCTGTTGATGAGTGAGCCTTACATACATATAGACTCAACGCTGATTTTGAGTACTTCGCTACAGTTGACCTTTTGCGTCTGTGATCGTCATGTGCAGTAAAATTAGCACAACCAGCAATCTGCACAATTCTTTTCTTGTTAAATCAACTCAAGCTGAGCTGAGCTCTGAGCTGAGCCTTCTCTCATGGATTTCAAGGGTCTTAGCGAAAGCTGAAAAACTGTCAGGTTGTAAGTGTAGTTCAGTTTTTATTCTGATTTCAAACAATCTGAAAAACCTGATTGATTTATTACAGTTTTTTCCAAGTGCTTACACGCGTTTTCTGAAAAAAACTATGTCCCCTTTTTTTCAAAACTCTACACGCAATTCCCAAAACTGCACACACAAAATGCAAAATACTTCACATCTCCTTCAAAATGAAACAATACACAGCTACTATCTTTAGTTGATCACATGATGAATAAGTGTGGCCCAGATGGCTCTCCTTCCTTCTCTTCTTCCCTCCTCCTCCTCCTTCTCCTCCTCGTTGTCATCCCGTCTCTCCCACCTCGTCCCCTTACTCTCTGTCTATTGTTGGCATCCATTGGTCAAAACAGGTAATCTGACCTTTGACCTATGAATAGGCCTATACTAAAGCAGGGATTGGTAAGCGTAATGTGTTTGCACATGTGAGGAGTGTGTGTGCCAAAATCCAGTCAGTATCTGGTGTTAGGTTAGGTGTAGGGTTAGGGTTCATCAGTGAAGAGAACACCTCTCCAGAGTGCCGGAGGCCATCGAATGTGAGCATTTGCCCACTCAAGTCGGTTACGACGACGAGAGATTAACCCTAACCATAACACAAGATACTGACTGGTTTTCTGACACCCCCCAATACAGTAAATCTACACATTTTAGAGTGGCATTTTATTGTGGCCATCCTAAGGCACATCTGTGCAATAATCTTGCTGTCTAATCAGCATCTTGATATGCCACACCTATGAGGTGGATGGATTATCTCGGCAAAGGAGAAGTGCTCACTAATACAGATTTAGACAGACTTTTGAACAATTTTTTTGTTGTTGTATAATTTTGTGTAGCATTTTGACTGGTTGTGTTTGAAAAGGGAAAGCAAGTCACTTCCTGTTAGATTTTTGTGTGTTAGGTAGACAATTGTGTGTAATGTTTTCTAAAAAAGGGTTTTATGCAATTGAAAACTGAGTTAAAGGCTGGTGGGTAGTTTTGCACTTTGAGTAAGAGGTTTCAAAAATTGTGGGACATGAAAGGATTTTGTGTGTAACCAGTTAAAAAAAAAAGTCACAAGGGGACAGTTTGAAAGATTTTTTTCTGCCTTTTTAGTATTACACTGTATCACGAAAAAATGCTGGATTAAAAAAGCAAAAGTACAGTCTATTGCTATGTGATACAGACCGGGATAATTAGCTGCTTCAGTGTCTTGCTCAACGATAAGAGTTCATTTAAAGTGTTATGACAATAGAGTCATTTTGCGCCATTGTGAGCTGGAGTAGCAGTGTTACTTTGCAAGGTGACAAGTTTATAAAGCTTGTGATTCAGTCCCTTGGAAAAGTGAAAGTCTGTCCCTAAGATGCCCGGGCTTGTGCTGCATCATCTCCCTGTCTTGCCTTTGGAACTGCGAATGAATACAAATAGTTTGCTACGCTGTTGTGTTCGGCTTTTGATGAACGTGGACACAGAGGCCTGCTGAAAATCTATGCAGTACTTTACGAAGCTGCATGTCCGCTGGCTTTGACCAATAGACCTAGTAATACTGCACTTTGCTAGCTGGTTTTACATGTACTGATTATTTCACTGAGTTGCATATTTTAGCTTATGCAAACAATGACTCATTATCATACTGAAAATCATAGAGAGTTGCCTCTCGGAATCAAAGGCTTGGTGTCACTTGACTAAAATGAATAAAATGATGAGTTATTGGATAACTGTCAGAAAGAATGACAAGATCTTTGTATTCTTTGTTCCTTTTTACCAATGACTCTCCACAGGTTTGAGACAGTTAAATCAAAGAAAAAGTACCAAACTGTTTATATATAATATGAAGCTAACCAAAGAATGAGCATCTACAGTATATTTCTAACATCTTTGACTTTGTGTGTGTGTGTGTGTGTGTGTGTGTGTGTGTGTGTGTGTGTGTGTGTGTGTGTGTGTGTGTGTGTGTGTGTGTGTGTGTGTGTGTGTGTGTGTGTGTGTGTGTGTGTGTGTGTGTGTCCACATTTTGATTTGGAATCTGCCTGAAGGTTTCAAATATAAAATGGTTGTATGCTTATGATTATGGCTTGAATTAACTAATAGTTGATAGAGCCACCTGAGTCATCTTGCCTTCTAATTGCACCACAAATGTGCCGTTCCTCTTCCACCTCCGGATGATTTGTAATAACTTTGCTCGTTTCCTCTAGCACCATCATCAGGTCAGAATTTCAAATTAAACTAAACTAAGATGGTGAAACATTATACCTGTTTATCAGCATGTTAGAATTTAGTTTGTCTTGTTTTTCATAGTATGTATAAATAAAAATAGGACCTGAGCTGACACTCAAACTCAACTGATGCTAACTACAGACACTTGCAGCTTTTGGAATGTCTGTATAACTATCTAAATAAGCTGGGAGGGACTTGTTGTAGGAGAGTTGTAGTCTATTCAAGTGGAAATTTAGCCATAGGGTATGAAATTCTTATTGTGAAATACTTTAGATGTATTCCTTAGGTGTGGAAAACGTTACTAAACAACTTTATTCACCTAAGCATCAAAGGCTGAAACTCAGAATCGAGGAGTCTTAAGGAACATTGCGAGGGCAGAGCTTTACATTTGAACATCCAAGGTCTTTCTCAGTTGAGACGAGATATCAGTCCTCTGGTGTTTGGGTGGGTGGTTACTGTCAGATGGAGCGACATGAAGTCTTTCTGACATTAGAAAACAGCCAAAGATGAAGGCATTTCTGATATTTTAGACAGTACCTTCTGTCCACCTGGGTGATAATCAGTTCTTCTTCACTTCTTTCTTGATTGTGTTGCTCACGTAATATCGCAGGGCACTCTTAACAACACCCTGCACTGAGACTTTTATGCAAAACGATATGTAACTGGAATGATTATGTAACAGGAAATGTCTTTCTGAGTGATGTACCTCGTGGGCTGGTGTGACATAACGGACAGCTATATTATCATACCTTAACAACATGCATAAAGTGAAAAATAGCGAGAGAAAGCAAATAGCCCAGCCTCGTTTTGAGTGACAGTTGGCCACCAGCTCATTGCATACGAAGGTCTTTAGCTCTCCAACACTGCAGTACTTAGTCAGCTTCAGGTGCTGTAGTCAGCTTACACACACACACACACACACACACACACACACACACTCTGAGCATCCCTCCGGCTCTAAAGTCCATGTGGACAACTTCTATCTGCCATGCTACGATGAGAGAATTTAAAGCCTCTGAAAGGGTCACTCACCAAATGCTACTTCTCTTCAAGGTGTTCGAAACAGATGATTTCAGAGCAGTCCACCTGTGTTTGATGTGTTTAGGCTGCATACATCATTAGTGTAAAGTAGCCATATATCTATATAGTGTTATATATATATATATATATATATATATATATATATATATATATATATATATATATTATCTGCATTCATTAGTTTTCTATTAATCTTCCAGGTATGTGTCTTGATGGCGTTGGCACAGAGAGATGCTGACAGTTTCATTGCAACGCTTTGCTCACTGATCTTCACAGTGCATGAATATCACTGATCTGCAAGCTCAATGATCAATTAAATGCTGGTGATCTACACCAGTGATTCTCCACCAGGAGTGCTTGTACCCAAGGGGGAACTATTACAAAAAATGGGATTTGGTTAAAAAAAAGAAAAGAATTTCCTCATAAAACAAAAATAGGTTTACTTATACAATAGAAAGTAAACGACAAGCTACAATGTGCTGACTGCCGCCCATCCATCTGAGACAGTCCTAACACCTTAACACCACCTGCTGTGATTGAGCGTTTCATCAACTATGTCTTCATGACACTTTCAGTCAGACATCAAATGCCTGCACATATGCCACATCAAACCACATCCCCTCATTTGACAAGTTCCCCTCCATACATTCTCTCATACAGCTGGTTAATATGTTTCTCCCCCAGGACTCAAAGTAGTCAGCATCAAACACCAGACAAGATGGCATTTTCTCATTGCAGTTTTCTTCTTTTATAGTTTTAGCTAAGTAACAACCTGCTTTATACGGAGTTACACACATTTACACCTGGCAGATGGTAAGAACAACCAGTCTTTTACTATTGGGCCCTTCACAGCTCTTCAGGCAGAGTTTTGGGGTGAAGTGTGATGTTCAGGCTCATCGCAACAATAGCTGCAGGTGTCGGAGCGTGTCTCATTCACTGCCCTATATTTTACCCAAATGTTCTGTCTTTTCCACACATTCAGACCTACAGAGTGTGTGTTAGCGTATTATGAGTGAGAGATCGAAGTGCATTGCATAAAAAGTATGTAAATTGGTCTGAAATGTGTAAATACAATATTGTAGAGCCTCTCAACTGATGCTGGATGTTAGTCCAGCCTGTATATTGCCAACATTAGAAGCCATTAGTTTGTAGTACAGTTTTTTTCAGTCATGTCGTAATATATTGGCAACTGCTGTTGCTACAGTTTTAATCATAATATCTCCCTAATGTTCCTCATCAAAAGCTTCATCCAACACAAACACTATGCTATATCAAATGAAAGCACACTGTGAGACCTTTTCAGTGCCAAAATGACACAACTGAAATAATGACCCGTAGGTTATTATTAAAAGGAAACTGAAAGGCGTTACAGTTAAAGTGTGGTTTTGGTCTTTTGGCACTGGGCAAAGCATCGTGGGTAGAGCATGCTAACAACATGTAAGTCAAAATGGCTAGGAGAAAAGAATGGCCAAACATTTAAAAAAAATACTGTATGTTTTACAGCAGAGAAGGTTTTAAGGATTTTGATAGAAGATGAATATATAATAGCAGTGCGCATAATGTAGCTCCAAATCCTGATGTGTATTGGATGCACGGTTGTGTCGAGCATCAAAGAAACAAAACATCGGCACTCGTTTTTTTTTTTCTTTGATGGAAAATGAACCAGATTTATAATAGATGATCTTGGTAGAAAGGTACCTTCTTTTATACTTTTCTCTCTCAACATTAGCATGCTAACAGCCTGACCATGCTAGGAACATGATCACATTATTTTCAGTAGCGTTTCTAGCCTTAGATGAATGAAAAAGGTTAATATTCCTAGTAAATGATTAAGCCTCTAGATTCAGAATGTTATTTTAAAACCTAAGAGCATAAATTAGTCAGAATGAGCTGTGGCTTTGGTTAAATTTAACATATGAATACTATAATGAGTAGCTTGTAATGCATACATGCCATGTACCCTACACAAAAAAAGCATAAATGATATGCAAGAAGATACTAATATTAACACATTTAATGTCCGGATGAAGGAGAAGTACTGGGCCTCTTGTCAGTAAAAAAAAAAATGGAATGAGAACTACCAAGAGTCAGACAGGTTGAAAATAGTTTATATTAATAATTATATAAAGATAATATATGAAATTTTAAATAGGCCAGTAGATTACCTCCTTGCCTGACAGAGCCGACAGCAAAAAACCATTGTTGGACCCTGACTGCATGAACACAGTTCAAACAGAGAAGCACTGGAGACTCATCAAGAAAAGATGGTTGTAAAATAGCTTTAATTTATGAATATCTGTCCTCTGGCCTCGATAGAAACCAGCAACCAGCAAACGTGTAAGCCCAAAGCTCTTTTCTAACCTTTAGCTTTCTGCCAGCTCCCAGCAACGCATACGCTACCCAGGTGTTAGCGCCGTGGAGCAACAATAAAGAAGAGCGATGCACAAAGACACCAAGGAACAGCAACCTTGATAGAGCTGCTGGCCAGTTAGCAATACAGCCACCTTGACAAAAGAGTAAAAATAGACTTGAGGAAGCTGTAGAAAAAGGGCTTGGACAAGGTAATCAGCATAGCAACAGCAGTTAATATTGCTTGCTTTAGAGGGTTTGTTAATGGAGACGTCAGTTCCAGCTCTGTGACAGAAAGTTGAAATGGTGTTACTCGTGATAATTTGGACTGTTGTCACAGCCAAGGAGCTCCAAGGTTTGGGGATAAGATGATAGTGGAATAATTGTCTGCCAAGTTTTAGATTGTGTCCTTTCCTCAGTTTCATCTCTTTTCCCCATATGTTATTTAAGGGTACATTAAGGTGAAATTGTCTTTGCCATTTTTAAAGTAAATTTCCAAAACCCTCCTCACTTTGGAATAATTACCTGAATCATCACATATCTCAATATCAATATCTCTAGTGATGATTTACTGATATAAATACTATATTCTATACACCCTCCAAAATTATAAATGCAACAAACGCAACACAAAAGGCTTATTTCTCTCAAATGTTGTTCTCAAATCTGTCTAAATCTGTGTTAGTGAGCACTTTTTACATTACATGACAGGTCATTTAGCTGACGCTTTTATCCAAAGTGACTTCCAATTAAGTGCTTT
>NC_045738.1:16888965-16889729 GCF_008692095.1 Etheostoma spectabile | reverse complement strand
GGTTCAAACTCCAGACAACAAGTAGTAAGTGCAAGTACATTAGCTTTAAGTAGGGAAAACTTCAAAGAGCCATATGAAAGTGCAGCTTCAAGAAATCCAAAAACCAGTCCGTATCTGGTGTGACAACCATTTGTCTCACACAATGCAACACATCTCCTTCGCACAGAGTTGGTCAGGTTGTTGACTGCTGCCGGTGGAATGTTGGTCCACTCCTCTTCAACGGCTGTGCGAAGTTGCTGGATATTGGCAGGACCTGGAACACGCTGTTGTATACGCCGATCCAGAGCATCCCAAATGAGGAAGACGAGAATGCAGATGAGCTTCCCTGAGTTGTCAGTTTCTGAACTGTCTGAAACTGTCAGTTTCTGACAGTTTGTGCAGATATTCTTTGGTTATGCAAACCATTTTTTGCAGACGCTGTCCGAGTGGCTGCTCTCAGACAATCTTGGAGGTGAAGATGCTGAATGTGGAGGTCCTGGACTGGCGGGGTTTCAAGTGGTCTGCAATTGTGAGGCCGGTTGGATGTACTGCCAAATTCTCTGAAACGCCTTTGGAGATGGCTTATGGTAGAGAAATGAACGTTCAATTCAAAGGCAACAGCTCCAATGGACATTCCTGCAGTCAACATGCCAATTGCATGCTCCCTCAAAACTTGAAGAAATTTTAGAGTGACCTTTTGTTGTGGCCAGCCTAAGGCACACCTGTGCAATAATCATGCTGTCTAATCATCATCTTGGTATGCCACACCTGTGAGGTGGATGGAT
>NC_045738.1:16876959-16888955 GCF_008692095.1 Etheostoma spectabile | reverse complement strand
AAGGAGAAGTGCTCACTAACACAGATTCAGACATATTTGTGAACAATATTTGAAAGAAATACCTTTTATGACATAGAAAAAGTCTTAGATTTTTGAGTTCAGCTCATGAAAAATGGGGGCAAAAACAAAAGTGTTGCGTTTTATAATTTTGTTGTGTGTGTGTATACACACATGTATGTATATATATATATATATTTTGTGTGTGTGTATATAAGAGAGAGAATAAAATCTCTATCATTTACTTATACTGAAAGCCAGGTATAACTTGATTAATTTGCAGTTGATATTGAACATTGTCAGTCTGTCAGGAAACTGCCATAAAGTGATGGAGATGAAATAATTGCATAGCTCAAGGCTTCAACAAGGGACTTTGATAAAGGAGTGTTTTAAAGTTAGTAAGCTGTTGTTCAAAAGACATTCAGTGATGGAGCAGGTTACTGTAACTCAAAGTAAAAACACTAATGCACTTCACACCCTCATGCACAAACGCACGCATGCACGCACGCACAACCTTTCTGCCGATGTGCTATATTTTTCAACATTTTAAGCTGGTCCAGCTGTCCCTGCTGCCGTAAAAATATGAGTTAACTGAACCTAAGTTGATTCATTATTTCAAAGTCGTCTCATGAGTTTTAAACCTTCGACTGGGGAAAACAAGTTCAATTACCCTGAGGTATTACATTTAACCAATTAGACAGTTCGGATGGGATGCTTCACGGCCAAAATGCAAATGATTTTTTTTGTCAGTGAAATTAAAACTTTGAAATGAAATACCTCCAGCAACCCTTAAAGATACCGGTATTTGCAGTCTGTACTTGCCATAAGGACCAGAAGACAAATTCATCACTGATGGCCAAAACGAACAAGGATTGAGCAACTTACTGGTGTTCATTCATTTCTTCTTTCTTTTTTGTTGTTTGATCATTTCTAACTCTCAAAGAAGGCAGGCTGTTTTCCATTGAGGCATATTATAAAATGTCAAAGTGAGACACTAATCAGTTGCATCACAAATCATGCCCTACGGTGGTAGTAAATTTGGAAGTGATAATTTATGAATGAAAAAGCGAATGGGACAAGACAGGGAAATTAAGGCGAAAGCTACATTGCATATCAGCTCATTTTATATTTTTCTCGCGGGCAAATCAACTTCTCAAATGAATTATTCCTTATCTTAAACAGATGTTTGCAGCATGCAGAGACGAAGATAAACAGCTGGTGATAGTATAGGAAAGTGTACTTCTTCCAGATAAGAGTTTCTCCTGATCATTAGCCATGTAGGACTTGACATACTACGCACCATGTGCTATATTCTACATGCTGTCTTGCAGAACTCGTCTCCACTGTGCTCTGCGTTTCTCCCATATCCCACGATGTAGCAGAATGGTTTTTGAAGAATACAAATATGCATAAGAAAGAAGAGTTTTGCGACCTGATTTTCATTTTTTTCCACTGGACTCAAACATTGCTTGTATGCACTCAACAGGTCTCCACAATGCTCTGAGCTCACACTTTGAACTCACCATGTATTGACTTATTGTATATTTACCTTATCAAACTTGTGCAGATGAATCCTGATCATTCTGGGTCAGAAAATGGTTGGGCATTGCACTTTTCAGTTCTTAGAAAACACAAAATGCTGCTGGTAGCACATTCAAACGCATCACCTTCGGCTTTCGTGAACTAAACTATCCCTCTGAAGTATTTTAGTCTCTGAGATCAAGAAGAAGGCTGCTGCTAGGTAACACCTGGCTTTTGCTGCCCTGTAGACAGTTGCCTAACTGCATAATGGACGGATCAACTGTGGGCCAATACCAGAGCAGTCTGCCAGAGAAATAAGTCTGCTACTGATTTCATAGCAGAGAAAAGCATCTGTAGTGTGCTAGTTAAGGGATGCTTTGGGGTTTGCTAAGAAATGGGTCTGTAGTAGCCTCTACAGAAGAAGGATCTGTGCCTTCTTATTTTCCTCAAATTGTTGGGGGGGGAAACAAAGTCATGCAATCTAAAAGGAGTGTGTTAGTAGGCTTTTCAAGATTACAGTGAACAATGGGATAAATATGATCTCAAGCTCGCCTCCAGATTTTGTGTTCTTTGAATGCGTCCCCCGATCCAATGTAACTAAAAGGATATAATAATAAACATCACCAACAGTTTAACAATGCCATTAATTCTTTGATTCATTTATCACAAAGAATTATTCTGAGGGAAAAATAAAACTGTCCTTTTTGTAAGTGACATTCATTGTGTTCACCAAAGAACAAATTGAAAAACAAAGTGGAATCAGCTTGATAATATCTGCAGCTGTGGACAACTCTCTCTCTCTCTCTCTCTCTCTCTCTCTCTCTCTCTCTCTCTCTCTCTCTCTCTCTCTCTCTCTCTCTCTCTCTCTCTCTCTCTCTCTCTCTCACTCTTGCATTCTCTCTCTCACTCTCTCTCTGTTTGTGTTTTTTATCATTAGGCTTTTCAGTTTGTACTCAACAGCCTTATAATTGAATATCTGCACACAGCAGTGTAATGGAGCTTGGGAAGAGAGAGATAGAGGGTGGAAAGGAGGAAACAGAGGAAGAAGAAAAGGAGGAATTAAGAGAGAGAGAGAAACAGAGAGAGAGAGAAAGAAAGATAGAGGAGGAGTGATGATTATGAGACAGAAAGTAAGAGGCTGGTGTTGTCAGGCCAACACCAGCTCTGTGTCTCACTGTCACCTCAAGGCTCTCTGCTGCTCTATGCTGATGCACACAGTCTTTTTCACCCTGGAGTACGAAACCCAAGTTCTGGGCTAATTTCTGCCTACACATTTGCTTCTGGTGTGTCAGCCACACCTACCTGCCTATAAAATATATTTCCATATGCATCACCTGTTTATTTCCTTACTCAGTACGTCAGAGCAAGAAACAGTATGTGTTCCTACAAGTGGTTGTTTTTAATATGTATACATACGTGTGTAGGTGGAAGTGACAAAGCCAGCAATATGTTCATGTTGCTGTGCAGGTTTAACATACGTTAGTGCTCAGGCTGTGTGTGTGTGTGCGTGTGCTTGTGCGTGTGTGTGAGAAATATCAAATCCAAGAATGTCTTTGTTTGTTTCTTTACACCTTGTGGTGGACATTCTTTGCAAGTTTTCTCTTGGTGTTAAACTACATAAGGATCTCAGTGTCCTTACAGGTTTAAATTGACTGTGGTTGATGTCACTGGATCAGTTAGAATGCATGGCTCCTGATTTTGTAATGTAAGTCTGTTGTTACAGAACAACAGACTGAAATAAAATGTTGATGTGATGTGATGAAGACCATTAATCTGTACTCTGTACTTCCTATTCATTCCCGGCTTGGCTCAGTGTTTGGAAGTAAGAGTTACAGTCAGGGCAATGTCAGGTTTTGCAAATATTTCTCAAAATGCATCCTTTTGTCTTCAGTGTACTTTTTTATTTCGAATCTAACACAATATAATATGGATAACAGTCAGCCAGGGATGCATTAAGGATGATTTGACCAAGGTTTCAAATCCAAACTGCACAGCCTTGTATCTGAACTGATGATAGCTACTCAACTGTCCATGTCAGAGTGCAAAATTACAGCTCTCCATGACAACTTGGAAAAGATTGCTTCCCACAAAAAATGCACCTGATGGACGGCTTGGATCTGATAGTCACCTCTTCAAATCCTTCCACATCCCCTGGCACAATAGAAGTTGGCGAGGCTTTGATGATTCACAAATGACTTTGCAATAACTGGATAGCAGAAACAAGAGCTGCAGAGATGTGATTGTGTGGGTGGTTGGTGCACCATTGGCAGGTGGCAGTATTTTAAAGGTTAAGAATGTGGGCTTCTATTTGGAAATGCTATGATTTGAATCTGCAGAAAGGCAGAGGAAAAATTATAAATTCAGGGCTTAATAATGAAAAACATTGACTATTTTTTTATCCTGAGGACGAGAAATGCCGTCATTTGAAGCAGTGTGTTGCAGATATTTGGTCGTAAATCATGGATCTCTGTACAAGATTTCATGGCAATACATTTAAAGCTTTAGTGCTGAATTTTTTTTTTCATAATAATGAACATTTGTTACATTCAAGCCGTTGATACAAAGCTAATTAAGACTATCAGCGCTACTTAACTCTCTCTTTATTTCTCAGTCTAGCTATGTTCAGAAACTGTCCGGCGACTTTGTTCACAGAAAATCAAGTGAAGATAATTTCCTCTTCTGAAGAGTCCATCATGGTTTTTTTTAATCCTCCGTGTCCTCCTTGGCTACAAGCAACTGTGTGGAGGATTGGTGGGGGTGGTGCGCGATCACGGCTTGTATCATGTGGATGTGCCGACAGTTTTGTTGTCATTTCTTAGAATTCCTCATGGGCGTGACAGAACAGATACTATGCACTAAAGCTTTAATAGTAGTTGAAATATTTAAGTAAAAGCCAAGAACTGGTCAACCTGCTGGTGGGGCTAGAGGTAACTTTAACGGAATCACCAAAGCAAGTAGGCTTTGTCCTCTGTGAACCTTTAATGTCTGTACCAAATTTCCGGGCTACCTATCCAATACTGGTCGCAATATTTTAGTCTGGACCAAAGTGCTGGACCAACCAGCAACAACAAGTGCTCTTGATGCCAGTGTGATGGAGTTTGCGCAGCCATTATAAATTGAGAAGTGAAAAACACTGTGTTCATATCCCAGCCCATTCCACACTGGCATCCTCTACACCTCATCGTCATCCTGCCTTGGCATTAGGCCCAGCCAGGTGGCAGTGTGCACATGTCTAGTCCTGTCCTCCTTGTTCAACCATCCATCATCCCGTCTTTCTGTGGCACTTCTTACAGTGCAACATTCAACCCCTCCCTGCATCTTTCCTTTTTCTCCTCCAGCTCTTCAGGGGTCTGGCTGTCACAGTGTGTTTCCTGTTACAACTCTTCAGGTTCCTTCCTGTGCTGTCAGCCCCAACATTCTGTTATCTATCCATCTGACACATGGAGGTTGACACAGGCTGATCTCTGCAGTGGTTCCCCTGGAGTTGGTTAAGTTTGG
The DNA here is from genome assembly GCF_008692095.1 of Etheostoma spectabile. NCBI lineage: Eukaryota > Metazoa > Chordata > Actinopteri > Perciformes > Percidae > Etheostoma > Etheostoma spectabile. The sequence goes on along the minus strand of NC_045738.1, from coordinate 16,883,939 downwards.
ACTGGTGGGGGGTCCGGTAGACATGGCAGTGTGAGATTCACATGTCATACGACCTGAAATGAAAGCACTGGTTCCCTGGAAGTTGGGCATTCATTGTTAGTAGATGACTTTAAAAGAATATGTCTAAAACGTATTTGCAGCCATATAGTAGTTTAATTAGAAGAACTAATTTTAACGCTTTCTGTTTATGTGCTTGTGGATGCATAATTGTGTTGTGTTTCAAGTATGAAACACATGGAGGAGGATAAACATATTAGTTTTTCTAAGGTATCCTGACATCACTGCCCACCCTCATTGCAGCTAAACATTTAGTGGGGTTTAAGAGTGACATCAGTTTTCTCATCCAACTCTCAGCAAGAAAGCAAATAAGCACATTCCCCCTTACGTTTTTATTCAGACGGTTTCATGCATTTTATGTTGATCAAAGAACCAGCTATTTTCTAGCACGGTTGCTCATTTATACCAATGATTCATGCCCATCAAACCTTGGAAGTGCTCCAACTGCCAGTCACCTCAGATTGTGTTTATGCAACAAATGAAGGGACTTTTATTTCCAGAATCCTGGATACTCATAATAAAGCCTTTCACTTTGCTACCTTAAATGTTGCTCAAAAACACTTTGGCAGGATGGGTGTTTTGCCATGCACCTTTTGCTTCTGATCTACAAGCCTCATGCAGTTTCTCACACAGAACTACAGCCGTATGAGACGGTCTGATTAATACTCATGGGACAGGTTAACTTGCTGAAATATGGATTACATTGGTATGAAAAATGTGTGCATGTACTGGAGCTGCAGAAGCTTCAAAATGAAATGTTGGTTTGGAGCAGATTGCACATGTCGCAACAGGACAAGTAAGAGAAGGCTGCAGAAGGCTGAACGTAAGAGAAGGCTGCAGAGACTCACGCAGCATAAAAAGAAGCAGAAGCAAGAAGAAGAAGAAGAAGCAAAAGATGAGAGGACAGGACAGAGGCAAAAGGCGGAGGAAAGGAAAAAGATTACTACCAGAGTACATCAGGCTTAGCTTCACATCCTTAATGGTAACCATGGAAATAATTATAGAGCAGACAGACAGACTGTGTTAGAGAGATAGGGAGTGAGAGCTAGAGAGAAAGCAAGGGAGAAGAAAAGACAATGGCAGAGGAGGAGAGTAAGAAAACCGTGGGGGGTAAAGTAGCTGAAATGTTTGTTGGAATTCCTAAACATTGTCTCTGTAGTCTCTGGTAATTAGGAACTATTTGAAGATGGCATGAGCAGGGATGTGGTGGAGGTTAACACGTTGTCTAGTCAGTTTAACCACCTTCTGACAGTAGCTGCAGAATTGTTTATCATATTTTTAGCCTGAAATAAGTCTCTTTTTTTAACATGAGACTACACAAAGATAGGGTATCTTACGTTGGGAAAAATATTAATGAAGATATCCACCACCAGCACAGAGGTCATATTTGTATCCATCTTCATATCTAACCAGCAATAAGTGACTGGTGCGGTGAGTACAGCAACAGTACAGTGACATAATACACCGATGGTTAAAAAAGTTGCTTCAAACCCACAGTTGTCATGGAAACAGATCTTAGATACCCTTTACCCCTCTGGAAGTGATGATTGCTTATCATAGCTGAAAGCCCAATCAATGATGACGTCTTTAAGACTGGAATTAAAAAGTACTTCATGTCACTTGTATCATTTATACAATGTCAGATACAGCCTACACTGAGACGCATAAGTGCATGGCTGTTTTACATAATTGGAGGGATTTGCTGGCTGGTTATTATATTTCTGAGCAGTATTTAAATATTCCTATGGAGCAGCATGGGAGCTCGTGGGAAATTAACAGGTATCATGCAAGGGAAGGGTATAAAAAATTAGCATTCTTATGTTGATTGTTCATGATTTTGAGTGTGTGTGTGTGTGTGTGTGTGTGTGTGGCAGGCACACTCTAGGCTTTGAGAATGTATATTGGGTAATGACATGATGCTTGCATGCTTCCCACACATTTGCCCCTGGTACTGAACTTCACACTGTTGTGTGTGTGTGTGTGTGTGTGTGTGTGTGTGTGTGTGTGTGTGTGTGTGTGTCAGTCAGTAAAAGGTGGAAGGGAAACAAGAAAGGAGTGAGAGGCGAAGAGAACAGGATGAGAGGAAGAATTGGAAAGAAGATAGAGGAAGAAAAAGTGATTAGGGCTTCTTGCAGGGCTTAAAATCACTCCAGGTCCCAGCAGGGATGCAGCCAGCTCTCTCTCTCTCTCTCTCTCTCTCTCTCTCTCTCTCTCTCTCTCTCTCTCTCTCTCTCTCTCTCTCTCTCTCTCTCTTGGAAGAGAGAGAGGTGGAGAGATTAAAGCGCAGGGCATCAGTGCGCTGCCGCTCCCTCCCTAAACTGTGGTGCTGTCCACCTGTGCAGAATTATTTCCGCCCAGGCAGCAGACCGGAGACACTTCGACATCCATCTCTTGCCAACGGATTACTTGAGGTTGATCCGCCGTTTGGTGCGAAGGCAGACGAAGGACTAAGTTGCCATCATCGCCTCGTTTTTTTTCTCCTGCTGCTGCTGCCTTTCAGTTACTGGCACACGTTCATTTGTTAGCCATTGCAGTTTTTAGACTACTTTATTTTGTGGCGGTTGCTTGTTTCTTTCCATTCCACCGAATCACTTCGTTTTTCTGTCTTTCCACAACTCTCTGTGGTTTTTGTGGTGATTCTCCACATATATCCGCCTGCATTGGAAATTAAAGCTTCCGTTTTTATTTCCCCTGCTTGCTCGCTGGCTGCTGCGCTGAAGGCGTCCGATCAGGACGAAAAGGCGCAGTACGGAGAGCAGAGCGGAGCGCGTCTCCAGCTCTACAACGGCGCACATTCTGAGAGACGGACCTATATTGCGCACCGCACCGCTCTTTCACGCACACATGGGCACGGACACGCACGCTGACATGCACGTGCGCACACATGAATGTAAATCCGGAGACGCAGCTATTTTCCCTCTGGATGCATACATAGCTTTTGATAGAAAATAAACTCCAGAGTTTTCTATTGAGTTTGAAGCAGGAACGCGTTTCCGTCCACCCATCCAACCACCCTTGGCAAGTTAATTTTTGAAACGCACAAGACGGACACCCACTAAGGAAGCCATCGCAGAAACATTCTTATCTAAAAGATGAGAGAAATTGGCCCCAGGGGATCTTCCGTCGGTCACCGGAACAGCGAGTGCAGGGTCGGGGCAGAGGGCACCGGGGAGAGAGGACAGGGAGAGGCCGGGGAGGAGGAGCTCTCAGCCGGACTGCCCGCCGCGGAACAGCCGCGGCTGCCGGTCCTCAAGAAGCAGGCTGCTGCTGCCGGGGGGAGGCGGGGGGAGGATGAACAGTGCCTCAGTGTAAAATTATAACACTCAGCCGGCTTTGGGTGTGTTTGTTTTTCTGTCACGTTTCTTCTCTCTAATTAGTGTGGAGATGCGAGATAACGAACAGTGGCCTACTTAATAACTGTCATCCTATACTCTTATCAACGTGGCACTTTTGGGTCATCTTAAAGGTAAATTCAGCACTTTGGAGAAGTACAAGCCTGCTGTGGCGAATTTACCTGTGCAGTTGCATCTGGAAGGACATCCTCCCATCTACAGGTCACTTACATCAGTTTAACTTTGTGTTCTGATTACTTTTTCTTAGTAGTGTTTGTAGTTGATACATCAGATTTACCCAATAGATAATAATCCTATAATCTTTGTATAGGGCCTGTGTCTGTGGTGCTCAGTAGTGAGTTTTTGATCACCAAATTGCACTTGATGGTATTTTATATCTCCTAAATATTACTAGGCTATACTATTTCTTTAGGATATTATATATAAATATATAGTTTTCTGTGATATTTGTATAGTATTGTACTTTACTGTAGTTTGTTTTCTAACATACCTTAAGAACTCACTTACTCTAAGATATAGCTAGATACTGAAGGAGCACTGCTTCCAGGTGCCTTGGTAGTGGAGACTAGCAGTTTATCATTTATTCATATCCCTATTTGTCTATGAAATATTTAAAGGTCATGGATAGATTTAAGGCCATCATTCATCCACGTTGCAAAATGGAAGTGCTTTGCTGTATTGGACTTTTGTAGTGGAGGTGACTTTACTGGCTTTGCTTTAGTTAGAGTCCTCTTGATTCCTTTATTTTATTTTATTTGACAGACGGCTATTTGAGCAATACTTCTCTGTATGGAACTTGAACACAGCCTTAGAAACCCTCCAGAGGATGGTCACCTCCTCAGACAAACACATGTGTGTCATGACACTTGTTGGCAGGTGCCGTTTGCAGATACACCAACACGCTCAGTTATTTATAGACGTTAATATCACTGTGTGCTTTTGGAGTATCGATTCAGAACAAGTGTCGATGCTCTGTGGAATGTAACACAAACTACGGAGCTGCTGCTGTTTCACACAGACACCGACACTCAGTGGAATACAGGCTGAAGTCAGTGAATGCATCTCCAGTCGTAGTTGGCATCAGCTTACTGTGGAGTCATATAGACTGGAAACCCAGAGACATTGCCTCTCCAAGTCTGGACACAAAGCACAGCAAGGCCCACCCGATCTAGGTAGGACATTTATGTCTTCTTTTTGACTTTTGTGCCCCATATTGTTGATGTGAATCCAACTCGTATCATCTGATGCAGGCATGCGTCTTCTATATGCATCATGTATGACAGTGTATACACCTTTAATACCAGCATTCATGTTTTCTAAGTGGGCGTATCCATTTACATGGCAGATATTTAATTTCGGGAAGACATTTTTCTAAATTACTTACAGTATAAATACTACATAAAGTGCCCAAGTACACATAGAGCTGTAATGTACTGCTAATCTTCACCCCGTTTGCACCCATCTCTAGTATGATGACATCACTTTTCTCTGTGGGTTTGTCGTCAAGCTCAAAAGCACAATCAGATCACAGCATGCCATCTAACGTTTCCTCACATGCAGTGTGATATTCATGCAAAAAAGACTGCATAAAACAGTCTTCGTGGTGCTCTGTCAATGCTGGACAGTTCAGTCCATTTTTGTGAGCATTAAAACAACTTTCTCAAAGCTAAAAGCTCAATAAAAGACTTCATAAATCCAAGACCTGTAATGTGCCACTCTGAGCATCGCTGAGTAGCTCACTGAGGTGCAAGATCACTGTTTGGTTTTTGGGGTTTGATTGCCTGGTGGCTCCTGATGTCTTTGTGTTGCACTGTGGGGAAAGGCACATGTAGTAAAAAATGTACAAGCATTGGCTGGGTAAGTCAGATCAGACTGTACTCTGTTTTCTTAGCTTTAAAAATCAAAATCCAAATTTGCAGGAAAGCATTGAGACGCCTGCTCTCAGCTCCCCTCACCTCCCACAGAGGCAAAAGCAATCAGCAGGCAGCTGACTGACAGCTCCCAATGAGGCTCTGCTGCTCAAAAGTATACCTCGGATTTCTCAGATACCGCATTAACGTTGACAGCAAATAGCAGAGAAATGGCCAATATATACCATACCAATATTAGCAAAATTCTGACATTATCTTAGTCATTTCTCTTAACCCGGCAAGAAAGCTACTTTTCCTGATTCAAACTACAGCTGCACGATATCTGCAAAATATGGAATTGCAAATTTTTTTCACTGATATGGCGATAGCAATATGATTTACAATATTGTAGGGAATGATCATTTTTTTATCATTATTCTCATTTTCATTGAAAAAATATAATAAAAAAATGATTGAAGTGTGATATTTCTTTTTGTGAGGATCTGTACCAAACAGAGATTTTTTTTTAGCCTGTACACGGTTTGTAGGCTGGGATGTCTCTGCAGCACCGCAATACTTTATTTTAGAATGGTTTGACATATTTTGCCATTAACAAATATTGCGCCCCCCTGGGATTTGGATATTGCACTAGTTCATATTGCGATTTCGATAAAATTGTGATTAATTGTGCAGCCCTAATTCAAACAAAATGTCAGCTTATAGAAATCTACTCATGACAGCTTAAGCATCATACAAGTGCTCAGCAAAGGCAGAAAAATAACTCATTTTCTACTAGTGGCTTGTGAAATCCAAAAACCATTTTGCCCTGGCAAGTCGGTTTTGAGAATACAAAGGATTGTCCAGAATTTTGGTCGTTTGCCAACTTGGCTCCTACTGTTCATGTAGAGTAGAGAAACTTGTGATCAGCAGTCAAAATGTGTCATGATCGCACTGTTGGCTGCTGCTTCTCTCTCACACTGTGTCACTTTTTGAATTTGCAGTTACAGTAACAGATATTTGAAAGCCTCTTCATTTTCGCTATTTCTGTATGTTTTCTATTTATAGCTGTTGTGTAACGTTTCCATTTGAGGTGATTTGACTTATTAATGTAACAATGTGTTTATTTCTATTTGAGACCAGTCTTATGGTTCTTCCAGTCAGGGTTTTGCATTGCATTTTGTATATTTATATGTAGTGCGGAGTTGATTTGTTGATCAACAGAAAGATAATTGTAAGCAACAGTCGACTAATAATTTTAGGGGTACTCCAGCTGTTTTGCACTGTACTTTCATAGTTTGACTAAAAAAGATAATCCAAATTGCTGCAGCAGAGGTAGAGATCTGTTCCATTAGCTTCCGTTACTCAATAGAAATCTCTCATCTCTTATGTCAGTCGTTTGAAAACATAAAGTCTGTTCTTGGGAATTTACTTTCCGTATTGTAAGGACAATTGACTGCAGTTACCATAAGAAGTTGAAATCATGAATTTTAACTAGGAAAAAAATAAACTACAGCTCCCTCTTTTCAACTTTTCAGCTGTAATCTTTCTGTAAAGAGCTGTAAACTTCTCCACCGCTCTGTCCTCTCTGTCCTGTTGTCATTACAGCAAAAGGCTGCCAAAAATCTAAATACTGAAGACTACGCTATTAGATTGCTTTTTAAAATGATAGTCCTTAACCAGACAAATTCAATTTCAATTTTATTTATAGTATCAATTCATA
>NC_045738.1:16876814-16876949 GCF_008692095.1 Etheostoma spectabile | reverse complement strand
TATCTCGAGACACTTTACAGATAGAGTAGGTCTAGAACACATTCCACAATTTACAAGGACCCAACAGTTGTAGTAGGTTCCTCCAGAGCAAGCAAAAGTGCAACAGTGGTGAGGAAAAACTTCCTTTTAGGAAGA
>NC_045738.1:16871381-16876737 GCF_008692095.1 Etheostoma spectabile | reverse complement strand
GTCACAAAAAATAGTAGTTTGTAGGAGTTCTTTGTAGTAGTTCATGGCAAATGGAGTACACAAAATACTGGTGAGGGTGCATTTGTTGTTATCCATATTCGGGGTGCAAGAAATAAAAAAAGTGTCATAATAAGTATGCAATATTTTGTTTATTTTGTGGAACGATACGTCACGTCCATGTTTGATTTAGTGCCTGCGTGAAGCGTGATAATGATCATCGTTTGATTGGCCAGTTGCAGTGCCACTTGCATATATTAGTGCACATCGCGCACGGGGTCTATGACGTGACAAACTCTATGGAGCGTACCATTTGACGTGTGTTCATATTTCAACAGAGTGACCGTGTAAGTGAAGAAATAGATAGAGACGACTAAAGGGAATGAATCAGAGAAGCAAAAGAAAAGTTGTGTCCCGTTCTCTTTTATTTATTTTATACTGTCCAGCCAGTACAACATGTCCTCTTCTTTAGACATGGTCCTTATTTCTTTGTTCAGGTTGTACCAGTCCAATATGACAGTCAGTTGAAATAAACCTTGTGTTTGTTTAATTTGTTATTAATCTATTTTGATGCATTTTCCCGTAACTTTGTTTATGTGTTTAAAATATTGAAATTACTATCCATATCGCAATATTCATGATCCATATAATAATATCACATTTTGTCAATATCGTGCAACCCTAATCAGCATGTGATTTTGAATAAGGTATTCATACTTATGAAACAGAACTTGTTCTGTTTTCACTTTGGCACTCTTTATAGTCAAAACTCCGGATCTTACATTTCCATAATACGACTTGATATCGTCTTTCATAAGGCCCTCCCTGCCTGCTAAACACCCACATCTTTCAAACTCCACGCCTCCAGTTTGTAACACAGGCTCTTTGTTGAAAAGTTGAAATCTCAAGCCAAACAGAGATTATTTTTATTAAAAACGATTTTTATTTGTTTCCCCACTGGAGCCGCAGAAAATATTATTAACAACTAAGCCAGCATGAGTAAACTGAACTCTGGTGGAGTCCACATGTCATTTATCAATGCAAAAATGCAAAAATTTGCTCTTTTCCTAAAATAAAATAAACAATGAAATAATAAATACAGAAACAAATATGTACAAAAGAGCTGTGTAACATAAAAGTACAAAAAGAAAAAAAGAGGCTGAATGGATTGAGTGCAAAAAAAAACCTAATATATGCAATGGGCAGGTGTATAGTACAGGATGTAGGTTAATGCAAAGTCAGATTGTTTTTTTTTTATTGTCAGATAAACAATAATGTAAATAATGGTTAGTTGCAGCTGTTTTTATATGCATCACCATCAAAAGCACGTCACAATATTGCTGCTCAACAAATAGATCCTGCCACAGTTCACTTGTAGACTTTCTAAATCACATTTATTATTCATGGAAACATGCCGTACTGTAGTTGTTTGCACAGTGTCTACAATTTGTTCAGAAAGCAGAATGGACTTAAATAGAGAGGTCAAGGTTTGCAGAGGAATGCTGCTGCTGTATGAAATATTGAATCCTTGCACGTTATCTGTGTTTAAAATCAGCTCTGTGCCAGCGTTCCTCAACATCCGCACACATTTTCCTCTTTTGGATGGGTTTGAACAGCCACTGCAGAGCTTTAGCAGCTCAGCGAGCGACCAAGACTCGTCCAGATAAATGTTTCCAAAATATTTCAACGATGCAAAATGTTCTGTGCATGTAGCTACTCTACGTCATGCAGGATTAGTGCCTTGCTTTATCTGCTGGGCTCTAGGTGACAGCAGTTATACATTACATTATGTAATGAGAGGAACAGAGGAGAGACTGCCTTGCATTTGTAGCCACAGTTCATGGATCAAAAGCAAACAGGGAGCCAACCAGCATTCTATTATAACAAAGGCAAACATACAAAAAGCCCTGAGCGTTTCAGCGCTATTAAGACACCCACTCCCTCTCCAGCCTCCATCTCTGGCTCTTGTGCTCCCTCCCTCTCTCCATCCAACTCCCTCTTCCTCAGTGCAACTCCCCCTCACCCTCCCTCTCTTGTTACCGCTCCCCCAGATGCATTTCCTCCATCTAGCTCTCTTCCTTTTTTCCTCCATCCAGCTCTCTTTTTCTGTCGTCCTGTCTTCACTCCATATAGTCTTGCACTTGCGCTGTCCCTCCTACTCCTACACGAACACTTACCCACCACCCCCATACACATACACTGTTCCTTTTACTGTTTTTTCAATTTTTTTTTCAACCAACCTCTTACTCATGTGTGTCTACATCCCTCACTCCCACTCTTTTAACTCTGTCTCTCTCTCAGTTCTCTCAGAGGGTCTAAGCTGGAAGCGATTGCCACCCACACATTCCCTCTTCAGCTTTCAGCTTGACATCAGATTTACATTCACAATGAGCAAGCGTAGCATTTCACATGTTGCCTTGCACATGGCTGTACACACAAACGTGAACATACAAACTGGTTGTCTGCACACATGAACACACATGCCTGTTCTGTATGGTACTGTATGTGAGATGTAAGGTTTTGTTACCTGTGTGTCCATACAGATCCTACGCTGGAATAATTAGCCAGTAAACCATATCGCCTGAGCGATGGAAAAGTGTAAACAGACAACAGCATGCAGAGATGAGCTGGTTTTTTATAAATTGGTATATTAAACGTTTGCCAAATCCTGTCAGAAGTACGATATATACAGTACATCTTTCTTCTTTAGAAAAGCTTTAGGTGCATTTGATTTTGCTCATTTTAGCGAAAAAATACCATCCAGCTTGTTCAGTACTGACGCCATATGTACAAGAATGTTAATATGATTTACAGTTGGACCACGTTCTTTAAAAGTAAGCACTAAGAACGCTCTAAGCTCCTGACACAGCGAAAATGGCTCTGCAAAATTTGTTTTGGGGTGACATTTACACCCTAGTGGCACATTTACACCTTGGAAAAGAAAACGCCACATACAATATTAAATGAAGTTAACTTTTCACACAATTAATAACGTGAGCTGTTTAAATTAACTAGATATATGGTTAAACATACTTTGCTCTTACCAATGTATCTCTGTGGATACTTTGTCCCCAGCAATCTTCTCACATTGGTCCCAAAATGCCCTAGTCACATAGTAAATGCCGTAAACTTATTCTTTGTAAATCCTTACAATCATTTACCTGAGAGAACCAAGCAGTCCAAACTTTCTTCAAAACTTGCCATTTTCAGTGTGTAGCTTGCCGGCCCAAAGGTGGTTGTTGTTTCCTGAATCGAACAGTTTGAAAATGGCAACACACACAGAGCTGAAGGCGAGGGACATTAGAATTTACTTGCGGTGATGTGAGGCGCGGGATGCGACGGTGCGGCGCTTAATGGCTGGGTTTAGTAATAATGGGTTCAGTTATAATCTAGTCAAACGAAGATGAAAACAATGACTACATAACATTATCAGATAATTTAGAAAGAAATAACTATTTACATATTAACAACAATTGAACTAAAAGATGATACAGATGAAAATATTGTGACTAATGATATAACTTGTGAGAAATAATAATCAAATGTAGCCTACTCATTTCTGCATTTCTACTGCTTTCAGTATTTTGCTAAAATACAACAAATTGCTCAACAAATTTTAAACAAATCAAATCAAAGTGTAGTCATGATGTGATTTGTCAATTACCAAATGTTAATGGTTAAGCAGATAAAATACTCCTAATACTATACTATGATCCAAACAGAAAGTTACATATTATTAATCTCAACACTGTTCCCTCCTAACTCCTGTTAGACTAGGGCTGTCTAAAGTTAGTTCTTATTGATTTTGTTGCTCAGATCATTGTTCCTTTTTGGAATGTATTAATCTGTGATTTGGGCATCCTAAACACGCTGTTCTGTACTATACATGTACTGTTGAACTCATTTAGATCTTATCTGAGCAGATTCATCTGAGTTGTAGTTTAAAACTATTACAGCCAATTTAATAAAATTAAGGGTTTTACTCAGGATTGGAACCATGAATACAGTTAATGGATACAGGCACGGAGAATTGAAGGCTCGGTTAGCAACAACTAGCTCTGATTAGCGGTCAGCTCCGGTTAGCAAGATAGCTCCTCTATTATGATATGGAGCAGAGGAGACTGCTGCGGAGAGGGGTAACAACCAGACTCTGATAAATGACCTTTTGGGGGCTTTCACAGCAGCGTGACCTTATTGTTTCTACGATTCTATTAGTACAGTTGATTAGTGGGGTAGTCTACGTGATACGCAGGTATACACAGGATACATAATAAGAATATGTACTATATATATATATATATATATATATATATATATATATATATATATATATACGAGTTATCCTCCTGCTAGTGTTAGCACCCACAGGCTCAAACAGGGCAAGTTTTAAATGTGTTTTTAGCCTCTAAACATGTTCAAAATGTCATTAAGAGGGCCTCCCTATGTGCAGTGATTCCTTCTGTGTAAACACAGTGAATCTGACTGCAGTAAATGTGAAAGAAATGCATGAAAGTTCTGCTAATTCAGCTGTGTTTACCAGTGTTGATACTGCATAGAGTGCTTCGGAACCGTCTACAAACTACAACACTAAAAAGAGATACAAACATATATTTTCAAAAATAAGTATATGCTTATTTTTTTAAAGTAAGTGCTGTAGTACAACTAGTAGGAGATACGTTATAATTGAGGTAAGTTTGGAGACACTACCTTATTTAATCATTAAATTGATAGCCTCCATATTTTTGTTTCATCTCTTTTCAATGCTGTAGTTTATAGACGGTCCCTAAGCTCTCTAACTGCCTCTCTACACAGGAGCTAATCAGAGCTGAATTAGCATTACTTTCATGCATTTCTTTCACATCTACAGCAGTCAGAGTCACTGTATTCACTCAGAAGTAATCACTGCACATAGGGAGGCACTTTTAATGACATTTTGAACATGTTTAAAACTTGCCCTGTTTAAGCCTGTTGGGTGCTAACGCTGGCAAGAGGATACCTCGGTGTAGGCAGCACCGGTTGTTTTTGTTTTTCTCTCTACTGACAGCAATCCAAATATACAAACAACAGCGCTATGTGTTGGAATTGACCGGAATTCTCCTTTAAAAATGCGCAATGGCACTTAACAACATTCCATTATAATTTTGATATATGTATTTTGAAATGTTGTCTGTTTTTCATCTTCACAGGCTAAATAAAGGTATTTCCACTGTAAAATTGGTGCATTAAAGTGTGCCAGAATGCAGGAAATGAAGTCTTTGATGCTCAAAATTTCCTTGAGAGTGGATACCCGGGCCCCCCACTATGATTTGTCAACGTTTGTTGCAAGGTAGTTAAGTAAAATGCTATGGGAAAATACGTA
>NC_045738.1:16866668-16871371 GCF_008692095.1 Etheostoma spectabile | reverse complement strand
CTACAAGTCCAAGTTGCTTACCTGACATCACCACATTTCCCCTCCACTCCCTTTGAGTAGCTGCAGTTGTCGACACGACCCGATTTATAATGGTTTTCATCTCTTTTGATACTTCTGCTGTTGTCTTCAAAGAAGACAGTAAAGCTCAACTTTTATCTCTTGACATGTAAAATTATCTTTTAAATTTACACACATCATTTGTAAAATGCATGGCACAATTCGAACCGGACCAAAAAATAATTATCTCTCATTGACTCCTGTTAATATTTTGTCAAAAGATAGTAGTGGGGCGTGACTTGGGCTCTCTATTGCAAGACCACCAGCAGCATGCTACAACTAACGTAACGGTAGCCTCTCTGAGCAAGTGTTGAAACTCACCAATTTTCCGGACTAGTCCTCTGGCTTCAGCTTCCTAATTTGCCTTTTGAGATCCAATCCAGAATAAATATGACAAGAAGTAATATTACCAGGTGTAAATGTAAAGAACCAAGATCAGAAGTCACTGCCTTGTTCACTTGTTCACTAACAGACGTGTTACAGTTTACTCTACAGTGAGCTGTAATAAGGAATGTAATATTCACATCTTTATAATTGGAAGCATAGCCTTGTGGGATCCTTACCAGAAAAAACTGTACATGCCATGGACGCTATATTGTGTATGAATTTCCTACTCAGAACCTGGACAATGTAAAATATCAGACAATAAATATAATACACAATACAGGGGTTATTTTGGACACGGTCATAATCTAGATACCGGTACAGTAAGGCTTACTTGTGATCTCAGTAATCTATTATTCAAAGTTTTGACGAGATTATTTTTTCCTGTTTCATCTTGGATGTTTTGATGTACCTGGCCATCTTTACAAACATTTCAACACCATGATGGTAAGAATGAGCAACTTGGACAATGTTATTTCAGCACAGGGATGATTTATTAGGCAGCTAAATAAAAGAAACAAGCACATCTACCTGCCGCATGACCCCAGCCAGACAGAACCGCAGCCTCTCATGACAAGACCTCAGCCAGTCTGCATTTGTCAAGTATGCTTTTCAAGCCTTTACATCTTCTCCAAACGACGTGTATGTTTGGCCGAAGTCACGATGTCATGTTGGTAGTTTTAAAATTGTATTTTAAAAGAGGTACAAGTGAATCAAAAGATGTCTCTAGATGTCCCCACACATACTGGTTCAGAGCTTTGTTAAATGGCATGTATGAAACTAAAAATGTAAGGTACTTCAGGGTAAAAAGAAAAGTGTTGCCATGGTAACGAAACACAGAGCCTGTGTTGGTTTAAAAAAGAGATTGAGTGAGAAATAGATTTAAATGCACCTATCCAGCCTTTTTTACGTTCCAGGCCGATGCTTTTGTCAACACTTTCATAAACCATTAACGTGAGAACACAGGTGTTGAAAAAAGACAATGATCATGCCATTTCTTTTGGGTTAATTTGTCACGCTGCTCAATAACTCCACCCATCTCACATCCTTTCATTTGCATAAAGACTGTGGATCAGAGGATTTATACACTGATTCTGAATGGGTCTTTGCAAGCGCTGCCGCCCACATTTCTCCACTCTGTGTAAAAAGAGGCAGGTACAGCGTATTATGTTTGAAAAGTGAATTTTGGTCTGTATTCAGATTGAAGAGTACCATTTTGCTAAATCTGCTCTTGGCGCCTACTCTTACTAAATGATAGATAATGCAGCATGTGGAGTATATCCAGGTGCATGTTAAAAAATATAGGAGATATCCAAACCTGAGGTAGGATTTATTCTGGGTTCATATGTTGTAAAAAGTCGGTTTTGTCTTTTTCCAAATATCTTACGAAAGTGACGGTATTCTTTAAAATGAACAGAAGGAGGTAACCTAAGGGCCTTTATTTGGATATAACCTGTAGCAAAACCCCAATGATGTCGTAATTGAAGCCATTTTCTTTCTGGAGTATCTCATAGTTGAAGAAGAGAAAATATCAGCAGGTGTAACCATCAGAGATGATTCAACATGACAAAAGGGTTGGTTTGTTTCGGACAAAATATAGCTGGCAACAATCACAAATGTAAACCAATAGGATATCAGTTCAGGAGCCTGTATTATTGGATGAGAGTGGCGAATGATCTTTGATAGTTTGGATTCAATTAAATTTAGTTTACACTCTCTGTTAATTACACAAATCTAATGTATCAGTTCAGTTGTGCTTGTTGCTTATCAAACACCAAAACTGAATGTTTTATTTTGACAAAACATCTTAATTGAAGGTCCACTTACAAGCTTTTTCCGGAGCTTTCAAACATGTCTGTCTAAAGCAGCGGAGATTTTGAACTGCATATGTTAAATTATAATGTACGTATATCTTTTGCGTACAAAGTATTTCAATAACTGATTTAATTTTTGTCGTATATTCCTTTTTTTAGGCGGAAGACTGTATCTAACATCTGTTCAGGGACTGCAGATGGCTAATCCTGGCAGATTTACAGCAATAATTAACTCTGTGCACTGTCTAATAATCAAACCGGTAAATAAATAAATTAATAATATACTTTAACGGGTTACTTAGCAGTCCCAGTAGGTAGTTTATTGATGAATAACATGCACCGCTACAGATGCAGTCAGTGCCACTTGTAACAGCAGGCTTCAGTCAAACATGCACATTTTTTCATGTTGGCACTTCATGCAAATAATTGCCAGCAGTATTAGTGCAGGATGGTTGAATGCATGTGGGAACATTTAACATTTTACACTGCTATCAGTGCACAGGGCCCTCAGTAAGACACTGTGTTGCAGATTTATGTGTCTTTAAATTATAGTCATGATTTAAACACTGTATACTCTACTGTAAATCATCGTAATCTGCCCCTCTGTGGGCAGAGAAAGGATTAATATGCCCCATTCCGGTCTCCACCCTATGTGTGCGTATTCATCTGAATCAAAGCAGACAGTGTGTTCTCACCAGAAAAGTTTAGAAATATCATATTTTGGAGGACAAACTGCATTTAAATCAGAACACTGCTTCAGAGTCCGTTTGAAGTTATAGAAAATGTCTACATGGTAATGGGGATTCTTGTGCAGCAATTTCTACTGCAACAGTACAAGTGGCTCTGAATAAACATAATTCTTAGTAAAACTGTTTATCACTAGTGAATGGTAATCATCATAGTTTTGTTTTGCTGGTTAGGGATCACTTGATAATTTATTTTTTTCCATAAAGCCATCAAATTAATTTCTCCATCTGTTTATCACAACAAGACTGCCTTCACATCCCTCCAAGTCGACTCTGAGTCGCCAGTTTAGGCCGACTATTTTGTAGTGTAGTTTTTCTTTGTTTGAATAAATACTCGACATAATTACTGATGTGTTTTTCTTTGATTATGAGAAATATATTATGCATGGCCGCCAAATAACACTTACAGCCCAGCGCACCTGCAGAGCAGCCACCCCACACTAAACAACGTAAAAGTAAACTCCAATTTGAATCATTTGTGTTTAAGGGGGGCAGTCGTGGTGGGTAGTCATATCACAAACACATAACTCTTTAAAACATAGAAAACTAGGTAATTACTAGTACTCACTTTCTGTACTTTTGGGGAAAAAACAACAGCTGCAACCACCTAAAGCAGACAAAGACTTGGTTGATTTCCAACACAAATCATGACCCCAATAAAACCCTCCATTGGAGGATGAAATAAAACACATGCTCTCTCTGAATCTTATGACTCCAAATTGGCACCAAAAGGACCTTTTGTTTTAACACCAGAGGGGTTATTTTGGTACACTCACAGACTGCTTGTTTATCGGATCTCACTGTCTAAAGCTAAACCCACGGAAACGGCGCAAATATTTATTTATTTTTACCGATTTAAAACTAGTCCTAAATCATCATGCTCTGCTTTGCACAATCTGCTCCTACGGGGGAAACTAATTAGTTTGGGAAACAATATATTCTGAAGAGGATCTTCATATCACTGAGGCCTAATTGAGATGGCTGCAGTTAAGATGCATATATAATGATGGCACAACCTCCAGCTGTACAGGGCGGCCCCCATGATAATTGCTGTTAATTAACACTTCTTGCAGAGTAACAAACACCTAAGAAACTACGACTATGAGCGAGTTATTAAAGCCAAGCAATATAAATAAATATTTGGAGAAATCTTCCAAGGTTCATGACCCGAAACTCAATATCTCTAAACTGAAGAAGATCAATTCCTGGAACAATTTAGAAAGCGCTCTTGACAACTTTTAATGGAGCTGAATGGGGAGCTTTCCCCCTCTCCTGTGATTTGACAGTTACCCTTTCATATACGATCCCTGCTCTCTCAGATTTCATTTAGAAGACTTCTCCACCAGTCACTCATCCAGCCTACAGAGTTTGATTTGGTAGTTTTGAAGATGTGGAGTTAGGCAAACAGACACGGCCATAGTTTGATGTCTTAGCTGGGTGACAAACACCTTTGTGGTCATCTTTTTCCCTCCATGCGTGGGTTGGAGAAAATGTTAGGTTTGCAGACAGAAAGACAGGCAGGCTTGCGGTGAGAAGATTGCCATTTGGACAGGTAAATGAAAGGAGAGTGAAGGGGGCAACGAGGATGATAGAGAAATACAGAAGAAGATGGAAGGTCCTAGATGCCACACATATCTGAAGGGGGAGGGAATGAGAGGATAGTATAAAAAAAGGAGAGGGTGCGAGGAGAGGGAGAGAGAGA
>NC_045738.1:16865513-16866658 GCF_008692095.1 Etheostoma spectabile | reverse complement strand
AGAGAGAGAGAGAGAGAAAGGGAGATCAGGGGCTGAAGAGAGGTAAAGAGATAAATGCGTTTGAATTAGGTAAAAGGTCAAATATGGCGTGGGTGTGAAGAGGTGTGTGTTTGTGTGCATGTGTGTGTGTGTGTGTGTGTGTGTGTGAATATTAGTGGGACTGTGACAGAAGAGACTGAGAGAAGGAGAGAACAAAGGAAAGAGCAAGATAGATGACATGAAGAGTCAGGGGAAGATAGACTGCAATGCTGGAAAAAAGAGCAATGAATTAAGAACAAATAAGCAAACTTATATTTTAAATGAGGGTTATCATACTGTAGATTTATAGTTGATAAGGTCATGCAAAGGAAAAAGGCGGGAAAACTACGAAAGTACCTACAGAAAATGGGAAAAGAACAAGTCATGCAGAATTGCAGAGGAGGGTTTGATGATAAAAATGATTATGATATAATAGTTTTGTCTAAATCTAGTGGAAATATGCAACATGCTATTGACTTCTTATAACTTCACATATTCAAGCCAAACCCTAGTTTGTACTCCTTTGATAGCTGCATGTCTCTAGGGATGGCAACGCCAGTCTTTTGGATAGTTTGCCATAAAATTGTGTGCCCACATTCATGGTCCCGAGAGTGTTTCTCCTGCTTTTCATTTAGTCAAAAATGTTCACTCATCCAGTGAAACCTACCAGATGGATTGGCACAAAGGTTGTGTACAGATGGCCATGGTTCCCAGACGATGGTTTCTCTGGCGTCTCCATGAGTATTTTTGGTTTAAAGTGAAATGTCTCAAGAAATGTTGGATGTATTGGCATAAAAATTGGTACAGACATTCATGTTCCACTCAGAATGAAGTATGTAGACCTTGCTTCCATTTAATGGCATAGCGCTATGAAGTGAAGAAGAATTGAACAAAATGTTCATGTAGCTACGTCCATCACCACCGTGTTGCAGCGGATGACTAGTGGATATTTCATATTTGATGACAAAAGCCAAGATGGACATCTGGTAGCTTGGGTAAAGGTGCATACCACATTCTGCCCAGTACAGCAATGTCACTGGTTTGATTCCACCCAGGGACCTTTGTTACATGTAATTCCCCCAATCCTCTCTCTCTCTCTCTCTCTCTCTCTCTCTCTCTCTCTCTCT
>NC_045738.1:16840330-16865503 GCF_008692095.1 Etheostoma spectabile | reverse complement strand
TCTCTCTCTCTCTCTCTCTCTCTCTCTCTCTCTCTCTCTCTCTCTCTCTACCCACGCATTTTGTCTGAATCTCTTTTGTCACTATCAAATTTTGGCAAAATGTTAGTTTATGCCTGCCTTTAAAGGGAGACAGTCAGACACACTTTACTTCCTTTGCTAATTTGCTTCACAAGTGTCGCAGTTTCATACTTTATATGCAAGTCAGAGATGTATTTGGTGGACAACCCATTTATTGATTCATCAACACGCAGTGAGATTTGTAATTCTATTCTGTGAAACATGAGGGCCATTTATGGTCATTATTTTTCTCCAAAGTCACATTCATCATACAGTGCATGCACAATATTTCCCCTTGAGCACAGTGATGCAGAGCCAGAGCTACAGTCCTGACATTTTATTGAGTTTTTCAACATTTGGTGACAGGACAACAGGGATAGGGAAGCGGAATACATTGCCAACACAGGTGACACATGTAACATATTGACGTTTAAATTTACGTTCTCTCTGTTTTTTGATGCAATTTGTTGGTTCTGTAGTGGTTAGGTCAACCAGGCCTCCTGAGTTTTGTTTCCTGTGTTCTCTAACTGTACATTTGCACTCTCTCCGTCATCCATCAAGCATAGGACAGGAGTTTATTCCCTTACTGACCAATTCAGTGCATTAGGTACCGACTCACTGACGGAAGTCAATAAGTGCTTTGTTTGTTTAATGCTCGCTCCTCTCTATCCCTGCATCTCCCAGCCCCTCCCCTCTCCATAACCTGCAGACTGTTAACATTCGCCTCATCTGATGTTCAGACAGAAAATCTATCCCTCCAATAGTCTCTCGCCCACTTTGTCAACCTTCTACCCTCCACGTGTGAAGGTTTATTTGAGTTTATGTGTGCGTAGCGCGTAGCAGTAAATGCAGCAGCAGTGCAGGTGGATGGGTTTCACCCAGCAAGGTTTTTCTTCTGCCTCGCTTACCTTTGACCTCTATCTACCGCTCATATTCTTTCCTGCCCTCTTTCATTCCTGCAGGTTGACTGTCAATAACAGCTCTCCCGTAGCTGTTTATTTCCACAATGGCCTCTTCTTTCTCTCCCCACATCTTCTGGCTCTATCTGTGTCTTGGTGCCATAATTTTTTTGTTCTGCCATCATTTTACTTTTGGATGTTTCCTTTCCAATGATGGGTATTAGAGTTTTACCTGTCAACCTTTTCTCTTTCTCTGCCTCTTAGATCATCGCGCCCGGCGGAAGAGCATAGCCACTGGGAAGCAGCCCAGCATGGAGGTCCCTCCCACTGCCCCAATTCAACCCTTCCGACAATCCGTGAGTAACCCCCACTGTTCCCGGCCTCGCTCACTGCCTCCATCCCTTTCACTGTCCCTCCTCCCTCCTCCCGCCCTAGGCCCGCCACACACCTGTGGCCACCGGGCCGGTGGCACCCCACTTCACCCTTTTCCCCTCTCCCTGCTTATCTCGCCCTCCCTCACCTTGTGCCAGCAGCAGCAGCAAAAAGGCTCCAAGAAAGGGTCTGGCACGCCCCCCATGCCCCGTTCGCTGCCCCTCTCCCCCTCCCTATCCTTCACACTTCCCCACTCGCCTGCTGCCTTCTCTTCCTCCTCCTCCTCCCCCCTTTTCTCGTATTGGGGCGGAGACTGGAGGGCTGCCAGTTCGAGTCCAGTGGCAGGAAGAACGTTTATTGCACCTTTGCCCCCTGTCGAGGTATGTGACACAAACATGGCTGAAGCAGTGACACTGGCTACGACATTTAGGAAGCCTTTAGCATGACAACATGGAAACATCTCACTCATTTCACTGTTGGCTCATATTCACAGAATTGATGGAACAGTACACAAAGGGCCATACCAGTGTGTTTGCAAGTTTTAGCTCCTTGAATACAACCTCTTTTTAAATGCAAAAAAAAATTTCCACCAGTTGAATCAGCCATTGGTCTCCATACCTTTGCCAGTGGTACGAAAACCAATTAGCAGACTCTATAATACTAAAAAAACACTTTTGTTTGGATAGTAACCTGTAATGGTAGGAAATTGTAATGACTAACTGTGATCTGAAAAAATAGAACTTGCAGCAAATGGGTTAAAACACATGAAACACCTGGTATGATTCTTTATTGTCAACAAAAGAGAAGGAATATAAAAAATGTTCTGTCACTGTTGTTATTCTTCTGGGATCATCATGTCTCTATTTTATACTAGAGACAACTTGAGACAAAGTGGGAGGAGGAGCTGGCATCGAAACACATTCTGTCTGTGGACAGAAATAATCTGTTTACTGTTTTATCCAAGGCAACATACAATTGGCACATAAAAGGGCTTAAAGGGTGCTTTGGTGTCTTATTAAGTTTGTGCAAGTGGTCTATGTTGCCCTTCTCCTTTCCATTTTAATGCTGGTGTTTAGACACTGTCACTCTAGCTGGAAATAACAGGACTTGTCTCCCTTTGCAGGAAACTTTTTACTGCCCATTCACTGTTGCTGTATACACCTTTCATAGACTTGAACATTACATGAGCCAAAAAATCCATTAGAGTAAATGTGAAGGACTTCTTTGGGTAGGCCAAAGATTCATTATTATTTCATAGTGGCTGAGATGAGTTGTCATATCAATATTTCAGTTCCTCTAATTGGATGAGGAAGCCTAAAGGGTGGGATGGGGTGTCGTAGTGTGAACTTAAGATGCAGGCAAAACTTTAAAAAAGTCACAGGCAGCCTTTGTGATTTCGCTACATCTTGATTACTGTAAGTCATCTGACACTTAAAGGCAGAAATAAAAATCTTGGCTAAAAAAATAATCCCTAAAAAGCGCATTGCCTGGTGTAGTGGTACCTGCATGCCCTGTGTATGGCACCTGGATTTACCGTATACCTTCCTAAAAATAGCCACAAATACAGTACCAGCATTTAATGTAAGCTGTGTTAACTGCCTACAAGAGACTCATTTGATCCCAAAAAATACTTCATTACAAGGAAAAGGCTCTCATTGAAAATGTCACTTAAGTAGAGGTGTGCAAGTACTATACTATATTATTAGCAAATTGTACTTAAATTAACAAAAGTAACAGTACTCATAATTGGAAATAACAGGAAAATTGCCCTTCTGAGTGTAACACAAGTATAAACTACATTGTCAAATATTTTGCAGGTTATCATATTAAATTCAGGTAGTGGGGTAAAAAGTACAATATGTACCTCTGAATTGTAGTAGAGTAGAAGTATAAAGTACCTGAGTACATGTATTTATTCCATCACACCACAATATTAAATGTGGATTGCAGCAAATGGGCTGAAACAAACTAAATGACCTCATTATTCACCTTTAAATTGGAATGAACTAACTTTGTGCATGCAAACGTAGCCACTGAAGATGAAGTTCCCCCCCTTCACTCTATTACCTTCCTTTATGTTGGTTTATTGGGATTTAGGCTTCTCTCTCTCTGTATTGAATACTTTATCATTTTGAGACCTAAAGTGTCAGACGGAGCGGCCAATCAAATTTGATTTAGTCATGCAGGCCATTAGCTTGGAAGTAGCAGATGGAGCCAAGTCTTTAGTCACATCCTCAAGACTGGCTTCAAAGCCATTTGACTCACGCGAAATGACGAGGTGTCATTTCCCTCCAGTCATTCTCCCACTTAATACTGCTGTTATGCTATAGGTATACACATTATAAATCTGAGTCTTTCAGGATGCACCTGAAAGCTGAATGAGGGAAACTTATTTAAGCAGCAGTAGACAAAGAAACCACAAATTGATATTTTATGCGTGATTTGAGCTCTAAAGTTACCTTCGCAGCTTTCAGTTTTAAGGTTTAGAGCATGAAACCAGCTGTGAAACTTCACATGTACAGTCTACAAGCGTAAAAATGTGATTGTTTAGGTTTTAAAATGCTATTAGTGGACTGGACAAAACTTATTTTGGGTGGGAAATGTCACATTTTTTAATGTAGTTTCTCTTGTTTCCAAGATATTAAGAATTACACAATATATTGAAATATTAATTACTTAATTAATAATTACTAGTGAAATGTTGCTATTTTCTCACTTGCTGTCAATGAAATACAATTTAATGGAAAAGTTTGCAGGGTTTTTATACATTTTACACAAATGTCTTGTTTCACTTGTGCCCCCTTTGAATGGATCAGTTTGCAGGTTGCTGTTGTAAAGTCATGGTTGTAGTCTAATCAGGTTTGTTGTAAACCAAGGGTCTGTCCCAATACCTACGCTTGCAGTCCTGAGGACTCAAGTTGGTGTTCACCCACATCAAAAAACTACCATCACACAGTGCACTTGTCCCACACTTTTTCTGCTACGGTTTAGAAGCAGTATTCAGATCCACAGTATGAAAATGTATCCCACAATACACCACCATCACTGTCTACATGTACATGTGCCACATCAATCCAGCTGTTGGCAGTAGCGTTCCTATAGGCAGGTTTGAGAAGGATCAAAAATCAGCAGGCATGAAGAAGTTTAAGTGTATGACGTGTTGGGTTCAGCATGAACAATATGCATGTGCAAACTTTATAGTTATAGCAGAACCACCACATGGGGTTACAATCTGCTCTTCTTGATGCGACTGATAAGAATACCATCACAGACAGTGTTAAGATAAATCTTGAATATCATATCCTTGTGTCAAAGATTTTGAGAAATATGTTGCGCCCTTAAATTGTTTATCATACCGAAACCATTAAAGTATTTTCATGGTATGTCACTTTTGTACAGTAGACCTTTGTCCTTTGAGACCAGTGCTTCCCAAAGTGGGTGCATTTTCACCACATAAAAAAATAAAAAATGACATTCATATTCCTAAAGTTTTTTTGTTGCGTTTTCAAACCTATCAAAACAAAAGAAGAGCTTGCTGCTTGTCATCGAGTTTTTTGTGAGCTCAGCAAAAATAGTGACCATCAGAACAAAGAGATGGAGAGCTTTAACATGGTAAACAGGGCTCAAAGAAATGCTGATACATCAAAAGACTGAGAGGACTGAATCAGCAAACAAAAATCAGACTGAACACCACTCGGCTAACAGCTTAATGAAGGCTCCGGCTGCTTATGGAAGATAGATATCCATCATCCAATATTGTGTTCACTGTGGTATTGCGCGCTGCCATGTAGTTAGTGGCGCGCTGCCAGTTTAGTTAGACCTGTGGGTTGTCCCCCTTGTCCTTGCATCAACAGCAGGCTCCATTTAAATGCCTGCAACCTTTTTTTGTTGTTGTATTGAATACAAGCCCATTTAAATTTAGAAGAAAGGGAAAAAATACAGCGTTTGAAATATGTCACACAACCGTGGACATTGGGACGGACCCCAACTCACGTGTCTCCCTCGTCAAGTTATTTGATCATGTAAGAAAGCTCATGTAGGACATACTGCTCAGCTGTTTGTACTGCTGAGCCTGTGGTTGGACTCTATGGCTCACCACTGCCCACCACAGGATCTTTTAGGACACTGCAGTTCCCTGTGACAAGTGGACATGTGTGGCTGTATGATTTCCTGTTGATAATAAATGTACCTTGTGTTCTCCCCCGTCATGCGTCATTTGTTTCATTTGTATGTGTCCCCATCTAATTTTGGTGTTATTTACATGCATCTGACACAAACCACGCTGACTCCATGGTCTTTATTTAACCATCACACTTTGTCAATCTTTGTATCCTCTCTTCACCACTCTACTCCTCCTCTCCAACTCACGACAAACCACTTCTTCCTTTCTGTAACTTCGCGCCATGCACATCCTCCCTTTCCTCCTCCATCTGTTTGCCCCTTGTTGTTGCTCTCCTCCTCCACCCGCTCCAGAGTTTCCTCAGTAGAAGGTTGAAGGGCTCGATCAAGAGGGCTAAGAGTCAGCCCAAACTGGACCGAACCAGCAGTTTCCGCCACATGATCCTCCCCCGCTTCCGCAGTGCCGACCAAGACAGGTCAGTGAGTAAGCGTGTGAGAGTGATTTCAAGCATTTTTACCTGGATTAATCTGTTTTATCAGGCTGTGTTTGGCTGTGTTAATCTGCAAACACGGTGTAGTTGCATTTATGTATGAAATCCAGCCTGTGTGTGTGTGTGTGTGTGTGTGTGTGTGTGTGTGTGTGTGTGTGTGTGTGTGTGTGTGTGTGTGTGTGTGTGTGTGTGTGTGTGTGTGTGTGTGTGTGTGTGTGTGTGTGTGTGTGTGTGTGTGTGTGTGTGTGTAAATGTTGTGGCATCACAAACGATTTATTTTTCCATCTACTTATACAATATTAAGTTTCTCTACGATTGAAACAGGACGTGGGGATGGGGCATGCATAACACTTAGTGGTCATTCAAAAGTGTAAACCAATTTAGTTAGGGGAAGAAATTGTATTATTGTGTTAGAACCATAGATAGGACTGTCTTGTTAGGACTACAAGTGTGTTTACTGGTACAAGAAAAGGTGTTTCATTTCCTTTTCTGTTAAAGTTTGGCCTTAAAACGCAAGAATCTATCTAGCTACACCTCTTTTTATCTCTCTCTCTCAACCTCTTTATCTCTGTCTCCATCCATCACTGTTATAAATAAATTGTTTATTTTACACTCTCGGTGTCACTTACAATTAAAACACTCGGCACCATAGCTGTTTCACTGCCGGGGCGATGAAAATACATCCCCTCTCTCTCCATGGCAACCAGCAGACAGCCATATGGTGGCTGTACAGACCATAATGAGTCAGTGGGAGATTTTTCTTAATTATACCTCCTCTGTATCATGTACATAGTTGTAGCAGCGCTGGCATTCGTCAGGCACAGCAGCACAACGGTTACACAGCGAATGTTTGAGGGAAAAATGTCCTCAGAGTGCCGAATTTTGGATTGGCCGAAGTTTTTTTGGCAGAAAAGTTATTTTGTTGGAGAAAAAGGATAATATATGACAGATTATACTATACTTTATATAATTTGAAGTTTTCAGTTTTCAAGTAGTGTTGTCAAACTGTCATACAATTAGGATTAACTAAATTGTAAATGTCACATTTCAAATTTTTAAGAACTTTTTGTTTTGGTCTTATAGCACAAAAACTCATGTCTTCCTTATCTTCTCTTAATCTACAGCTCTACATTTAGGAATGGTATGGATGTTATGATATTTTAGAAATATGCCCAATTGGGAAACAGTACTTCATTAGAAAAGGAGGTCTCCACAATATTTTGTCTATGGCTAACTAATGATTATGTTCTTAATGAATCAATTATTTCTTTGGTTGTTTTGTCACAAAATACTAAAAAATCCCAATTTTCACAATCAGAACACCCTAACACCTCACATGACATTTCACACAACTTGTGTTGCCCAACCAACAGACCAGATCCCAAATATTCACTGTTACTGTCACATAAGATGAAGATGCGCAGCCACTCATTACAATTGGGAAGCTGGAACAAGATAAATTTAAATGTTTTGAATATTTGCTTGAAAAATGACTCACTCGTCAAAATAATTGCTAATTAATTGTCTGTTAATCGACAAATGACTTATTCCACTAATAGTTCTAAGCTTAAATTTTGTCCATTCAGTTTATCTGTAAGCTCCCACTGGACAGCTGCAACCAAGACAAAGCCAAACTTCAGATGTGAACAAGGTCATCTTGATCATCTAAACACAGGGCAACAGTGCACTCAGGAGAGCGCTAAAACCTTTCCCGAGCCAGGTGTCTGCCAAGGTGCGTTTCCACATGATTTATTCATTCGGGAAGGTTGTAGATGTCTATCATCCACCGCTGGTCTGAGGAGACACAGAACGGACAAAAAAGTCAAGTCGAGGTTGTTTGCCATTTTCACAGCTTCTGGTTTACTCTGGATGTTTTCTGTCAGGCATGTCTGCAGCATCTGCAGCTTTGATCATTATTCTTTCTTTCTTTTCTTTTTTTTTATTCAGAGAGTATTTGCTTTTCAGCATGGACTGAAATTCATAAACCAATAAACAAGCCTCTGAGCTCCCAAACAGGCTCTAAAACAAGGATGTATATTTTTGCAATAATTAATTTTAACTGATTCTTCCTGCAAATGCCCAATGGGTCTCAGAGTTTCCTTCCCTTGCAGTACTGTAGGTCACATTGTCACATAACTCATACATAATTGTTATTTATGTCGTAGCCTGTTTTTTTTTTTTTAGCAGAGCTTCAGTGTCCTGTGATGACCTAAATGCAAATTAGAGCAATTTCTGTCCTGCAAAGAATAATTTTCTGCTTATTTTTTATTATCAATTATACTGTTTAGTTCTCTTTTACTTCTTAATTGTAAGATTAATTGTTTAGCCTCTAAAATGTCACAAACTTGGAAAATTCCTGTTATAATTTTCCATAGCCAGAGGTGATGTCTTCTGTTTTTGTCCAAAACCTAAAGATGTTCAATTTGCAATCATGCTGGTCAGTGGCCCTCAGCGTCTGATGCCGACGCCCAAGACACCCTTATACAGCTGTGTTCAGAATAATAGCAGTGTGTTTAAAAAAGTGAATAATGCTCACAATCCTTAGAATAGCTTTTAATTCCATAACATGCATTGGGAACACTGCATTCCAAATCCGAACATGACCCAAATTGATAAAAACTCAAACATTTACTATATAAACTGAAAAATGTCTCAAGGGATTGTTAAGAGGTATTCCAGCCCAGGTCGATTGAACTACATTCCACAAATCCTCTGCATTACTTGGTTTTGCCTCAGACACAGAACTTTTGATTTTACCCCACAAGTTTTCTATGAGATTGAGGTCCGGGGATTGGGCCGGCCACTTCATAACATCAGTCTTGTTCATCTGGAACCAAGACTTTGCTCGCTTACTGGTGCGTTTTTGGTCATTGTCTTGTTGAAAGACCCATTTCAAAGGCATTTCCTCTTCAGCATAAGGCAACACTCTTCAAGTATTTTGATGTATTGAAACTGATCCACCATCCCTGGTATGCGATAAATAGGCCCAACACCACAGTATGAGAAACATCCCCATAACATGATTTTTGCACCACATTGCTTTACTGTCTTCACAGTGTACTGTGGCTTGAATTCAGTGCATGGGGGTCATCGGACAAACTGTCTGCGGCCCCTAGACCCAAAAAGAACAATGTGGCTCTCATCAGTCCACAGAATGTTGCGCCATTTCGACTTTGGCCAGTCAATGTGTCCTTTGGCAAATTTTGACCTATTCAGGACATGTTTTTTTTTCAGCAATGGGACTTTGCGGGGGCTTCTAGCTGATAGCTTTCCTTCACATAGCCGCCTTCTGGTCGTAACAGTACGCACAGGTAACTTTAAGTCTTCTTTAAATTTTCCTGGAGCTGATCATTGGTTGAGCCTTAGTCATTTTGGCTATTCTTCGATCCATTCGAATGGCAGTTGACCGTTTTTCCCCACATCGTTCAGGCTTCGGATACCATTTCAAGGGATTTGAAATCATTTTGGCTGAGCAGCCTATACTTTTCTGCACTTCTTTATATGTTTTCCCCTCTCCAATCAACTTTTTAATTAAAATCCGCTGTTCCTCAGAACACTGTTTGGAACAACACATTTTGCTGAGTATTTCAGTGTGAAATGCACTATAACCAGCATGCACAACATTTGCTTCCTTCCTTCTTTAAATATGAGCCATAATTGACACCTGTTTCGTCACAGAATCAATCACCTCACTAATTGAATACAACACAGCTATAATTGTAACATGCCAATTATAGATTAAATTTAAGCTGCAAGCAGCGTTGGACGGGCCCTCGCACCTCTGCATGTGTCGGGGTTGCTCCTTGCGACCGTGCATTTGCGTGCCACTCAGACACCGCAAATCGTCACCAATGAAAAGAATTCCCTTCTGAGTTCAATGATACCTCACACAGGACTCTACGTCATACAGTTGTGAAAGGGGGCGTGGCCAAAGCGTAGCTTCAGCACTGTTGCACAACATCTTTCTGCCAATTTACTAATTGCCTGATTTTGTTTCAGCTCTACTTATATAGTTTGTTAGTTCAGGTAAATTTCTTTGCATAGTGTTGGCTCTCAAATGTGTTCAGCTTTAGTGTCACTGCAGTGACACTGCAGTGACACTAAAGCTCAATATTGTCAATACTTCTACATTTTAAGTGCAGAATTGTTTCTGCTAATTGAATCCTTGTTTCCAGTTTATCATCACAGGTGCTTAGGTTGTTTTCTTAGACGTGAGTTTCATCAGTCGTGACGCGTTAAAAACAATTTGCAAGAGGTGTGTGTGTGTGTGTTTGTGTGTTTGTGGGTGTGTGTGAGAGTGAAAGTGTGTGTGTGTGTGTGTGTGTGTGTGTGTGTGTGTGTCTTTTTTCCACATTTGACTCTTCCTGCGCTTCAGCACCCCACTGAGACCTTGCATAGACCTTTTTTACCTCCAGCACTCTTGCTCTCTTCTCTGTATCCTCTGTCCCCAATCCTTCCCTTTCTTACTAATCCATGCTCTCACGTTCCTCCTCTCCAAAGGATCCACTGTTAACATAATCAAAGTGATTTCCTCTGAGAGGTCTCTTCTCTCTCGATCCACTCCTTCCTCTCCTAGCCTTTCCTTCTCTCACATCCCATCATGACCTCCCCCACTCTTTCTCTTTTCTCTTCTGTATTCCCCTCAATCTGACTCATTCCACTGGGTCTATTTTTATCTCTCTCTTTCTCTCTCTCCCTCCTCGGTCCCCTACATGTATTCAGTGCTCTGTTTATGAACGTTATGATTGAACATAGACAATAGCAAAAAGAGCGCACAGGAGAAGCTGAGAGTCGGACGCAGCACGGAGGACATACAGTATCTTTTCTTTCTTTCTTTTTTCCTGATTTCCATCCTCTCTTTTCTTCTCTGAGGGGCTTCATCACACCTGACCATCCCTCCTCGCTCTCTGGTTAGACTCACTGCATGTCATCATGCGTATGTCATACGGTGTAGTGACTGTGTGCTTTACATGCCTCTGTGCGTGCATATGTGTGTGGGAGTAAGTGTGTAGGTGAGCATGATGGATGGGCTTTATACCTTTTCACACATGTGTCTCAAGACTAACCATATATTAAGAATTGTCTTTAAAATGTTTTTCCTGCAGGGGAAAGCCTGGAATTATCTGTAAAGACAGCTACGTAAATACTGCTTTTTGCCCCCAATCATCTTTGTTTTGAAAAAAATTGACAAAAAGATAAAACTCTGTATACTGTATAATTGCTGACACGATACGAGCAATTATGTACATTTCAAACAAGGTTATAATGAGCATTTTCTGAATTTTCATTTGGATTGTCCCAAAAAACCAACTACTGCATATTGTGCTATTAGAAGCTGGATCAGTCAGTCCACTTCACAGCTGCCTGTTAAATTATTAACAGTGAATCGTTTCAAAAATGTTCATTATTTTTCATGTCCTGAAGTGTAGCATCTACTCTTTCTCTCCCTTTGGCTCTTGGCGATACAAGGTTAATACTGTACTGCAGCTTTGACTATTTACTTGCCGTTGATAGCCAGTTAAAATGTTGGAAAGTCAGAAATACTATAAAGTCAATGTAGGAAAAATCTTAGCAGAACCCGGAATCCAATTGTAGCAGTTTTCCTGCCTAAGGCTACAGTAAGAGTAGTCAAAGCTTTTCCTATGTTGTATATTTGGCTGATATTCAACTTTGCAGACAGACACATCTCGTGTTACCAGCTGATTGTCTTCTTCTTGACACTAGATATTCATAGATAGATACTGGGGAGGAGTTAAAACCCCCTTTATTACCATATTTCAACATATCGTATAGCAGTTATAAGTTTGTTAGTACGCTGAGGTTTAGAATGAACATGTTTTCATACATTGACAAATAGAACTTTCCTGTAGTGTACACAAAACCAAAGTGTAATGCAACCTTCAATAAAAGAGCCTCCCCTCTCCACATCTAACCCCAACTATCACTCCTCCCAGGACCCGTTTGATGCAGAGCTTCAAAGAGTCCCACTCCCATGAGTCCTTGCTGTCTCCCAGCAGCGCTGCCGAGGCGCTGGACCTCACTCTGGACGAGGACGCCGTCATCAAACCTGTCCACTCGAGCATTCTGGGACAAGAGTACTGCTTTGAGGTGAGAACTGAGCTGCACAGCGTGGACAAACAACTGTACACTCGCACACAAAGCGTTAGTGTACAGAGCAGTACAATAGCACCCGAAAAGATGTTGTTCCGTCCTGACAAGTGCCAGTGATGTTGAAGAGAATGTGATTTGAAAGTGTTTTTACATATGGGGAATAAAAGAAACAAGGACACTGAAATAAGCCCTAGTCCCTAATAATTTGCTGCAGGAGTCTGTCAGCTTTTTTCATATTTCCATTAGTGGAACATGACAGAGGTTGAGAGTGAATACAAGACGTTGTTTTGGCGCCTTAGTTGCAGTCTCCATAGTAACTAATGGCTGTGGTTGTTGAACTTACCATTGGCTATAACCTCAGGTGACTACGGCATCGGGAACCAAGTGCTTTGCGTGTCGCTCAGCTGCAGAGAGAGACAAATGGATCGAGAACCTGCAGAGAGCTGTCAAGCCCAACAAGGTGAGGGGAGAGAAAGGGATGCGGTAGAGGAAGAAAAAAAAAAGGATGATCCCTCTGTCTGTGTGTCTCTCTCTCTCCTCCCCGTCTCCCGTTGTTGTCTGTTTTCAATAAGAGCACACCGCTTCATTTCTCTGTGTGAACTCCATCCTTGTGTCTGTGTGTGTCTGTGTTGAACAATTTAGCCGCTTCTCCACGCAAATATTAAAGCTGCACAAGGTAATGTTGTTGGGTGGAGGATCCAAATTGCTGTTTTTGAAAAGCATTGATAGCCACAAATCAGGTAATGTGATGTCAGTAAATTGCACACAGCAGGCTTATGTTTACCAACCCAGCGTGTCTGTGATACTTGATACTGAAGGATACTGCAGGGACAAGAGGCAACAGATTGAATACTAGTGAGTCCAGGTCCCTTCTCACTGTGGGCCTCATGCAAGAAACAATTGAAAAAGACTGAAAAGATTGGTTCTTAAAGAGCCCTGTAGGAGTAAAGAGATTTATGGCATTCACCAATTTTTTCACACTTAGAATTTTCTTTTTGGCCAAAGGAAATTCATGAAAAGGTCCAGACCTGTATAGATGCCTTTCCTCATTTATTTGACCTTTGCTCTTAATACCTTTAATATGAATGAGTTTGGAGTATAAATATGATATAGTGTGTGTGTGTGTGTGTGTGTGTGTGTGTGTGTGTGTGTGTGTGTGTGTGTGTGTGTGTGTGTGTGTGCGTGTGTGTATACTCATTTGAAAGTTAGGTTTAAGGGTTTTAAGATTGTATGATTCTTTTTGGCATACTTCAACATGCATATAGTAATATTTTATGCATGTTATGTTGCACCTTCCAGTGAAACATTGGCTACTTTCTAGGCTATAATATTATCCCATATAATATCTCCATGACTATAATGTCTCCTTGACTCTTATATTAGTCTAAGATGCACCTCCTTGTGCATTTGGATGCATTTATCCAGTAAAGGGAGTTTGGCAAATCCAACTTGGATCACTCAGACAAACAAACCTCACAAAAAAAAGAGCGGTTTAGGATCAGAATAGGAAAATATTCTTGCATGAGGCCAAATGTCAGTGTGTTCATATCTGACACCACGGAATGCATCTCTACTGTAAGATTTAAGCAGATATAATGGTGTATTTTCACAAATATTTCCTAGTGCAGCTTTAAGGCTCTGTGACTTTATTTCCATCCTCAGCTTTAAAAAAAACATCAAAAAGTCTTAGCCTTTTATATCAGCTCAAAAAACAATATCCTAATTTTTACCCAGATTACATAGTTCTGTAAAAGTGTCCCATATCCCCCCTCACTGTTATCAAAAAAGTGAACAGGCATGCAAGAGATGCCGCTTTGATGGCAACCAGGGACTAAGAGTTATTAAGCCAGACTGAGATGAAACATCGCCTGAGCTGAATGCCCTCATCCAGATGCTTGGGCCGCGGGGGTGCTGGCTGAGTCATGGAGCTCCAAGGACTCCACACGGGGACTCTTTCCAAAATCATCCCCCTCCTACCCCTAAACACCATGCACCGTGCATCTCAGACCAGATGCACCGACAGAGATAAGACTTACTGCAGAGACACAGATTATCGTTATGCTTCTTAACTTTCTGGAGCCTTTTAATTCCCTATTTGAGCTTTGATCATTTGTTTTTTCAAAAGGTGAGCATCCACTTCAATCTTGCCTTCATGTTTACTATTTTTTTGGAAGTAAAATTGAGATCTGACTGTAACTAAGGAGGATGTAACATGATATCAATGCGCAGGACTCGGGCACATGCTGGTGATGCTTCACTGTTCGTGCACTAGCAAACTGAGCCACCAGATGCCCAGCACATTTAAACTCAGACATTTGGAATTAATTAAGCCTTGTGTTTGGCACTGGTTATCAAAGAGCATACAAATGGAAAACTTAACTGTGGATCTAGCTGATGCTCATATATTGAGTTGCCAAATATAGGACTTAAATAGCCTGAAGCAAACGGGGCTAACAACAATGGCATTTGAACCCAATTGAAATGACTCTCAACCCCCCGTTTGCTAAAACATCACTCTGCAATCAACACTGCGCTGCCATGGGGGATGTCAAATATAGCTTGGGCTTTGTGATCACGATTAGGAAGTGTAGCTGTCTACAGAAACATTACCACCATTGTTTGTCCCGTGTCTTTGCAGCACATGTGCATTGTGTCATTTGTGTCTTTCTACGTTTAAGTGAATTACTTTTTTCAGCCAGTGAAACCACTCATCTACTCTTATCCTCCACGTTGTCTTATCTTTCTTCTCTGTCTGTTTCTCTGTCATGCTGTTGTCTGCCTCTGCATTCAAGTCCAGAATGGAGAGCAAATGATCAAGTATAGCCTCCGATCCACCAGCTATTTCTTTCCTGTCATTTACTCCCGCAGGCTGACCTGCTGTCACCCATTATTCATCTTCTATTACCATATCTCTGAACTATTCTTCTTTGCTGTTTGTCATGCCCCCCCTCCCACATTGTATCGTCTTTTCTTGGAAAGCGTCTTTAATGACAGTGTATACTTGACCTTATTTGACCTGACTTCATCTCCATGCAGGACAACAGCCGGAGGGTGGACAATGTGCTCAAACTGTGGATCATCGAGGCCCGCGAACTTCCAGCCAAGAAACGCTACTACTGCGAACTTTGTCTGGACGACATGCTGTATGCACGCACCACCAGCAAGCCCCGCACCGACACCGTTTTCTGGGGCGAGCACTTTGAATTCAACAACCTGCCAGCCGTCCGCAACCTACGCCTTCATCTATACAAAGAGACAGACAAGAAGAGACGCAAGGTGACAAAGAGATCTGTAGGGTAACATGGAGGTCTGACAATGGCTAGCTTGACAGAAGCACTGTAGTTGTGTTTGGTTTATTTGAGCATTTTGTTGCTCATAGATGTGCTAGGATTTTATAGCTTAAAATGACTCAATCACACAATTATACCTAAAATTCATTCTTAAGTGGCTATAATGTAATACAATTAATCATATAACTGTGACAGTGTTAAAGGGGTTACTCGATGACCCTACAGAGAATTATCACCCAAACCTGGAGCTCCCCAGGTCATTGTTTAGCTGTTCAACCTGCAACTTTACTGATTTTGGTCTCTCCTCACACCCAGGGTCATTTTTAGCCACAGTAGGCAGCTATTTTCAGCAAAAAAGCTCTAAAAAACAACTTTACAGTACCTTCCCAGCACCAAACAGCAGACACCCACAGTTAGAGACTACTTGGTGGAGCATTTAGCAGCTAATGAGCCGGATATTTCCCTCAGGAGATGGTAAGGACCACAAACAGAACTTAGTGTGAACATTGGACTAACATTACTCGGAAAATGCTGGGTATGTAAATAAAGACCAGTGTTTTAACAATTTCACCATATATTAGTTATGAGGTGATGAAATTCCTGAAAGTTAATTTTAAAGTTAGAAGTCAGTAGAAAGTCATTCTCAGCCATTGCACAACATCATTCTCTTCCATCATTTGTATAACAGAAATGAACAATTTGTCTTATTCGATTATCACTTTAACAAAAACATGGAGATGAGAAAATAACGTACTGTGAGGATGTAACATTATACAAAATAGCTGCATTGTCATTCAGTGGTTTAATAATAAAATAGCCAATAGCAAAATGGGGTCTTGTCTGTGATGGCATTGCTTTTGTCTTTGTCATTTGCTTTAATGGCTTCATAACAAAACACTTATGAATATGCAAAATCCATAGTTTGGGTTGCAAGGAAACTGCAGTGAGTCTGTTCAAAAGCAGAGTGCCAGCTCAAAAGAAAGAAAATGTAGAAACAATCGTAATTGATGACATAATCATTGAGTCATTGCCATGGATCAACAAACCTATCAACCCCCTGTGTTAAAGTCATTTTATGTTATTTGGCATATTGTTTGGCATTTTAAGTTTTGTCACTTTTGGAAATATATTTTTTAAGCAAAAGAATAAATAATGAGTCACAAATATGATAATTTATTTTCCAAATTCAGTTGAGAAAGAGCAACACCCTCATAGCAAAACAACTCCTTTCTAGCTTCAAACGACACTGCAGGGATCTAGTGTTAGTCTTGCTATTCATTACTTATTTAGTAAAAAAGCTTTAAATTAAGTTTTTCTTTTGAGATTTTAGACTTTTTATGAAATGCTCACTGCGGAGCTTCATAGGAGGCCCATTTCTTTGACACATGCTTATCTCGATTAATATATTTTTTTTCTCTCTCTCTAAGGAAAAGAGCACATACTTAGGACTTGTAAGCATCCCCATCTCAAGCATCACTGGACGTCAGTTTGTGGAGCAGTGGTACCCGGTCATCCAACCCAGCGTCCTCACCAAGGGAGCTGGTGGCGGAGGGGGGAAGATCATCAACGCATCCCTACGCCTCAAATCCCGCTTCCAGACCATGAACATCCTGCCCATGGAGCTGTACAAGGAGTTTGCAGAGTACGTCACCAATAACTACCGCACCCTGTGTGCTGTGCTGGAGCCTGTGCTGAGTGTCAAGAGCAAAGAGGAAGTGGCCTGTGCATTGGTGCATATACTGCAGAGCACAGGGAAAGCTAAGGTAGGCACACCTCTATGTGACTAATCTGTATGTGAAAATTTGCCAAAACAAAGCTTTTTCAGTCCTTTTTGTATTTCTGCGGTAAACATTATTATAAGAAAGAACAGTAATTAAGTTCCTTCTTTTGTCTAGGACTTCCTGTCAGACATGGCGATGTGCGAGGTAGACAGATTCATAGACCGAGAACACCTTATCTTCAGAGAGAACACTCTGGCCACCAAAGCCATAGAAGAGTACCTCAAACTGATCGGACATAAGTACCTCAAGGATGCTATAGGTGAGCCAGAACAGTGGGGCATATGACACTGGATTTTGTCACTGTATAAATTGAAGCAACTGTGCAACACCAAATAGAAACTGATTTAATATTCAGGACATTAACTTTTGGAAGTGTTGGTATGGCAGAACTTTTATTTAATGGAAAAATCCACCTTAAGATACTGTTTCTGTGTCAGTCTGCCTCCATGTTTTTGCTTGACGAGAGCAATTTGAAAATTTTCCACCTTTTCATATCTCTGCACATAGTTTCATGAAATATTGAAGTATGTGATTAGCCAAGTACAGCTCAAGTGCCTCCGTCTGTGCGATCAAAAAACAGCTCTTCTCAAAAGTAGAGAAATACAGCCCCCCTAAAGGGAAGGACATACAGTATAATATATTGTAGTCATTAGCCTAATTTTAATAATGAATGGTTTCACAAACACATACAAAATCATAAGAAGAAGAAATACTTTTTTATTGATCCCCGGGGGGATTTTTTAACATTACACACAGGCCTGACATACACACACATGCA
This sequence comes from Etheostoma spectabile, assembly GCF_008692095.1. Classification (NCBI taxonomy): domain Eukaryota; kingdom Metazoa; phylum Chordata; class Actinopteri; order Perciformes; family Percidae; genus Etheostoma; species Etheostoma spectabile. The sequence goes on along the minus strand of NC_045738.1, from coordinate 16,847,605 downwards.
CAAACATATACACATGCATTGATGGAGAGATGTGAAGGGCAACTAGGCAGTGCCCAGAAGGTGAACTAGCACTTCTCAAACTACCAGTCCACACTCCGTACTTAGTCTGTAGGGGGGCTTAAAGCAGCAACCCTAGTTTCACGAGCCAACTCCCCCACGAACTGAGCTCTTGCCACCCTGACAATAGTATTGTAGTTTGGAACTACTATGGTCAACCACCACTACTCTTGATACATTTAAACAGGAAGTTGAAATTAGACAAGATAATGTAATTTTATGGTAAATGTTAAAAAAAAATACAGTTAATTAAAAGTAACATCTCAAACTGCTTTACATCAAATGGTATATAATTAAAAATACATCTGAACAAATAAAAGGCGGAAAACCTAAATTAAAATATAATAATATCATATATTGATAATATAATATATATAATCAACTAATAAAAGGGTAGAATGATGAGAACAAACTTTAGATTAAGATGAAACAAAATTTAAAAAAATACACCACTTTAAATGTTGTCCTTTTGTAGAATCTCTTCTTGTCCTAAATTAATTTCAAGTAGCTGCTGTAGTTGTTACACATCCATTCTGTAATATGTAGACTGCTCCTTTCTTTACTTAGAATTACTTTCTACTTACACCATTTAGTTTTGGTTCAAAGTAAGTGTTTTGGCTCAAAGATACAGCCTACTAGAGTTGTTTGAAGGTTTGACTTCAACTTACAGCAGTTAGCTTGTTGGCTAATTAGCCTGCCACCCAGGTTTCCCAGCTTTGTCTTTGTTTTACAGTCATGACTCTTTACCCAAACTGCAGCATGTCTTATGGCAACACTGCGTTCGGTCTGTTGAATTTGCTGCTTTTTACTCTCCCATAACAACACTGAACTGATTTTGGTGATTTCTACCATGTTGCTGTTACTAATGAAATGTATTTTTAGGGGAGTTCATAAGGGCCTTGTATGAGTCAGAGGAAAATTGTGAAGTGGACCCCATGAGAACACCACCCTCTGTGCTCCCAGACCACCAAGCCAATCTCCGAATGTGCTGTGAACTAGCACTCTGCAAGATTGTTAACTCCCATTGGTAAGTAGCTATGCAGTGCCTTGTTATGAGTGTGTCTATTCCTATCTGCTATTATAAAGACACATGAGACTTCAGATTCTTTCACAGGGAACTGGAGAAACTCCGACTCTCCACAGTTTGTTTCTGTTCCTGACTTGTAGTATATCCCTTTCACAGTGTTTTCCCTCGAGAGCTAAAGGAAGTTTTTGCCTCATGGAGAGTGCGCTGTGCTGAGAGAGGTCGGGAAGACATCGCTGACCGTCTCATTAGTGGTTCCCTCTTCCTACGCTTCCTGTGTCCTGCCATCATGTCCCCATCACTCTTCAACCTCACCCAGGAGTATCCCGACGAGCAGACTTCACGCACGCTCACCCTCATCGCGAAAGTAGTGCAAAACCTGGCCAACTTCTCCAAGTCAGTTTTATTTCAATAATTTACAGCTTTTACACTTTGCATCCAGTTAATCACCACTACACACCAGTACACAAGACATTATACAACATGCTTAAACACCAAGCATTCAGTCAAAACCTATAATCAAAAAAACATAGAAGCACCCATCTCTTCTTGTAGTACAAAAAACAGGCCTTTATTTCTGAACTAAAATGATAATTTAGTGTTCATTTGTGAAGTCAATTAAAATAAATGAAATACTCAAATATTTTCACGTTTAAATATGTTCGGTTTTATCTGCAGTGCTTAAAATGTTTCTAAAATTAATATCTGGAATCCTCTTGGAAAACAATAACAACATACGCATAGTTTACCTGCATTCATATTTATAATTAAAAAAAAATATCAGACACAAGCTTGACTAAAACAAATGGACACAATAGTAAATTACCGTGTCATTTGCATAAAAGCATTATCATAGCAAGACTGAAACATTTGTATCCAATTTTATTGATTAAAATGGATAAAATTAGTGGGCCGAGGACTGAACCCTGGTTTACATTTCCAGACACTTTCATTACTACGTAACAAGTTTTGTTCTTTCATTCTGTACCTATGAAAAGTATCATGCTTTGAATAAAATCAACATACCATACATGAATTTCCATTATAACGCTATTTTGTTTAAAAATTGTCCCTAATTTTCCATTATATTGTGCTAAAAACGTGAAGTTCCTATATATGGACCCCAAATAGTATTAATACACGCACCGCTGTGCTGTAACTAATAATGTTAATTTGTCTCAGTTTGGTTTATTTGGCTCATAACCACATAGTAAGTGATGTATTAAAGGTACCGTGTGCAGCTCTCATTTTAAACCAACACATTTGTTTATATTCATGGATTATTCTCCAAATGTACTGTAATTTCTTGGTCTTGACAAGATGGCAGTCAACATAAATTATCTTTTTTGTAAGAAAGAGAATCTCAGTTTAAAAGTTATCCTCAGTTATCACCACTGTCATGTGTTGGACAATTGTTTTGTTGTTCACTTTCTATTCTCTTTCATCTCCTCAATGGCCTTTTCTGTCTTTCCCACCTGCAGGTTTGGCAATAAAGAGGAGTATATGTGTTTCATGAATGAGTTTTTAGAGATGGAATGGGGCTCCATGCAGCAGTTCCTGTATGAGATCTCCAACGTGGACAGTGTCAGCAATGCAGGCGGCTTTGAGGGATACATTGACCTGGGCAGGGAGTTGTCCATACTCCACAGTCTTCTCTGGGAGGTCATAGCTCAGCTCAGCAAGGTAAACCCAAACATGACACATCATCTATGCTATTATAAACTTTTTTTGTTTTTAGATTTTTCATCCTTTTACACAGGATTTCTCTAAAGTTTTCATCACGAATTTGTATCAATTATTCATTGTTTTTTTTTGGTAATACTGCTGTATTTTAGATCATGTTACCGTACAGGGATTAGAAACTTACATTGTACTCTCATGTAAAGGGAAATAAAAAATAGCTACACGTGATAATACATTAGTCCAGTACAAAACCACAAGTAATTACGGCTTAAATTAAATAAAATTTTCTAAACACATTTCTGAACACAAAAGTCATATTTATTTCAGAACTGTTGCATTGAATAGCATTACATTGTGCAGGTTATCATGTTATTGTGTCCACCCCCTGTACATCACTTCAGGTTTTATTACCAAGAAGCCAAACTCAGACTCCAGTTTCAAAAGTGTCTCAGACTTCGATAAATGAGGTTATAAGTCATTAATCAGCCTTGAGCCGTCATTAACTTAGGTGGAGGATGACATATGGCATTTTAATGAAACCCTTACACTAGATAACTCAAAAATAAACTATTTTTTAAATCCGCAGCAAAACTCAGCAAAACTGGTTTTCTTTGAACCACAGGATGCTATCATCAAACTGGGTCCTTTGCCTCGCCTCCTGAATGACATCAGTATGGCCTTGCGTAACCCACACCTCCAGAGGCAGCCCAGCCATCAGACAGACAGGGTGCAGGAGCGGCAGACAGACAGGCTGCTATCACGACCAAGCTTCAACAGGGGCATCTCATCAGAGTTCCAAAATCTCATGATGAGGGATCTTAATAGGTCGGTGACGTTTAACACCAAATGTTATCATCAACTGTCTATCTGCTTCAAATAACTTCATCATCAAATTATGAAACTTGATTTATGATTTCTCTGGTTTTGTTTTTATGTTCACTTATATACAAGATGAAGGAAACCAGTGACTACATTTTATCCTAAAAAAAAAAAGACTCAAAATAATTCAAAATGATCAATCGATTATCAAAATTGTTGCGGATTATTGTAGATCAACTAGTCGACTGATCAATTGACGAATCATTCCAGTTCTAATTCCAGCTTCGTCTCTATCTTCAGCTTTTGTTGGCCTTACTCACTGCTGTTCTCCAGCTCTATAGATATCACGCGCTTGCCTTCCCCCACCTCCACCGGAGGGGTCATGCCATCCCGCTCCCAGATGGGTTTTCAGGACCGTGACCAGCTCCATCGTGCGTCCTCCAAAGACATGTTTTACGTATCACGCCCTCCCTTGGCCCGATCCAGCCCGGCCTACTGCACAAGCAGCTCCGACATCACGGAACCAGATCCTAAGGTGAGTTTTATCATACTGATTTGGGGAACCATCATCCCATCCACTAGGTCTATCTTTATCAACGTGAGGTTAGTATGACGTGCATGTTAGTCATACCTAATAGAATCTGCCATCGTGTGATCGAGGCTGTAGTATATCATGACATCTGCTTTTTTTCCACTGATTCATCACGCAACTCATCCTAGCGGTATTTCCTGGGAAATACTTTGAGGCATTCCGATATCCAGGCCTCGCGGTAAAAACACCCGCACCACCCTCACCCATATCATCCGTGGCCAAGTAACATACATAATATCAGGGGGCACAATAGCCTCACATTCCCCTCATTATTTAGATGCTCAGTGTCAATAAAAGCGTATCTATGATGGACCTCCAGGATTCCCGAATGAACAGCGTGTCTAACCTGCAGTCGGTGGACATGCTCAACTCCTCCCAGGCCTCCATCGCCGGCATGGGCAGCTTCGGTGGGCTGAGCAGCGGAGGCGGTGGCGGCCTGGGGTCAGGCCTGAGCAGCCAGCTGCGGGCCGGTGGGAGGTTGTCAGCTGGCTCTGGCGGCTCCAGCATGTCCGGCGGCCTTCGGCTGAGCCAGCTGAGCCAGATGGGCACCACCACCGACTCGCTATCCCAGCAGCAGCAACAGCAGGCCGCCGCCATGCGCTACCCGCTTTCCTTCCAGAATCCCCTCTTTCATCTGGCGACCGCGGATGGGCCTCAACAGCAACAGCTCCATCACCAGCACAGCCGGGCTCAACCTCCAGCACCCCTGCTCCTAGCCCCAGAGCCTGATCCCTCTCACCCAACCTACATGCCACAGTTCGCCCATGGGGGGTTCTCTCGCAGCGAGGACCTGTCCACCCTCAGGACCAGGGACAATCACCTGGGCCAACCCAGCATCATCCACTCACACAGCTACAGTGACGACTACAGCAGGGCTGAATATGGACGCAGGCAGATGTCCACGCATGTGCAGGTACATGTGTGTTCATTATATTCTGTGACTATGTTTCTTTTAAATTATTCTGATGGCTTTAAGGCTTCAACTAACAATATTTTCCTTATCGTTTAATTGATTGATTTTTTTTAAATTTAGTGCATAAAAAAATTAAAACTAGTGACAAATGGCAATCAAAAATTTGTGGACGGTGGCCATGCAACTGAAAAGACTCATCAATCAATCACTTAAACTAAACTTCCGGGATCCCACTCCCAACCATCGCAGCCTCTAGCATTATTTTTGACACGGTGCTCATTCAAGTTTAAAGAAGCATCATCTGCCCCAGAAATAACTGAAAATGCTAATTATGCTGTTATTTTCTATTTTTCTTCCTAAGGATAACCTCCAACAGCAACAACAAATGATGGGCCTGGCCTCCCAGACAGGAACGTCCCACTCCTCCCTGGCCACCACGCCCCCCACCACAGTCCAACCCGTGCGCCAGAGTTCTGTTGCCCCGCCTCCCATCCAGCGTGTCAAGTCCCAGACCTCCCATCAGCTGTCCGTCAGTGCGGCTGCTGCACCTGCTGCTCTGGCTAAAACACGACCGCCCAGCGGCAATCTCCTCCAGTCACCGGAGTCCGGCTACGGCGGAAGGCAGCACGGATCCCGGCAGCTGTCCGTCAAAGACAACACTGCCCCGGGGCTGCCCCACCAGCAGAGCTCTGTCAGGGAAAGCCAGAGTCCACAGGGAACCACCAGTCAGAGCACTCAACAGTCACCACAGCAACAGCCTCAGCAACAGCACTTGCTCAAGCCCACCATGAGCAAACAGGTAACATTTGCACGCTTTGATTTTTTTTTATTTCTCTTTATTCTTCTCTCCTGTATTTTCTATCAGCACCTGTGCGTCTGACTATTTCCCAACAATATGTGTAAGATATCAGTTACTGTATTTGGCTTTTAATTGTAAATGGCACTAACATTGTCAGGAATAAGGGTTTGAGTCCCAACAGGGTCCAGCTAAAAATGTATGAACTCTGAGGCCCTCTGCATAAAAGCCTGCAGAAAAATAGCTTTCTTATGAAACTGAATCTCCTCAACTTAAGAACCTCATGTTCTCATTCACTTTGCTGGCCTTTCTCCCCAGGGCTCCCAAACTCCATCTACCCTCAATCCCCCAACCCCAGCCAATGAGCGAACGGTGGCCTGGGTCTCCAACATGCCTCATCTGTCGGCTGACATTGAAAGTTCGCGGATTGACCGTGAAGAGTTCAAACTGAAGGAGTACTCAAAGAGCATGGATGAGTCACGCATGGACAGGGTAGGTATCTAGTTTCAGAACTTCCCTTTACATAAAAAAACTTTTTTTTTAAATTCATGCCCATAGGAACAATGAGTCATGTCCGTCATTGCTGAGCAGATGGCAGTCAGATCTGGTCTCAACACAAAAGTGCAGAGGTCTTAAAGTGTGGGAAACAACAGCCATCAGCCAAGTGTTTAAATCTTTTTCAGTGTTTGGTAAATTTACTGTACATCAGCCTTTTCATTTGGAACATTTGGAATCTGCTTTTCACTTTCCAGTATGTTTTGTAACTTAATGAATGTGCATAGACATCTTTCAAATCCGCCAGCCACTGAGAAATCAAGGCATGTGAACACTAAACCTGGTTTAAACCTTACTAATTTAGCATTCTCTCCACCTCTCTGCCTCAGGTACGGGAGTACGAGGAGGAGATCAACTCCCTGAAAGACCGCCTGGTGATGTCCCACAAAAAGCTGGAGGAGTACGAGCGGAGGCTCCTCACGCAGGAGCAGCAGACCAATAAGATCCTCCTACAGTACCAGAATCGACTCGACGACAGTGAGAGGAAGCTACGGCAACAGCAAGTGGAGAAAGACTCCCAAATTAAAGGAATAATTAGCAGGTAAATGGTGGCGGCTGTTGGGATGGAGGGCAAAAGGCAGCTTAGACCTTATGTGTCCGGGAGGCCATTGGCGGGTGGCATTGACTTTATCTTTGTATATTGTGATGCCTTTAGTGAATAGACTTTATGAGTTTTCTTCCAAATATGTGGAAAAAGTGACATTCTCTCAGATAAAGATTGCAAGCATTAATTAAAATGCCTTTGAGGTGCAAGTGGAAGCAGAGGTCTTTGGTTGACAAACTACAACTTTAGCATATATATATATATATATATATATATATATATATATATATAT
>NC_045738.1:16817924-16840320 GCF_008692095.1 Etheostoma spectabile | reverse complement strand
ATATATATATATATATATATATATATATATATATATATTATACACACTATTACATATGGGAATACGACTCTATTTACAGGGGTTGTTATCTTGCAAAGAATATTGGAGAGTGGGAAGTTGTTTCATTAAGTGCAACAGCTTTGGGAGCAAGGCAGGGAGCTCTACTGTAAATTGAAAGCTAAAGCTGCAGACATGTAATGAGCGACAAATTAAATGAGAGACTAATAAAAGATGTTCAAAGACGTTCTTTGATAGGTGTGCAGGTCATGTTCTCTTGGCGGTTGGTTCTTTGCAGCTGGCTTAACTGGACAAAGGAGTTTTTGATTGTCCTCTTAGCTCTTGTTGTATCATAACATGGTTTACTAGTTATTCAAGAGCAACATATTTGGATGACCGTGAAGAACTCCAGCTGAGCCCTAATATTATTGAGTGCTTGTGTGAAATTGTAATAGTGCAATTCTGGAGCGCAGCCTTAAGTTTTTATTAATCGACCACATCTCAGTCTCTCAGTTGTGTTCAGGCACTAAAAATAACAAATGTTTGCTGTGTTCTAAGGATTCCTTGAGCATTTACAGTTTGACTGCAAATGTAGTTTTTTTTGTAAAGAGAGTTCAGATAAAAAGGTTCTGTAAGGAAAAGAGTCCAATATGTTATTGTTCACATCTTATAATAGTCTGTGGTCTGCAACTGAAGGCTGGATATCTGTGACAGAGAATATTGCCACTTCTTATCCACTCCAGGAAAGAAGACATGGAATGAAGACAGAGACAGTCCTGCTCCCCCTTTTTTTTGTTGGAAAACCTCTTTAACGCCCTAACCTTGTATATAAAACCACCCTCCCAAATCCTTGTGCTGCTGCACTTATCATCAGCTATTTTCATGAACACAGTTTTTAACTGGATCTCGGGCTCATTTCAGATGATTTCCCTTAGCTTAGTTTCCAATTGACTCCCTCCCAAGATTGCACTGTAAAAGCACAAGAGGATTGAAAATGTGGTAACTTCAGAAACATGTCTGCACTTTTTAAAGCAACACATTGTTTTGGACCTTCAGAGGCACAGGACTATGGAAGACCACGGTTTAATATTTGCTCTTCCAATTCAAATCAAGGTGAACCTTGTTCACTGAAGGACTGCTGATGTATCTTTCTACATGGGGAACGATACCTCTCTCCTTATTATAATTTTTTTTTTACATTCAGGACAGAAAGTCACAAACAATGACGAAGATCCCAGCATGAAGGCATGAAGGAAATATGCCGTATAAATGAGAACTTTATCAGAGCACTTAAAGCTAAACCATTGATTATTGCCCCCCTGGAGTATGAGCTTAAAGTGAATATAGTAAATCTGCTGCACACATAGTGTGCAGGAAACTGATCTCTCCAAGGAGTACACTTGTTTCCTGGGTGACTTTTATCATCCGACCACACAAGGATGAATAAAGTAGCAGGTCTGGATGCTTCCAAGTCAGTTTTATTCAAAATTCACTGAGCCAGATCGTATCATCGAACACATTGCAAGACTAGCATTGTCGCATGTATGAGCAATGCAAAGAGTGCAGAAAGCGTGGATGCCAACAAACATGGTCTCAGGCCATCCTATTGGATTGATGGGACTCCAAAATCTTTGTGTAATGACAAGTGTAAACATAGCCTTCTGTTATATTTCATCTTAAATTGAATTTTATATTAAATTCTCACATTCAAATACATTAAGTTGATGCAAATGCAAGCTCAGGTTCTGCAAAAAGGAGCAAGCGTGATCCTGATTTCATGGCTCCTATGTTTGCTTGAAAACATCTCTTCATCTGCAGAACTAAAACACTTAGCATTATGTTTCAAGTGTCCAAGATTTTCTTTCAGAGAAGCCTTAACGTTCTGTGCATAACTATACTTTAAGCTCAGAGCAAATCAAATATCTGTCATTAGACCAGATACACGTTTTGCTCTTCAGCAATCTAATTTAAAGCCAAAGCCAAATATTGAGTTTTAGGTCATGCTCGGTTAGATCTACGGAAAACATTAAATCCACTTGACCTGTAGCACTTGTATATTTCATTAGGGTAGTGATCTTAGTAGTTGGCTACAGGCTCTCCATGTTTTTCCACCCACGAATATTTTAATGCATTTTAGAAATTCAAAATATAAACTATTTATCTTTCCCGAGCTGTTTGCTGTGAACAGAGCAAATGAACTGAACAGATTTATGGTGAGTTTGCAGTAGGGGAAAAATGAATGGTCTTAATTGCACCTGTCTAAGTAATAATCTATTTTTAATTATAATCCATAGCATATTAAAGTCTGTGATGCAAGAGCCATAACAATAATTATATATGAAATATTTATTAAAAAAAAAATATCTATATATATATATATATATATGAGATTGAGATTATAACTATTTTAACCTTGCAATAGCTAACTTTTTAGCAGAAGCGCAATAACAAATACGTCTACATGTGCAAATGCACAGACAGCACAGATCCTGCTGAGGTGTATGCATCGTGTGTACATAAAGAAACAGTAACTTCCTGCCAAAATCTTTTACCAGGTGCCATCCACAGTATCTAAACAGAAAACTTAAAGACCTGGAATACTGTAAAGTGCAAAATAGCACAGAGACAGCATGACAACAAAGACGTGACTTTTTGACAACAGTGTGTTCTGCAAAGTGTGTTCTTAAGTTCTTAACTTGTGTTTGGCTTCTCTGTACGGTGTTTGTGAATTTATCTGCATTTAAAATGAAAGACTGCAATGGATATCATTTATTAATTAAAGCGAAAAAATATTTTTCTTCTATCTGTATGATTTTGCTGTATATGCTTGGTATGCCTTTTGACCTGCAGTCCGTCATTGGTGGTGTCCAGTGACATGGTGATCAGAATAGTTGTTTAAGAAAGTTAGCCAGTACTGTCATTAAACTTATGCAGTTATAGTATGATTTAAATAGTATTAATTAAAGGGCAACCATATTATTTTTTTCTTTTTCCCTCTCCAGAGATAATTAAAAATATTCTGGTGTCAGTATATCCGCCTCTCTTTTGTAGCAAGAATATATTGATAGGTTGTATAGATTGTACTACGGCAAAAACCTATGTTTAAATCTTGCAAATGAATTCATAGTGGTGAAGAGTTTTGGCTTGATGTGTGTGTGTGTGTGTGTGTGTGTGTGTGTGTGTGATCAATATTGGTCTGATTGACATGGCTTGTAGCAACAGCCAAGGGTTTCGAGTCACTTTTACACAGACCTGTGTCAAAATAGTTGCAAATAATTCTTAGTTTGTTTTAAGCAGATGGGTGGGGGTCTGCTGCATGAACACCAATCAGATGTTGAAAGGTAAGTTTTCATTAAAAGAAACGTACTTCATGTTGCACTTGTTGGCAAAAGAAAAAGAAAGTATTTGCAGCTGCTGTTTGATCCAGGTCTGGTTTGTCTTTCCGTTACATCAACTTACATCCTATTTGACACCTTTGTCTCTTGCCTTTTTTTCTCTGTAGCAAAATATTCAGACATTGTGACCTCATGTTGGTAGATACACACATTGTTTTGACTACATGTACGACTTGACCTCAAAAGCACACTACTTGAAGTACAACTGGATATTAAAAGATCAACTTATTTTTTTGTAACATATCACCCACATGAATCATTGTCTGCCTCTTGAAGTCATGTCGAAATCTTAATGCTGTATACCCATGTTACATTCCATTGTTTTTCGGGACAGTGCTTATATTTCTGTGTGTGCTTACAGTATGATTGATTCTTTTCTTTTCCAATTCACTTCTTTTGTAAAATATCTCAACACTGTACATTATTTATGGAATAAAACATCCAAACACTTATGTTTGAAACTTCATCTGTGGGTTTTCATTCTTTATTGTCAAACATGTGCCTCTCTGTGTTCTGAATAAAACGATATGAATGTGCTTTAAGTCGCACAATGGGATTGGATGGGTGGTACATTTAATCGGCATGGAAACATGGTGGCAGTTAAATGTTGCTCTCAACTCTTTGATTGGCTTGGTGGCTTAATGAACACACAAGTGACAATCTTCCTGGTCATTATACCCAGACAAACTGACATGAAGTCACTCCTTCGTACACTATTAAAAAGAAACAATATTCCAGTAATCTTATTTAAAGTCAACAGCAAATTGCAAGAATATTTGTTCTGCTGCTGCAAAATCTTGTAAAACAGATGGAGGGTCATGAAGGCAACCCAATGGAATTGTGTGAAGAGGGTTTCTTTTATTCACACTAACTTCTATTTGGCATTTATCACCACCATAACAATATTGTCAGCTCAGCCAGTTGGCTGTGCAACTGCAAGATAACCCTGTATGAGAAGTATCCTCTAAAGACCTTAGTTGGGAGTAAATCCTTGGCGCTTGGATATTCATGAGAGCCGGGAAACCTGCATTTTCGATGGCTCATGAAAACGCCGGCAGTAAGCGGAGCCTTTGAAACGATAAGTCAAAGGATTTTCCACCAGTGCCATGGTCGGTCCATATTACATAAGATGGGCAATTCCCTGGGGATGATCAGGATCTGTTACTTGGTTCACTTCACATAACAGAGCGGAATTGTTCACAGTTGGCCGTAATTGCGCTTTTAAACCACCTTGAATTGAGCGAAAGTGCTTTGATGAATCCCATGGGGGCAAGAAGAAAAAGAAAAGCTCCACCAGTGAAAATTGGCAGTGCCTCAGAAAGCATGGCTTGGGTTACTGCTGCTCAACGTTTGCATGGGCTTAAAAGATTGAGCTGCCTATCAGATATGGGATACAGGTAACCAACATCTTATCACTGTGGTGTAGTTGAGACAGATGTTGGAGATGCACTTGCTCAACCTCTTGTTAAGTATCATTGGATTCATAATACTCCCTCTCTTTCTGTCAACCCCTCCCCCCTCCCCTCTCTCTCTCTTTCTCTGCTTCCAAGACTTATGGCTGTGGAGGATGAGTTAAGGGGAGGACCCGTGATTGAGCCAAAAACCAGGATTTTCCCTGATCAGGTCTGTGAGACTGCTTATTCTCTCGTCGAGTCCGTACAATGGCCTGTGCTATCTTATCTGCTATCCCCCTTTACCTCACTTTTCCTCCCCTGCTACTGTTATTATTTCGTCTGCTGTGTGTATGTGGTCTCTCTCATTGCCATGCCCTGTCCCTGACCTGTCCCTGTGTTTGGAGTTGACTGCCATCTGTCCACCAACATACCTGGGAGCTTTGAAGATCAGAGCGTGTTGCTGTTTGCGTTTGTCAGCTCAAGCTGTCAAGATGTCTGACTCTAGCTGGGTTTGTGAGCATATCTCGGTCTGTGGTGATGTTTCTGTGAAATGTTTCTGCAGAGCATGTCAGCGTTGAAACTCCTTAAACCTGTTTCATATGTGATGTAGAACCAGACTTGCGCACAGGTTATTGAATTGCGGAGCCCCAAATGCTGTGTGGTGGTGGTGCTGTTGTGTCTTCAGGAGCTTCCCTCTTTAGTAGTCATTTATGCTCTGAACCCGCCCTATTTTTTACCTTATCAAAGTGAAGTAGCCCACATCCGAGCATGACTCATGCTGTATTTATATATATATAGATATATATATATCTATATATATATATATAAATGTGTGTGTGTGTGTGTGTGTGTGTGTGTGTGTGTGTGTGAGAGAGAGAGAGAGAGAGAGAGATATCTATATATATACACACGTAATATGCATATATATTTGTGGTTAAGGAAATAATGCTAAGACTGGTGAACAGCTGTACAATATGATGCAACTCAACACCAACAGTACTTCAGAGCCATGCCAGCAGCTCTGTGAGCCTTTACTATGGAACAGTGGTGCCTTGGGCTAAATGCTAATGTCAACATGCTATCATGCTCAAGATGGCAACATGCTGATGTTTAGCATACATGATGTTTACCGTGTTTACCATCTGAGTTTAGTCGTGTTAGCATGCTGCAGTAACATTTGCTAATAAGCAGTAAATATAAAGTGCAGCTGAGGCTGATGGGAATGTCGTTAGTTATGCAGGCATTTGGCCATACACCAAAGGAATGGTCACATAAGGATTTTGAACTTGGTGCTGCATGAAATGTTAAGGGACCATCAAAGATATATATTGATCCTGAGGGAAATTTATCCAGTAGTTGCCTGGATATTTCACTAAAAACACAAATGTCAACGTCATTCTGGCACTAGAGGAAAAGTCATGGGATCATCAAAACAATAGAGAGACAAAGTCTCTCCCCTTTTGGTGGACCGCCATGGGACTTTAATTTGGAAAAAAAATATGAATGGAGAAAGACAAATTATTTTTTGATCCCGTTTTATTTCAATTTTCAATTCAATTTTATTTATAGTATCAATTCATAACAAGTGTTATCTCACAGATAGAGTAGGTCTAGACCACACTCCAGAAATTGAGCCATAGATTACAAATATGATGTTTGTTTAAAAGATAAATTTGCATGTCAATAAGGTCTTGGTTTATTGTTAAGCTGTTGAAGTATAAGACTGGGAAAATACGTAATTAGAAAAACTACACACTTCAAAGTTGCATGGATGACTGAAGCTACATTGTCTGTGTGTTTGGTACCGGGATGTAACGTAACTCACAGTAGCAGCAGATCTCGCTCATTCCTTTGCTTCTCTGCTGATAACACTGGATAAAAACACATCAGTTACATCATATTTGTAATCCATGGTTCAATTCAAACGGGATCAAAAAATAATTTGTCTCTCCTCGTCCACTACTGTTTATTTTTTTTCTGAATTAGGGTCCCATGAGATTGACCGAAAGGGGAGGGACTTTGCCTCTCTATTAGGATACATCATCTAGGGACCTTGAGCAAACACAATTGCATGACAATCCATCTAATAGATAGCACTAATTAGTACACTGGAAGAAATGTGATGAGACAAGGAAAATCCGTTATGTTAAAATGCTTCTTGGATCTACATGCAGCTCACGGTGCTTGCTGCTAAAAACAGACAGTGCTTTGAGTGTTGAACTTGAAGCTGTGCTATCAGAAATTAGAGGTCTGTTTTGTATTTTAGCTTCAGGGCCTCGTGTTCATAAACCACAGCACTTAAAATAGTTCAGTCCAGTGTGATGACAGCTTTAGTGGGGTGATACTCGTGCACAAGCAGCAGCCGAGACAGGGAACAGTAACCGAACATGGGGCTGAGAGGGGAGAGGCATGATGCCATTATTTCCTCAGGCCAAAACTACACCACACACACTTTAATTAGACCTCACATAATGACACAGGTGCAGGGTGCCAACATCCTTCCCACTACAGCCTCCTGATGACTATAAAATAAAACACACTGCAAAAAGCGGACTTCCCTCCAAATATTTCATAGCTGCTATTAGGACATGAATACATTAGTAACTACTGTATAAGTAAATAAAAGTACACTTTTGCAACTAATAAGGTGATAACTGCCAAATATTGTAACAGGGTATCTGTAAAAAGTATCTAAATGCATTGAATTCAGTTCCATCAAAACATTGTGAACACTTCTTTGGCCTGCCATTAGTTTTTTTGTAAGTGAGACAGGTGCAACAGAGGGTAGTGTCTGCAGGAAGCTGTTAAAGATATTTTTGTGGAGTTTCATACAGCAGCATCAGACCTGTAGCAAACACGTTCACTGTAGTGCTAGCTACAGTGACTAGGTATGCTCAGATTGACTTCATGAATTGTATGTTGATTGTTGAAATACATCTGCCAACACATCTGCAGATTATCTGTGTTGTTCAGGTCACATAATTGCACTCAGTTGCCAGTTTAATAGGTACTAATGCAGTCTAGGACAGCAGTCCTGGCATAAATCCTTCCTTCATGAAGGTTATAATGCTCTGTTTTTGTTGAAATTGTTTCAGAAACTTGTTGATTTTATTGTATGGGCCTTTTGGAAGGTATACTCTGTGGTATATACTGATAGGTGTTTCTAATATTTGTCCATCCCATTTTTATCAATGAGGGTAAGCTAAATAACGGAAACACTTCTCTTTTAACAGAAGCCAACATTATTGCAGGACTGATGTATTAGTTGTATAAGATTGTATTAGTTTTGGCTAGGTGTGCCTATAATAAACTGGCAACTGAGTGTATTGCTAGGAATTAGTTTAATATACAGCAGAAAAACATGGACAAAATAGGATATAAATGTCAATACATTTATGTAGGTGATAAATAAAGGTAGGCCTTTTTGTCCATACTGGTTTTCTGTCATGCATTGATTTTTGTGAAAAAAGGTATTTAATTGCATTGCATGTAATAAAAAATATACTAAAAGCTTTACATTTAATTTGGTGAACAAAGTGTTAGCAAACATTCAGCAAAATGGGTTGAAAATATAACGACACATGTTAATCCAATAAATTACATCATAGTGTTACAGCAACACATTTTTTATTTTAAAAGGGGTGGAATATATTTTAATTGATGATGTAATAACATTGACTAATAATTTGAACAAATTGAGTTAATACATTATGAATTGATATTGAACAGCTCTTTAAAGGCAATCAGTGCAAGTTACACACATAAAACATTTTACTTTCTACAGTATCTGGCAGTTACTGCACTTTTTTCAGTTGTAAAAACAGAAATACATTTTTTAACATTAAACTGTTATATTGAGCATTTGTCGAGCCTTCCTGGAGATTTTGCTAAACTGTGTGGACTTCTTGTTTGATCAGCAGCAGCTCCCTGTATCAGTGAGTTGGATTTAATGAGGAAACGGCTTCCTGAGCTTGCAGTGACATTAATCATATCAATGTTTCATTCATATAAGATTTGATTTCACTCCTTTATCCGTACTTATTGTTGCAACTTCTTGAATGTTAGTCATTTTTAAGTGTGTGTGCGTGTGTGTGTGTGTCTGTGTGTGTGGGGGGGGCGGGGGCGTGTTACAGTAAAATGCAGATATCATATTCTCTGTTATTTCTCTGTTTTTAAATATAGTGTGTTGATGAAAATATAATTCTGGTTTTTCCAAGTGTGTATGTAATTATCTTCGTAGATGATTGCATGTTTAACATACGCATGTTCTTTTACGCTTCTGAACCAGGAAACGTCTATTGGAATAACCATCTGCTTTCACATGCAGATGTCGTTTGGAGTGCACGATTGAACGCCTTTTTCTTTCTTGTCCTAAGCATGATTTCTGATAATGACACACCGCATGGCAAGCTGCTTTAACACTTTTAGGCTGTTGGGTTGTCTGGTAATGTTTTGCGTGAATGGTCACCATTATGTATGTGTATGCAAATGTATGTTAGTAAGCATTTTTTATCTATATTTATGTCCTTTTCTGTCAGTTTTTGTTGGACATTGTGGATGTATTGTTTTGGGTGGCTGTAGTTTTTCCTCCGCTTCCTCCTTCTGCCTCCTGCTTTCAACCCCCTTCTCCTCTCCTTCTCCTCTCCTCTCCTCTCCTCTCCTCTCCTCTCCTCCTATGTTGATGAGATACGGTGATTTCTCTTAGGGGAGGCGTCAGTCCATCCTAGTGCAGCCCCGTCTCGCGCCCGTCCCACCCCGAGTAACCAGGTAATAAACAAACCGGCAAACTCTCACTCTCCATCCATAACCTGCTGCCTCTTTTCCACTTCTACTGTTCTCAATGTGCGTCCCTGTCCATACGCAGCATCCTGTGAACTCACTGCAAGCCAACACACTGACAGGCCCACTTACTTTTCCATTTATCCTTCAGGAAAAGAGGCCTGTCACAGAGTTTTTGGACAGAGGTTACTTAAAGAGCACTGCACCGTGTTGAAAGAGTGACAACAAAACATTTTCAAGATGTAAAGCGACACTAAGAAACTTGACAGCGTGGGGTGTTCATTTGAAACATGTCGGAAGTATTGTACCCATAAATCATGTCACCAGGTTGATTGACCACTTTCTACACAAGGACACAAAAGAGGCTGGAAATTTAATGAGGGCGAATAAAAGTTTGGATTTAACACTGTTGTTGCCATTTAGAATGACCCGTTCCAAAAAGACAGCGTTATCACAAAACAAGAGAGGTTTAATTCATTTAAGACAAACTAAGACAAATTAAAACTTTCTATGTCTCTGTTTGACCGAGCTAGTGTGTTATACTCTAAGTCCCACTAAAGGTGGTGGTGTGAGAGCAATGGGAGAAGATATTTCAGGGGCCTCCGAAAGTAGACCCGTAGACAATATTACTTGACTCGCAGTTAGGAGCACTTCTATGACTTGGACTTGAGTCATCTGTGCAAAGATGAACCTAATGCAGCTTTAAAGCTATAGTGCGTAGTTTCAGTCTCAGTCATGAGGAATTCTAAGTATTGACAACAACACTGTCGGCGCGTCCGCATGATACAAGCCTTCTGTGATCGCGCACGGGCCCCCACCCCTCCTCCGCGCGGTTGCTATCAGCCAAAAACGACACAGAGGATTAAAAAAACCATGATGGAGTCTTCAGAAGTGAAAATTATCTTCACTCGAGCTTCTGCGCGGGAAAGTCACCCGACGACACCATCTTCTGAACATAGCGATACTGAGAAAAACAGAGAGAGTTAAGTGGAGCTGATAGTCTTAATTAGCTTTGTTGGAACTCATTTAGCAATGGCTTGAATGTAACGGACATTCAATAATATCAAAAAGTTATGCACTAAAGCTTTAAAGTCTACTCTTCTCTGACGAATGAGGAAAAATAAAGTAATGTAATGTATCACAGTATTTTAATTGGCATCGTATGAAGTAAGTGTCCATCTCCTTTACCACACAAAAATAGTTTTTCTTTGTTTTACTAAACAGAAAAAAAGGTGGTAAGCTGCTACTTTATGGTTTTGTTGTCACCCTTCCAACACAATAGCATGAGTTCTTGTATCCATCGGAAATATTCTGTGACAGACCTTGAGTAATGAGTTTATTTGAATTATTTGAATTAGGTTGCTTTGACCAGTGAACATACTACATGCCTTGGCAGAAATATATAGAAGCACGACAGCAGATTCAACCTTTCTAATCTCTAAATATTAAACGTCAATTGTTTTGTGTGTAGCTGTTGTAGCCCTCTGCAAGTGAAAAAGCCATCAGTTGTTCACACACACACACACACACACACACACACACACACACACACACACACACACACACACACACACACACACACACACACACACACACACACAAGTCATTCATAACCAGCTACCCATACACATATATGAAAACATTTATTTGCAAACGTTTTTCATGTCATATACGGAGACCTTCCTGTAACTCTTTGCATTGGGTAAAACGTTAAGATGCAGAGAAATACAAACATATCAATGAATATCATTGATTCTTAAGCTCCGTTGGCATTTGCAATTGTTCAACTCAGATTTTCATCACATTGAATAATCACCTCATCATTTCACTAGACAAAACATTATAATCTTTATAAACCGTAGCCAACTGACTAAGCATTGAAAAATGTACAGTTTTACTGTTATATGTACCAACATGATGCAGTTTGCCTCTGGTTTCTACAATAGCCCAAAACAATGCATTAGTTCATTACTATACAAATACTAGATATTTTTTAAACAATTTTGAATGCAGAGTTTTTATTTTCTGCCAAGAAGCCACGCAAAAAAAAAAATCCTAATTTAAAGAGAATACACACATCAACATGTTTTATGGTTCCATAGACTTCCGTCCAGATTTTTGAAAAAGAAATAAGACTGTTAACTGCTTAAATCCCTGGTTGACAACACGTTTTTAAAGAAATGAATCTGTTCCGAAAGTCTTTTGAAATATCGTGTGAATTCTCTTTTTATTTTTGATTTTTCTTCCTCACATACAACATATTTTTGAACGGCTGTATTTTCCTACCTACGTGAACTTACATTTCCATTCAGTTTTCATCCCTCCCAGCACGCCCTCAGACAAACAACGGGAATTATGGGAAATCTCCGTATCTGACCCAATCCTTCCCTGAAGAACACCGATTACTGTGCAAATGTTTTTGTGTGTTTTCTGTCGTCTTTCAGTGAGTCTGTGTTTCTGATATCTATGTGTTTGTGTATGTGTTTGGCACCTGTGCACATTGTTTGGTTGAATGGGTAGGCTCGTTGTTACGGTGCGTCTGAGGATGTGTGAAAAGCGTATGTTTTGTTTTTTTGCGTCAGAGTTAGCGCTCTTCACCCGGCGAGCTAGTCATCTTAAGCCATACAGGGGTTCTTTTAATTTAACAACTGTCATACATAAGTTGATTAAACCAACACCTACAGCATTTCAACTGTGTAGGTGAGAAAGATTTCACAGTTTGTTCTATAGACAGCCACAATTCAAATTGATTGGAGATTGGAGGAGATTGGTAATAACCTGTGTGTTCGATACTCTATCCGCATCATTACTATACACCTAACATTTCAGTTCTCCACTAAGTGTTTTGTGTTTTTGTCTCCAGTACCCCCAATTTCATTAGTACATTAAACACTCTCACACCAAGCCGTAATTGAATGCACCAAGTAATCAAACACCACAGCCCACAGAGAGTGAAGCAAGTTTGGTAAGTTTATAAAAGGATGTCAGTAAACATTTTGCCATGTCTTTGTTCAGCTGCTTGATTTCATGAATTTAATAGACATGTGTATTGGTCTACACATGGGTATTAAACAACACTGTCGGTTGTGTTTGAGAACGAAACAAGGGTTAGTGGAGTCATGTTACTGGCATCCTGTAACTGTCTGTAACCAAAGCAGATAATGTACAATCATCGTCATACAATCATAGCACCAGTTAGCAGCTGAAAATGTTTTCATTTATTTTGGTTCTGATTGAGAAGAGAAAAGGCCCGCTAATTAACATCAAATGTTGGGGTAATTCCTTTCTTTCTTTTCACTTTTTATTATTTTTTTTTTTTTTTAAGTGAAATGGAAACACCTTCCACTCACAATGGACACACCCATCAAATACAGTTTATCCAGTGATAATTTGCTTTTGCTCCTTTTGATCCATTTCCTCTACTGGATGCCGACCAAACTATCCCTCCTACTTCCTGTCTTTCCTCTATACATTTCATTCATGTTACAATATTTCATAATTCTCGTTAGCAAATGTCACATACATTTTCAAACGTTTGATGAAGAACAAACCTAGTTAAAGTTAAACAGTTAAAGTATTTCACATGTTTAGAAGCTCTTTTAGACAGCTCGCACTCGCACATTTTCAGGGAACCAGAATCTCTGTAATTATGTCTAGACACCACACAGCAAATGTGCCAGGCAAGATAAATCAAGTGCAATTATATCAAGAGGTTCTATCAGAGGTCTGATGGAAAAACTGTGATTCTCAGCTTTCAAAATGCTTCTATATTCAAATCATCTTGCAGTAGCTCTTGGATGCTTTAAGTACCATTATGAATAGAGTCCTCATAGTTGTCTATTGGCACAATAACCCAATTGTTTTCTCTTCCCACTGCTCCTACACAGATGTCAGTGAACAAGACTGGGAGTGAAGGCTTGATATAACTAATAATGAAACTAGTCTTGCATTGCTGTTATTTCTACGCCAACGTAGGTAAGAAAAGATGGCAAAACCAAACTTTGACTTAATCACTAATCCAAAGCTCCAACCCAGGATCAACACCCATGCAGCAGCTTATTGCTATGTGGCAATGGGTTTGGGTTCGACATTTTGGTTGGTGAATTTGACAGGTTTGGATTTCCTGTCCGGCTATAAGATGCACCTTTATCTTGCTTTTTTATAAATTTGGCGCTGAGCTCTTTGTGGCTTTACGTTTTTGTGCATGTTTTTAGAAGACGGCTGATGCTACAGTATGTGCTCATAAGATGTTTATAGAAGCCATAATTGTAGAGTTCCTCTAAAGTCTTTGATTTAAAATACTTTCAGCTACTCAAGCTCGCACATTTACATTGAAACGCATTGATCATGATTTGTACTCACTGGCAAAGAATGACACTTGACCTTTCCTGACACCCGATAAACACTCCTTCCACTTATCCAAAGCGGATCAGGACCCTTTGACCTCAAGAATTTTAATTCCCCTTCATCCCCTCTTTTCCCGTGTTCCTTTTCCTGTGCTGCCATTTCTATTGATGTACGTCATGCATCAACTTTGTAACTCATTTGGCTATCTCTCTCTCCTCTTTCTGTCTGTCTCCTTCTATCTGTGTGGTTCTTCCAATCCCTTATCACTTGTCTTTTATGTTCTAATTCCTCCTTACTTTGCTTGTGCCATTGCTTTTACATGTACTCATTCCAACCGGTTCTTTGTATTTGTCAATGTTTGATGTTTTTTCTACTTCCACACAATTCTATCACATCCTTCTCTGGTGATATTCCTCCTTGTCCTCGTCCCATCTTTATCTATCTATTCTTACTTCCTCCCACACTCTCACAACATGTGCTTTTTCCCTCTAAATGTCACGTCATCTACTGGACATCTCCTTACAACTCCTCACATTCCTCCCATCTTTCATTGAATGGCCTCTCTCCTACGACCTCCCTGCTCCCACTCCTCTTTCCCCTCCCCTCTCTCTCTATCTCACTAGGAAGAGCAGCTTTCCTCCCTGGGTTATGCAGACCCCGGTGTGAAAACTGAAGGTGGAGGGGGAGGTGGAGGCGGAGGAGGAGGAGCGGTAATCAACGATCAAGGCCTCACAGTTTCTTCCTCGGGCATTTCCTCTGACAGCTCGCCCCACAATGGAGTCCTCCCCCAAACTGTAGAACCTCCCTCTCTACCCACTCCTCATCAACATCCTAGTCAGAATGGAGAGCTCCGTGGCAACCAAACATCCTCCCCCATGACAACCTCACAGGCAACTGGAACCACAGCAACAGCAACCACAGGCATAGCAGAAGAAGGGGGAGTAGGTCAAACACAACGCTGAGCCAAATCAGAGAGAGACGACACAAAGGAAAACACTGTCCCTGTCTTTCCCATTTAGCAAGACAATGCTTTCGATAAGAATTGGCCGTAGATATTCTTATTGCCCGGGCAAGAGAGAGAAGAAAAGTGTGCGGGAGACGAGTAGTTATCATGCAGTTACTGTACTAGCATAACACATGAACACACAACACAAAGGGCTCTTCAATGGACACTTGTTCTCTTGATGCTCACATGGCGCAGCAGTTAGTATCAGTCTTGCAGGACAAGATAATGATACCTCGTCACATACTGTTTGAATCAGTCAAACAAAGCATTTGACGTACATACCAAGCAGATATGTGAACATATGCTCTGTACAGTCATTGCCCGTCTGTGGTTTCATGAGAAATAAATACATGTAAGGAACACGAACTATAGAATGTCTTGCACCCCAAAGACTTCATAGTAGCCATTAGCAAGTGCTATAATATAGTAACCCCATGACTCCCATGGATGTAGGTGCATTAAATATATCTATCCTGAACACGCCAGGCTGCAAATTGTGTAGTTAGAGATGTGGTGATGTAGTCTGGCTTTCCTAGTGCCTTTGAGTGTTTTTCAACAGGGTTATCCAATAGAGATCTGATACAGAAGTAACAAATGTAGATCCAAGAAAGCTTTGCTAGTAAGAGAAGTGCTCCGTGGGCTAAAAAAAAAAAAGAGATTAAAAAGAAGACACAAGATCAAGTGTCTTAGAGGTTTTAACCGAAGACATTTTTGGGAACTTTTTCTCTTCTTTTTTTTTCAATCTAAGGGACTTCTTGTTTTTAGACTGAGCTCGTGCAATTTTTCTCTTCTCAATCTCAGAACCGATATGTTATAAACTGGTGCTAAACAGAAACAACTGGTGCCATTTTCCAAGTCAAATTTCTGTGTCTGCCATAGCACTGCCTCTTTCATGATTCACTCACTGTCTTTTTCTCTCTCTGTCGCTGTTCTGCGGTCTTTGACAGGACTTGTATTCCCCCAGTATGTTTTGTATGTGTCTTTTTTGTCTTTGTTCTTTGTGCATCTGTTGTGTTCTTATGTCCAATGGGGTTGTTGGGGTTTCCATATCTGTGTTTTAGAAGCGGCCTCCTCCAATCTCTGGTTTTATTTCCAATTGATAAAAGCAGCTCCCAGGCTCAAAATTGAGGGATTGAACAGGGTATTTCAAATTTGTCAAAGCCCTAAAGTGTTATTTTCAGTTCACATTGAGAAGTAATCATTTTAATAATGAATGAAGAAGATACTCTGAATGGAATGGATGAATGGAGTTTTAAAACGGTTTTAGTTAAAAAGTGTTGGTTCATTGTGTTCCTATAGGGTAGATAAGTGGTGCCATTATTACATTTAAAAATAAATCATTTTTATCATGCAATTTTCACAAAAGACAAATTAGTGATTGCCCAATTATGTTATGAGTTTAGGTCATTTACCACATATGGCCTAATTTTACTACAGTAAACAGTGCCAGTGTGACATGTTAACAAGGATCCTCTTATGTGAGAAAAGATCATTCTGTTTGTTTGCCTGCCATTAAGTGCCTGGGATTAATATATTGAGCATCCTTTGGCCAGTAGACTAGCTAGTCATCGACCAAATGCACAGTATAATGCCTTGCTTAAGACAATACGAATATTTTACACCGCTGCTGCTTAAAAACAAATCGTAACATTTTTCTTTGTGTAGTTTACTTAATTTGACATTTCAATTCAAAATAAAAAGAGTTTCTGTTTCTAAAACCGTCTGATAACAGCATTAAAACAAATTAAAAGACCTTCCGAGTACGTTTTTAGAAATACTGTATAATGTGTTTTTGAAATGAACCCTTCAGTTTCTTGTGTGTCAAATGCTGAAAACATGAGTCTTTATAATGTTTGTGATGTGTATCCATATTCCTTCATTTTGTGTATGAACTGTCTGTTGTACTGTAAGGTCTGTCTGGATGTGATCTTGTTTTTTTGTCTCTTTAGCCTCACACACTGGTATCGCTCTGAAAGAACTCACCTTGTTTAAACGTGCAGGTTGAACCAAGAGGAGTTGAAGAGTTTCACATCAGCTTTGTATCAGCCATTTTTCTCTTTGGAGAGAACAAACCACTTACTTTGCCATGTCAAAGGTCAATTTACATGGCCAAAGCTAGCACTTTGTAGGCCAGTGCTTTTGGATTAGCTTGGATCCATACCCTAAATGAATGTTTTGACTGTTGAACCACCAAATGTTAATACTGCTAGCAGTCTTACACAGGGAAAGATTGTCTTTTATTTAGACAGCTTGTAGGGCTACTTTTTTCTTGTAAAATTACTTGTGTGTGAAGAATGTTGAATTTAAAAGCGGTCTAGGTTTAAACATCAGTGTCTTTTCAGAGGTGGGAGATGATCCGTGATTGAGAAATTAACATTGCTGTGAAAATACCTCAGTGACTCAGGTAAACAAGCAGTTGCCTCAGAGCTGAACACAAAAACTATAGAAAAGAGATGAGTCCAGCTTTGGAAAGACACTCGGTCTCTCGCTATGCTTCAATAGCACCTGATCAAGCACCCTCCCCCGTTTCTTCTTTCTCTCCCCTTTTTTTCTCCCCCTAGCCACTCTCAAAGCTTCATGGAGGACAATGTGGAACGTAATTGGCTGATGCACCATCGGCAGTCCGCAGGGTGGCATAGCCAAATGTCCAGAGCCTTCTCTCGTGACGCGATTGGCTGACAAAGGGAGAACTTGGGGCATTGGTCCCATTCTCTTTGCTCAAAGGATGGTGCAGAGCCCCAGCGGACCATGTAAGGAAATGCTGGGTTGTTTTTTCACTTTACTTGGGCCCTCTCTCTCTGATTTGATAACAGGATTTTTTTTTTTTTTTTTATCTTTTTGATGCCTCGTGGTTGGATTTACATTTTACTTTTCAAAGGTAGGCTGGACACATATTGGCATTTGTTAGCCTGCCGAGCATGCAAAGAACAGCTATGCAGTCTGATCAATCAGCAGAACGGAGGACACAAAGGCCAAGGAAGGCATAATGCCCAAAACGAGAGAGAGGGGAGTGTATTTTGGGTAAGATATATTTCAAAGGTGCTTGACTTCTCTTAAATTTCAGTCAAAGCTGATTTACTTTTAGAGCATTTAGTTCCCTCTCTCTCTCTCTCTCTCTCTCTCTCTCTCTCTCTCTCTCTCTCTCTCTCATAGTCTTTTTAAATTAGCCTTTGATTCCTCTTCATCTACTGACTCTTTGTCTATTTAGGATTCTTAAAGCATTATTTAACCACTTCATTTTTACTCACACGTTTTAGACACACTTGATCTCTTCCTCGATTCCTAGTTTTAGCTCTTCCGTTCCAATCTCTTTCAGACTTTGATTTTAAAGGAAACTAAATATGCACAGCCTAATACAACAAGTGAAACTGCTTTAGAACAAAACTCTTGCTTCAATGAAGACATTGAAAAACCGGACAGAATGTTATTATTTATATTTCTATGATACTGCTTATTCTTACAATAGTATATATAAAAAAAAACTCTTCATCAGAAATCTTCCGGAGCAGATATTTATTTCTTGATATAGATAGATGTCTCTATCTAATGGAAGTTCATATCCATTTTATATGAACCAAGTTTTCTTACTAAGACAATCTTGTGGAGAGAATCATTGCCCTAATGGACCGTGAATAAAGGGACAAACTTGTGTTTTACCTACTCCCCTCACAGCAGTTTGCACGTTGCTGTGACCTGTGCCCCCCCCCCCCTTCCTCTTGGTTATAATCATTCAAAACAAAAAAAACAACAAAAAAAGTGGACGGATGTTTTGCCAAACAGTCGCCATGGAGCTCTCCATTAACGGACGATGTGAAAGTCTTTGGATGGGGACATTCTTACAGCTATTGTTTTGTACTCCACTTTCGACTACCTGTCTGTAGAGTTTTAAGCGAGCAGAGGATGAACTCTTGGTTTCAGTGTGGCCACATTTCTGCAGTCAAATTGCTGTAAAACTTCCTATTTATTTCAATGGATGGACCCCACTGACACCAGTCTGAGTTCAAATCTCTGCCAATTCCACTTATGACTAAAACAACGACAGAGAGAGATATGTTAGAGGTCCTGCTGAAACGAGTGAATGTGTTTGTATATAAGTGTGTGTACTGGCTAAATCTTTGTGTATATACTGGATAAA
Source organism: Etheostoma spectabile (assembly GCF_008692095.1). Lineage (NCBI taxonomy): Eukaryota > Metazoa > Chordata > Actinopteri > Perciformes > Percidae > Etheostoma > Etheostoma spectabile. The sequence continues at coordinate 16,821,267 of NC_045738.1, read as the reverse complement.
TGTGTATATATGGTATGTCTATGTGTATATACAGTTTGTTTGTATATGCAGAGTGTACAGTTATTTTTCCTCTAATGTTTCTCTCTCTTTCTATGAATAGGTCTTCTCAACTTACCAATACTGAGGCATGGAAAGGTTTTTAAATGTACGGAGCTATCAGAGGCACTTTGTGTGCAGACTTAGAATATCAGCAAGGTCTGTCACTTATAGCTGCATTCTCAAAGCTCTCATACAAGAAGTAACTCACATAATCTTTAGCTTGCACTCATTTTCTGACCAACTAAAAAGCTTTTATAAGTAGATCTGGGTGTCCAAGCAATGTTTGTACATATATAGACTAAGACATTTTTTTCCCATAAACCTCCATCTGCATATCTTTGAAAATGATCAACCTGTTTTGGGATCTTGCGTATCTGACTTTCACTTTAGGTTCCTATGGTATATGTTTGCAATGGTTGTCATTCAGAGTTATATATTTATTCAGACAACCCTTATATATTTCTTAAAATTTTGTTCCCCAAATTCTGCCTCTCATGGAGCCTTCTAACCTTTTGTTAAGATTCAGTCAGACTGGCAAATTCTTCCATGAAAGTATACTGTCATTACTTAACATTGCTTGTTTTTGTATAGGTCCTTACTAAATAAGTGTGCCTCCCCCCTTATACTCTTACTAACCTTAGATCCATTAACTCCTCTGGTCACTCATCTTCATACCCCTTGACAAGCCATAGCCCCCCTCCCCAAAACTCCTCTATTGTTGTTTTGACAGGACAGACATTTGGGGATTTTGTGTATATTAATGGAAGAGTGGTGTTGAAGAGTGTATTGCAGTTGTATATGGATTTGTTATGAATGTGGATATTCTGATCATTGAATTATTATTGTAATAATGATAATAATTATTGCCACTTTGATTTTGTTGATTAATTCCTTTCATGCGGCTGATGAAAATGCCATTGTTCCTCTTTTTTTTTTGGAATACACCGGAATTTATATTTTTCGGGTGGGTGAATCTGGAGATAGAAATACGTAAATAAATAAACAAATAATTAAATTCTTAACCCGCTGTGGAAATGTGTGTTCTATTTCTTAATGCATTAACTTGGGGTTTTCTCAATTTCTCATTGGTCCATTTTATGTTGGTCCATTTTAGATTAAAGCTGGTTTTAAAAAACACATCAGTTGCACTGGGTCACATTTTCATTCATTATGATGAACACACACATTGTAGTTTATTTTAAATAATCCCATATACACCATCCTGCTGCAATGAATTATCAACAGAGCACCAAATATATATTAATCCACGGCTGAAAACAGTCCCAAACAAATGCACGATTCTCTCCTGTTTGAGTTGCTGAAAACTACAGTGCCCAGCTTGCTTTAGGAAATCACTGAACCTTTAAACAAATAAAGTATACATTTGTGACAGTTTATAAGGATTTATATCCCCCAGAAGGAATCATAGATGGTACAAAAATAATGGATGTAGCCACCATAACGTCATTGGTTTAGGAGAAACTGTTTTGGCGTTTGGCTATTTGCAGCCAAAAGCGACTGGAAGTGACCACATTTTGACCAGAGGGTGGAGCTGGGGAAACATGCTAAACCAGTGTTGTTTCAATAGTGCTAAGCTAAAAGCTAAAGATGAAAACTTTGCAGATTTCAACGAGCCGTGGACTTTTGCTGGCAAGTGAGCAGGACGCTGTAGGCGTGCATGACACAGAGCTGGTTAAAAATCCTCAATATTTCCTTTGACTTACCAGCTAACACAATCACTACCTAGCTAACTTGGTTAGCAAGGTGTAACCAAATGCTGAACAAGACATTTTTAGGCTACCAATACGTTACAGTTCACTGTCATTAATGGGGCGCTATGCAGTTTTGGTCATTTATTTGCTGTTTCGTCGCTTTTTGCTCACAGGTTTTTCTATAGAGCTCCCCCTACAGGTTCGGAAAAATTATTTGGTAGCTCCGATGTTTACTTGTATCTGACTCCTTGCTCGGTCAGTCTGCCGTTTCCTTTTTCTCTGTTCCTCCGACACCGCTTTCCTAGCTTTTTGCTTCTTTTTTGCCGGCTCAGCCGTGATGATAGAGTGAAAAACTCCACTGCTACCTTGTTCTTATAGCTAGCTGGTTCCTGAATGGGGTGCAGTCCCGTAAAAGAGTTTATTACATCACGAGACCTGATATCACGCAAGACTTCCTGATGCGGCCCACAGGCGCTAGGGTGAAGCGAGACGGCCACCATGCAACACGAAAAAAGTAATGTAACAATTCCCATGACTCCGAAGCTGTTCAGTGAAAGTGAGGGTTTGGAGTCATTTCAAGTTCACATCTTAAAAAATATATCACAGAAACAATTAAAAACACCGTAGAAAAATCAAGATATTAGTTATATAAATTAAAATAAATAAATATATTCATACGGCCGCAGCTGAAGATGTCTGCTCTGCAGAGGAGGAAAGAAGATGGTGGTCTTTCAGTTCCTCTCTTTAAACATTTTTGTCCTTTGTGTTAAGGCCCCTCCTTACCTGGATTAACCCAGATGTGTCTGTCTGCTGGCATACCTTAGAAAGCGCTATGACCGAACCTTGGTCACCCCATGACGTTCTCTTTGCCAATATCTCTAATAAACAGTGCCAGCTGTGCTTTGGCCCCATTATCTCTCATTTCATTAAAACTTTGAGATTGGCAGAAACCTATTGCCATATATCATGTAACTGTCACACATCTCCCCTTTATTCAACAATGCAGCACTCTTGATTGATGGGAGGCCTATAACAGTCTTACAAAGGGAACAGAGGGGGGTTCATTTTCTAAAAGACATCTTTAGCGAGACTGGCTTGTTACCTTTTTCCGACCTACAAATCCCATTCAGTCTACCATGTTCCTCTTTTTTTTTTTTACCTTCAATTAAGATCAGCACTCAAGGCATGCGGTGTCCCCTGGCAGAGTCTGTTGCACATTCATCCTATCCGGAAATTATTCACCATGCAGACAAAAACCTGTGGTATGGTTTCCAGGCTTTATCCGTTTTTGGTAATATCTGGCCGCGTTGGCCTTGCTATTGAGAAAGTCTGGGAACGCGATTGTCCAGACCTGAGTAATGATCTTGACTGGCATGATGTATGGTCTAATATCCCAGAAGTATCATGAAATCCAAACCATCAGCAGATTCACTACAATGTCATTCTTAGGACATATCTCACTCCTTTGAAAATGCATCGCATGAAAGTAATTAACTGCCCTTCATGCACTTTCTGCCCACTGAAGGCTTGGGACATTTATCTTTATGTTCTGGGATTAATCTCCTGTTGGTCAGTTCTGGAACAATATTGCA
>NC_045738.1:16777176-16817914 GCF_008692095.1 Etheostoma spectabile | reverse complement strand
CTGCCCTGATTAATGTTACTGTACCTGTTACTGTCAGTGTTTTGATTCTGAACACTGTCAGCCCTTCAGCTCTCTAAAACTAAAAAATGTGCTGTATTTGCTGGACTCATGGCTGCTAAGAAAATTATTATTGGAAGCTGCCTTATGACATGTCTATCTGACATGGACCCTTTCCTTTTTTTGGATATTGTATATATGGAACTCTCAATAGCTTGTGTAAATGGAGCGCCAGAATAAACTTTGGACACTTGGTACAGCATCGCTGACTGATTGAAGTCCATGCTTTAGACTAGTGCTGCGGCCTTCTTGCCTCTATTTGTGCATGTGTTTGATCCCTTATCTTGTTTCTGTCAGTGTGTGTGTGTGTCTGCTGTGTGTGTGTTATTTGTTAGTTGTGGACGTTGCTCTTGCTGTTGTGTTTTTGTCATGTCCCTCCTTCCCGTCTTTCCTTTATTTTTTTTTCTATTTTTTTTTTGGACCTGGGACATATTCTCACGTCTCAGCGTATTGTTTGTAATTGTTTGTAATCTTTAAATAAAAACATTTGGTCACAAAAAAAGAAAATCAACATGCAACTAGTGGTATTCTTCTTTGAGTTATCACTGTAAATTGGGTGGGCTCTCATAATCTGCCAACTTTGGGGACCACTTAGGCAAGGAACACGAGAGATATTGAGAAGCATTAGAGCCTTCTAGCCCCTCTTTCAAACCGACGATGAAGATGTTGCATCTTTGTTTTTTTTCCTCCATGTCTGTTAGCTTCCCCTCCAGCTCTTGAAAAGCGTGGCCATGGCTATTAAGAATACTTGCTTTCCATGGCTATTTTTAGATTGTTCACATCAGCTGTGATAGAGCCCAGATTTGCAATTAGAGATGCTAGTTGTGCATGGATAGCAGTTAGCATTTTGTCGCTTTCGATGCCCACCTGCTGAATCTGAGAAAAACGCGGTTCAAAGTATCTTTTCTGTTTCTCCAGCAATGCCTCTGCAATGGCATCCGTATTGCTGCGTTGAGTTCTGTTCTTGATTGCCATTCTGTTTTAAGTGACTATCAAGCACAAGGTGGTAGAACATTGGCGTTGGAACCATATAAGACAACTATTTGGCAAGGTTGGACCAGGAGCTACAACTTTAAGCCGCCATCTCTGTCCAACCAATCACGTGATTCAGACGATCAACTAATTCATTAAACGACTAATACTTTCACCACTACTGCATTGATGGACTCACGGCATGTAAGGTTTGTAAAGAAACAAAATCTTCAACCAAGTCAAAAATTCTACACTTTATATCTGAAAACTAAATTCAGGTTATTGATCTGCTCTTCCAATGTTTGCAATAGAATGATTAATTTTCTGGATGTACAAGCTTGTGGTTGCACACAGTACTCGCTCATCTGGGTCATCTGGATTATTACAAGCTTGTAATTATCCTCATCCTCCTACACTTAATCGCCTGCAGTTCCTTAGCGGGTTGGCAACTTCTGAGTTTGGACAGAGCACAAAAATTGCATTGGAGAAGCAATAGACAGTTCATGAAACAACAAACAGAGCTGCGAGTTCCACCTTAACCTGCTCCAGACAGGAGCATCAAATACATTCCTATAATTATTCTGCCAGGTTTAAACTCTGGAGAATATTATTGTCACAATAAAATGACCACTAAGGTTTTCATTTTGTACGTGTTAGCATCAGAATTACATCACTCTTACTTCCTGGAAAACCGCATCACATTACATAATTCCAACAAAACCATTACACTGTAAATAAGCATCTTTATAGAACTATATTCTATATTTTTCTCCCTAACTCTACCAATTAACTTACATATTTCAGTGATCCCCTCCATCATCATCTGCCATACCAGTACCCTGTTTCCAAAGTCAGAAAACACATAAAAATGTTTATTTAGGAAGCAAGTATCTCTCAAAATGCCTGTCCCCTATTGCATCTATGATGAAAAATGATCTTCTATAGACCTCTATTGGTAGCAGGAGGAATTACAACAACAGTGTTTAGTATACCATAGTATAGAGGCTTATGGTGTATAGTCTTATTCTGCATTTCTATTAACCTAGTTACTGAACAAAACTGACATATTGCGCAAGCGTCATAATTTACGTTAGCAGCTAGCTATGAAGGGTTAAGGTTAGGTTAAAAGACAGTGTTTGGGCTAGGGTTATTGTAACTACTCAATTCTGCCTTCAATAGCAACAGTTTTTTTTTTAACTTCATGTTATTTAAAAGGAAAAAAGACAAGGAATGATGCAAATGGTGGAAGTATGGATGTAAAATGGGAACAGAAGAGAACTAATGTTTGTGGCACAACTGTGATGTAATTTGCATATAGTACACATATATAAAAGTAAAGGTATAAAAGTATTCGGGCTACAGCAAAATGTAGGCATACTGAAAGTATTATGGTAAAAGTGCTTGTTGGTCAAGCTGGATTTCAAACAAACGCAGTGGTGAAGTAACTGTTTTAGGATAGGCTATTTCTATGCCACTAAATGGTAGATTTGGAGGCAAATATTGTACATTTTATTGCACTACATTTATTTGACAGATGTAGTTACTTTGTAGATTTGGATTATTAATACAAACCATCTAATAAAGGATGACATATTATAATTATAAACAAGGTTACCTAGCAATATATCAATAATTTATGATAAACCCCACCTTTAACAGCTGCAACATTAATGTTGTGTACACATTAATACATCAACAATTATAATCCAGTGATTCATAGTATATTATTAATCTAAAATGGGTCATTCGGCACAATGAGTTCTTTGGTATTTTAAGTAAAACAATGTATAATTTTCACTGGCGAAGTAAATGTTTTCATCAAGATTTTTGAAAATGAGGGATCTGTAGACAACCTGGCAACCCTTAATTTAATCTGGTGAGTGTTCTGTATTCTCGCGGTATTCAGGCAGTCACTGCCTGATAGAAATAATGGCCGCCTTCGTTGCAATGGCTGGAATAGGGAACAACACAAGAGGCACATCAGAGCGTTTTAGCTGACCAGGAAGAGCCTAAATTCTAGGGCACCCCCTTCTACCCGGGTTTCAGAACGGATGGGTAGAGGGGGTCTTGCCAAAGAACACAAGTAACGAAAGAGACACGGAGGGAAGGGAAGGAAAGCTAACGTTATCTTGATAGCTAGCGCTAGCAGGCTATCAACACGGTTGTCACTGCCGGGGTACCAACCCGAGTAGCCCTGACAACTGCGTGTCGGGAGGGTTGAAGGAAGCGGTGACCGAAGGCTGGAGCGTGTGATCAAATAACTGACTTGGAGCTAATATGAGTGGGCCGGTGCAGGACAGTGAGCCAGAGGCGAAAGTCCTTCTCATCAAGCGGCTTTACAGGTAAGTTGTAAGGCCGTTTTGCGTTGCTAACCAAGGTGCTAATTGAACGTTATTGTGCTGGCTAACTTAGAGCTAGCCAATCAATGTTTGCTACCACAAGAATGGGTACATCCTTTCCTCCATTCAGTAACCTGTCACGACAATGAGTAGCCCCACATTCCCGCATTCTCAGCCAGTGTAACGTTAACTCTAACATCAGATAAATCTGACCGGGCACTCATCATGCTTTGTGTAGCATTGTTAAATTAGTCAGCTGCATTTCATTACTGCGTTTATCACAAATACATGAAACTGTAAGGATGGCTGCTAGTATGATAGCCCGCAGTATGTTTAGATCAGAGCTTTAACCTTGTCATTATGCTAACTAATGCTGTCTCTTGCCCAACGCTACCCAGGGCTGTGGTGGAATCTGTGCACAAGCTGGATGTCATCATCGCCAGCAAAGTATCCTACAGAGAGGTCTTCAAGCCGGAGAACATCAGCCTTCGCAACAAGTATGTCCAGCTGTCTCAGTAATGTTTGTGAAAGGAGGCAGGAGTGTAACTTAAACATCTGGCCAGTTGTTGTGAACAGAAGTATGAATGCTCCTGTTTAAACCAATAAACCAGTCGCTGATGGCTTACCTCAAGTTCAAGATCAGAATCAGAAATACTTTACTTTAACCCTAATCCATTAGAATTAGAAAACATGTCTTATGTATCACATCTGACCACATATGCTTCAATATTACCATTTGATCTGTGATACATTGTGAATCCTGCAAGACTAAACAAAGTTGATTAACATACTAATTTGTGCTTAGTCACACAACACGTGAACAGGATCTAAGTTGTTATTTTCATACTGGATACAATGAACCAAAACCTCAAAAAGTGGAAGTAAAATTTAAATGTGAAAAAGAGACTGAACTGTGTGGCCACACCGACAGGGAGACAGAGGAGATGGTATCTTGTTTTGCTCAGTGAATGCTTTGGGAACCAACATGCGCTCTAAAAACTTGACTAGAGCGGCCTGCATTGTGTTTTTTTAATTAAAGATGCCAAACGTTTGCTAGTTCTAGCTGCTTTTCTTTGTCATATATTATAGTATATTGAAATATATCTTTGGGTTTTGCACTATTTTTCTGACATATAAGACATTTAGAAACATCATCTTTGGCTCTAGGGACTTTAACGGACATTTTTCCCTATATTTTGACATCAGTTAATGAAGAAAATAATTGTTATGTTAAGTGTTTGTTGCATGTGCATTTACACTACAATACTAGGGCATAAGCATCCTTAACCACACCTGAATGTGGCACAAGTGATCAGATTGTATTGCACACATTTTGGGATAATTTTACACCTGTATTCAGAGGTACCCACAAGTTATCAATTCCCCCAAGACATAATAGGATGAGAGCTGTAGTTATATATTGTACTTCACTTGCAAATGGGATAAATTGGTACATTGGTGCAAGGTGAGGGTCATATTACTGTTGATTATTATATTATCCTCTAAATTGAAGAATAGAAGAACCAAGCGAGAGAGAATCATTTCTTCAAAGAGGAGATAATGAGGAACACCGCATGTACTTGACTTTGTACAGTAACATCATTTTGTCGTTAGCTGCACACATCAAGTGGGGACTGAGATTTCATCACAATACTCTGGTGCACAACTTTGACTTCTGAATCAGTTTACACAGACCATAGAAGGGAGGGGCATGCTTATTAGGGATTTTTGTCCGACAGTACCAGAATCATCAGTTGACACTGATATAGTGTCTATAAGAGAGGGCTGGCTGTAAATTATGCTAATTTTCAGTATTGATTAATCTGCTGATGAATCACTTGATTAATCTTGAAAAAAATGCCCACTTACTTAGCCTCACCTGTTCATGTGAAACTAGGTTGACTCATTGGTCTACTTGTCAAACCGGTGACCCAACTACCTCCTTAACTGATATATATATGTGTGTGTGTGTCTGTTTTTTGGTCCTTCCCTGTGTGTGTTTTCAGGCTGAGGGAGCTCTGTGTGAAGCTGATGTTTCTCCACCCTGTTGACTACGGCCGTAAGGCAGAGGAGCTGCTCTGGAGGAAGGTTTACTATGAGGTCATCCAGGTTATCAAGACCAACAAGAAGGTAACTGGCCCTGCAGCTGTGGGAAAGATCATCTTTGCATGTGTTAGCAAACCATTTTTTTTCTGTTAGCTGGCTTAAAGTGATGGTTCGGAGTAATTTCACCTTTGGGTCATTTGCACCACGACCTCTAGCCAAACAACCCACCCAAAGCTTTTTTCACCTGGGTCTAACATTGGACGAGTTAGTGTTATTAGCTGATTAGCTTAGTGCAGGCATTATTGGAATTTTAATTTTAATTAATTTTAATCTGTTTATTGATCCCCAATGGGGAAATTACAATTTACACTCTGTGTCCACACTTTGTTAGTTATCACACACAGTCCTGAACTACACACACACACACACACTCACTCAGGATCTGTACATACACTAATGGAGCGATGTCAGAGTGAGTGGGCTGCCAGCCAAACCAGCGCCCTGAGCGATTGGGGGGGGGGGGGGGGGGGGTACGGTGCCTTGCTCAAGAGCACCTGGCAGTGCCCAGGAGGTGAAGTGGCATCTCTCCAGCCACCAATCCACACTCCGTACTTTTTGGTCCATACGGGGACTTGAACCAGTGACCCTCCGGTTTCCAACCCAACTCCCTACGGACTGAGCTACTGCCACCCAAACCTACTGTGTATCTTGTAAATCACCCCACTAATAATGCCCGAAATTATACCAAACTTCTACAGTAGTACAAATATGTTATGTGCTTATAAAACAATGGATTGGAAAGTTTGTAAGTACACCAGGAGTTTATTAAAATATTACTTGCTGCTGGCTTCTGCTCTCTGCTGCTAACGCTACCGGCAGTAAGAGGTAAAAGCATTAAGGCTTAGGGTCGTCTACAAATTACAACACCGAAAACAGATGAATCAAAAGTACTTATTAATTTAACTTATTTTTTAAAAGTAAGTGCTGTAGTACAACAAGCAGTTGACAAGTTATAATTGAGGTAAGTTTGTAGAGACTACCTTATTAATCATTAACTTAATAAATGTGTGTGCCGTGATTCAGTTGCTTGTAAACTTGAATGTTGAAAATGTTCAACATGTTCAATGTCATCAGCGGTTTTAGTTATTTGTTGCACATTTGTTTGTTTTTAACATGTGTAAGTTAAGAAGGCTCTTCCTATAGGGTAACTCCACTGATTTTACACATCCAAGTCTGTTTACAGGTCTTTGATAGTACTACTGCGCATGTGAAAATAGATGTATAAACAGAGAGGTGCTTGAAATCTGATAGATGTCACTTCAGTTTGTGTTGGAAGTTTTAAAATGAAAACAAAATCTGTGGTTGGGAAGTGAGAAAGGAATGATCTCATCAGACCTCTGTAGCCCACACCTTATCTCTGTTTTAGTCTAGCGGCTAGAGCAGTGGTTCCCAAACCTTATCAGCTCAAGACCCAAAAGAAAGATTTGGTGTCTCCCCGGGACCCAAATTTACAAAAATCCACCATGAATCATTGTAACATCTACATTTTTAAACTGTGGACAAAAGACGGAACAAACCATGAATTTAAATGTATATGAAGTATATTTATTCTATTATAAAAGTAAACGAAAACAGAAACACTTTCTGTGTCTCCCCCCTTTTCTCAACTAATTTTCTTATCCCCTCCTACCCCCCCCCCACCACAGGATCTGAGCTGAACAGACCAATCTAGCAAAAAAGAACGCTCATTCACATAAGATTGATGCATTTTACTAATAAAACGGGTCTGCGACCCATTTTGGGTCCCAACCCTAAGTTTGGGAAACATTGGGCTAGAGTAACATATTGGAATCTGCAAACAAACTGAAATTATTAGAGTTGAATTGTGGGTAATGTAGGCGGCTTGTTTGGATAAGAAAAAGAAATGCATGGTATAAAAAAGACAATATATTCGGTTTTGCTGCATCGATTGATGTTTTAGGTCGCCTACTTGGTTGAGTATTCTTATAAAGTTAATAGTCCCTCACAGTATTAATTAGTTTGCAAGTTTTAAAAATTATACACGCACATTTAAGTGTTCAATGCTTTTGGGCCTTTTTGAGGCTCATTGTAAATTACAGTCTGTATGCAACATAGATCCTGTTTGTTATTGTGGTTCACATTACTATTGTTCTGGCTCATCTCTCTATTTTGTCTTTTGCTCCACTGTAGCACATCCACAGTCGCAGCGCTCTGGAGTGTGCCTACCGTACACACCTGATTGCCGGCGTGGGTTTCTACCAGCACCTGCTGCTATACATCCAGTCACATTACCAGCTGGAGCTGCAGGACTGCATCGACTGGACCCACGTCACAGACCCACTGATAGGTCAGATACGCAAAACACAGAGACACAGATGTAAAACATTCAAATGTGCAAGCGGCATCTAATCTCTTAATAAATGTTTGCCAGAAGGATGTGTAACATTCATACGTGCATACTTGTAAATATGCATGCCCATTTAAAAAATATTCGCTGAATTTAGAAATCTTGATAACTTAAAGGCCCTTTTCACTTAAGATGTTTTGCAAAGGAACACATAGGTGTGAATGATAGCTAGATTCTATTTAGCTGTACCAGTTTCAGTATCCTGGTGCATTCTGGTTCACTTTAATGGCTTACTGTACAACAACTCAACATGTTTTCCTATTTTTACAGTGTAGTTTGTGTTCTGTTTTTTACGCACTCTCTCCTAGTGAGTTTTTCTTTGCACTATTCAGGTTTGCTTTTTCGTGTAAAATGGATGTAAAACTGCTTCAGCTTGGTATTATGAATATTTTGATACTTGTGGATTTAATATTGAAACTGCTCAAACTGGAAGCATCCACTGGAAGTTAACGTCATTTACAGCTGGTATTAGAATGTACTTTTACCTTCTCAAATGATGAATGGTGTGATCACACCATTGCATTCAGACCGGGTGTTTATGTGTCCATTGTCTGAATTCAGTCCGTATCAGACGTCAGTGCCCACTTGCACTATGCAAAGCACATGTGCCAAGTCAGTCTATTGTTGGCGAAGACAAACAGACAGGTGCAGGGTCACCCATGTTTGTGGTACGGTGCTGCCGGTACTCGCCCTTTTGCCTCAGATGCTATCAGACAAAAGGGGCTAATACCAGGTAGGGGCTGTAATCCTGTCTTCCAGCATGAAACTTATTTTATTAAGAATATGAATATTTTTGGCCACCTTAAACAAACGCACCTGTAGACATTACCACGTCATGGACGAAGAAGCAGTGTTTGAAGTAATAACTGGGTGTTGTCTCTAGTATTCAGATCATTCTGCTGTTTGCAAATTGTTGCTTTGCTGGAATTAAAGCTTGTTTTCTTTTGTCGCATAACTCCAAGTCATTTTGGGTAAGTGCGTTAGCTAAATGCTTTAAATGAAGAAGAAAAAACATTGAGTGATTGTTCCCCGCAGGCCGAAAGAAACCAGTGTCAGCCACCCCCAAGGAGATGGAGTGGGCACAGATGGCCTGTCATCGCTGTCTGGTCTACCTTGGAGATCTAGGTAATAACATGATAAAAGAATATGCAATTATATCATCTCTCTCCCCAGCTTGTAGAGGTGTGAGACAGCATGTGCGTGTCATTCAGCGTGGGAAATGTTGGCTCAGCCATAGAGTATAAATGGCAAGAGGCTGTTTGGTTGGTTTACAGAGATATCAGTAATTTTATTCATTTCACATTATTAAGCTGAGAATTACAGAAGCAAATGGAATTATGTCCGCACACTTTTTGGTTTGCCTTTCATACATCTATGAATAAAAGAAAATTGAAATACATTTTAACCAATGTATATCTTAATGTTAACAGTTAATGCTTTTTTTCTGTTGTTTTAATATTTCCTCTGCAGCCCGTTATCAGAATGAACTTGCTGGAGTGGAGGCTGAGCAGCTGGCCGAACGGTTTTACCATCAGGCGCTCTCCGTCATGCCACACATGGGTGAGTGACTGTAATGTAAGATACCTTTCAAGTTTTCAACCTGGACCCTATTTTCCTACGGTTTTGTGTCTAAGTGACTGATGGGAACTTCTTTGACATTGATCAAGTTTTAAGCAAGATCTCTGCAGTCGGCAGTGGCAAAACGAGCTGCAACGTAAGGTAAAAGGTCAATTGTCCATCTTGTATTTACCTTCACAAAAGTGCTTGTTTTGCCACTGACAGGCTCAGAGTAAAAATTCTAAGTGCCTGACAACATTTTGGAAAGAATTTCTAAGGGGGTGGTACTTTCTGTTAAAGAGTAAGATCCTTTTTTTAAACATAAAAGCATCCGCAGAATTACTTAGGAAATTATATGACAACCTCACAGTAGCAGCTCCATTATGTCCTCTCTCTCTCTCTCTCTCTCTGTCTCTCTCTGTCTGTGTGTGTTAGTCTTGTGACCTTCATTTTAACGATGTTGTTACTTCTTGCTACTATTATCCTGGAAGGACCCATAAGGTCTATATCATGTCATGTTAGGTTTTTTGTTAAGTTATTTAATTTTGTGGTCTCCAAATCTTGGCTTATAGCACTGCACCATTTTGGCATCATTTATTTTATTGATTGAGCAGGACATTTAGGTAATTAGACAAAACATTAGGTAATGATTCTGTCCACATCAGGCATCTCCAAGAATGAAGGTTGCCTTACTTACTCATTTCACCCACCTGTCTACAGGAATGCCTTTTAACCAACTGGGCACACTGGCAGGGAGCAAGTTCTACAATGTTGAAGCAACCTACTACTATCTACGCTGGTGAGGAATGTTTATGTACAATTACGTGTGATGTTAACTATTGAACCACAACCCACTAAGTTAGAGGTCTTAACAGAGTCTGTATCTGTACTAGCATCCAATCAGAGGCCCCCTTTGAGGGTGCCTATGGCAACCTGAAGCGCCTGTTTGACAAAGCTGCCAAGATGTACCACCAAGTGAAGAAGCAGGAAATGAAGAAGCTGTCTCCATCTCGACAAAGGTGAGGAGAAATCACAGGATTCGGAAAAGTTCAAAGAAACATTTGCAAGTTCCTCTGAGGCTTCCTTAGACCACGAGCACTCTCTGGACAGCAGACTCTGACTTGCTTGGTAAAAATCAGTCTGATTTAAACAGACTTCACTGTGCTTAAATCCCAGAGTAATTTTAACCTAGTCCCAATTGACATCTGGGTTTTTCACATAACTACCGACTCGCTTGCCATTTCAATTATCAAGGCTCTCTAACCAGTGGTGGGATAAAGCAGCATCTCTCTGCAGATGGGATTAGATAATTAATGATCCCCGTGGGGAAATGATGTTGTTGTAGCAACAAAACTAACAGAGAAAATAGAAACAAAAGATGAATATGCACACAAATGAAGCATGTAAAATGCTTGATTTGTAAATGAAGAAGGAAAAAAAAAAAGCTCCAGAAAAGGGTGTAGATAGGTCATGTTGCTTTGTCTGTTATGGGATTATTTAGCATGGAGTAAATAGGATTAACACATTCTTTTGCCACCTGGGCAGAAATCAATGCTGTTTTTGTTTCTCAGGACTGTTTGTGGTGTGTGTGTGTGTGTGTGTGTGGTGTTGTGGGTGTGTGTGTGTGTGTGTGTGTGTGTGTGTTTGTGTGTGTTGGTGTGTGTGTGTGTGTGTGTGTGGTGTGTGTGTGTGTGTGTGTGTGTGTGTGTGTGTGTGTGTGTGTGTGTGTGTGTGTGTGTGTGTGTGTGTGTGTGTGTGTGTGTGTGTGTGTGTGGTGTGTGTGTGTGTGTGTGTGTGTGTGTGTGTGTGTGTGTTGTGTTGTGTTTGGGTGTGGGTTGTTTTTTGCGCAGTGTGAAACTACATTATGTGTTAGTGCCGGTGTTGTAGTCGAGTTACCAACTGTCGAGTCTCGAGTCCCCAGTGTTCAAGTCCAAGTTTGAGTCACTAAAGAAGAGTCCGAGTTGAGTCACCACTACCTGAGGTTGAGTACTGAGTGTTTGAGTCCAAGTCGAGGCGTTAAGGTTGAGTCTGTGTTGAATTCCAAGACTTCCTACATTTCTCCACTCTGGCTCCTTTTTAAAGAGCTGATACACTAATGAAAGAGGGTCTACATTAAACAAAAAATGACATCACTGACATCAGTTGTTTAGTGACTTTTTTCTAAACGACATTTAGCAGTGCGAGTGAGAATAGAGACTTGAGTCAGAGTCCAGGACTTGAGTACCCCTTCACTGGTTAGTGCTATGTTTCTATGTTACTATGCTTTCATTGAGTTAGATGAGGATATTGAGTAGACCATACGTTTTGTTTGTGTACAAATTAAACAGACAAGCTACAACCTTTTATACCTTTGGATAGACCCAGACTGTGTGTTTTCCTGTGCGTCCAGTCTTTATACTAATGGCTGCTGGCTCAAACTTCATTTTTAGTGTAAAGTCATGAGTGTCACATTGATCTTCTCATTTATCTCTCAGCAACAAAAAAAAAAAAGCATTTAAGCATTTATTCCAAAATGTCCAGCAATACATTCTATTTTAAATGTTCTTTTTATTTGTTTCTATTCACTTACCCAGAGGATATAGAATGTCTTTGCAAAAGTAAAAGCAGTAATAGAGTACCAACGCTTTGCAAACAATAGGACATGCACTACACCACTGTTTCCATTAAAACAAATTTGGCTTGGGTTATTTTTAAAACGTGCACAGGTGCCTTATAAAAAAAAAAAAAAAAGGTAAATGGAAAGAAAATGCTCAATTTGATTCATAGAATTTTGATACAAAATCAACATATCTATACTCTATGATTTCCATTATGTTGCTATGACTTTTTTCTGCAGATCAAAAGACATTAAGCGCCTCCTGGTGAGCTTCATGTACCTTCAGAGCCTGCTGCAGCCCAAGAACAGGTGAGTCCACTCCACTGTTTTAGAACCAAATAAGCCTTAACCATTTTAATGGTATGTTAAGACTGCGGACTACATACTGTTTATATATGTTTAGTTATTGTCAAATGAATCTATCTATAGCATCTAACCTCTTACCTGAACCCGTGATATCAAAGTTAAATATTTGCTTTTGTTAAGTGTGGACAGAGGTAGGCAGTGTCTAGTGTTTACTACCTGTAAAAATGTTAAGACTGTTATCCTTGGGTCATCCTTGCCTTCCTGACTCGCAGATTCTATTGTCTCTGCAAGTACTTGAAAGAACAGTCGTGTGTTTATTAAGCTAGTATCAACTTTTCACTCCAAGTACTCGTGCAATAAACGCCATGCTCGATTCTCTTTTCTGGCGTTGTCCTTAAGAAAAAAATCCATGGTGTCTATTATGTTTTTCCACCTCCGAGATGAATCTCCTCGTCGTCCGTGGTGTTATAGAGGAGACCTATACGAAATTGGGTCAGAACGGCACGCGTGAAAATAGACCTGGCGTATATCTTTAGCAGAGAGCCATCTGACGCATGCTTCTGGGATGCGCCGCAACGCTGCTGGTTGGATGTCAGGCATTGTTTTGAATAGCCGCAATTGTGCGCTGGGGTCACGACGCCTCCACAGCTCAGACGCTTCCGTTGGAAAATGGGGTTAAAATTGTGACATGGCATTTTTAGTGCTTCCTTTTCATGACAATGCTTCCACTCCTCTGTCTGCATGTAGTCTAATGGAGACGGAGCTGACGTCACTCTGCCAGTCGGTGCTGGAGGATTTCAACCTGGTGCTGTTTTACCTGCCGACGGCGTCCCAAGGCGGTGCTCACCACTCCCCCGGCGAGGAGGAGGAGGAGCCGCAGCACGCTGACAGCTCCTGCCCTGTGCTGCCGGACACCCTCGTATTCAAGATGGTGGTCACTTGTCTGATGGTGGTGCACAGCCTGAAGAGGGGAGGTAATGCTAGTGTGATGTTAAGGCTGGTGTGTTTCACTACTTTTTTGTCTTCCAAAATTATTTTAAATATATTTTGATAACTTAAAGTGGTAATTCTTTTTCAGTATCATCGTCAGTGGGTTTGTATAACTACGTGAGATGAGGATTGGAATAATTAGAGGCAGAGGAAGAAGTCACCATCCAGACTCAATTTTATTTCTGTGGAGCTCTTCAGTTAAAGCTTTAGTGTATAATTTTTTGATATCATTGAACAGCCGTTACATTCAAGCCATTGCCAAATGAGTTGATACAAAGCTAATTAAGAATATGAGCGCCACAAAACTCTGTATCTCTCTCTCTGTATTTCTCAGTATGGCTGTGTTCAGAAGATGGTGTTGTCCGGTGACTTTCCCGCTAGAAGATAATTTCCTCTTCTGAAGAGTCCATCTTTTTTTTTTTTAATCCTTTTGTGTTCTCTTTGGCTACTAGCAACTGCGTAGAGGAGGGGTGGGGGTGAAGGTGAAACGCGATCACGGAAGGCTTGTATCATGTGGGCGTGTGTGTAATGTATGTAATAATAACAGAGTGTAAATTGTAATTTCCCCTTGTGGGATTAAGTATACATTATTAAAGTTGTCCACGTTTCTTGCCATCATAGTGGATCCGTGATGGAATGACTCCCAAAACCACAATTTGGAGACTTACTTGAAATATAAAGATATAAATCAAAAGAACGTAACCAATATGTGCAATGAGTGTGCGTAAGATTTATTCCTCCACAGGAAATACCGTCTTGTTGCATTTATTAAGAAGGATGTAGATCATTTTTTTGTATTAATAAATGTTGTATTGTGTCTTTAGGATCAAAGCAGTACAGTGCGTCCATAGCTTTCACTCTGGCGCTGTTCTCCCATCTGGTGAACCACGTCAACATTCGGCTGCAGGCTGAACTGGAGGAAGCGGAGAGCCAGGTGCCGCCACTTCACACTGACGCCACAGGTGAGAGAGGAAATCCCTCTCTACATAAAGTATATAGAGAGAGAAATGAAAACAAATGCAGCTGCAAGTTAGTTCAAGGCTAATAAGTCAGCGTAGTAAAGGAAATCTCCCAGCCAGTGTCTGCCACATACGTAGATAAATTCGTCAATCCCAGTGTATTCTCATTAGCACATATCATTGCTTATATTGCTGCATTTTGTTGTTTTAAAATTGATGGATTCTTTTGGAAGAACTGCAGCTGTATGCAAATTTTTGACAAGTCACAAGCAATATTATAGTTGAACTAGAGCTTGTCAATATATTGATATTATATCGAGATATGAGACTAGATGTCATCTTAGATTTTGGATATCGTAATATGGCATAAGTGGTGTCTTTTCCTGGTTTTAAAGGCGGCATTACAGTAAAGTTATGTCATTTTCTGAACTTACCAGGCTGTTGTAACTCTTCTATTATTTGCTTTTACCCACTTAGTCATTATATCCACATTACTGATGATTATTTACCAAATTAGTTTTCATTGTGTAAATATTTTGTGAAAGCACCAGTAGTCAACATTACAATATTGTTGAGGTATTTGGTCAAAAATGTCGTGATATTTGATTTTCTCCATATTGCCCAGCCCTAAGTTGAACACATTTCTTAATTCTTTTTAACATACTCTTTCAGGACTAACACCTTGGAGAACATTTTTTATGTAATGAGAAATATGTTGTTAGAAGTAAGAGACATGTTTGCCAAAAAACCAGGATGAAAAATTATTATTATTATTATTATTATTTTTTTTTTTTTAATCTAGATGACCTGGAGATGAGGGATTTGTCCGCTCCCTTGGCAGATCGTGCCGATGACAAGCCTCTGCAGAATGGCTCCCTAGAGCAACAAGATGAGGAAGAGAAGGGTGAAGATGGTTGTGAAAGGGATGGCGCCAAAAAGCATTGCAGTGTGGAAGAGCAGCGCAAGTTGGAAGAAGAAAAACAGAGACAGAAGAAGAAGTACACCCGCCTCTCTAGACTCCGCCGACGCCGCTGTGCCCGCAAGGACACTCGGGGAGAGGATGAAAGTGACTTGAGCGAAGGCTTTGAGAGTGAAGAGGATGAAGATGACGATGACGAGAGGAGGGGTCGCGCCGACTCCACAGGTGCCACCACGACAGGAACCCCGCCCAATCCTCCATCCATCAGGAAGGAGACTAAGAGAGCACCCCTGGGTGAGGGGGGCAGCTGGGGGAATAGCTCAGAGGAGGAGGAAGGAGGGACGGCATTTGATGTTGAGACCGACTCGGACATGAACAGCCAGGAGTCTCGTTCAGACCTGGAAGACATAGAGGACACGGAAAACTCCGACAACTTGGAGGGTCAGGCGCGGGAGCACCAGGACGAAGAGGAAGATGAAGAACAACCCAAGGACGAAGGAGCCAACCGAGACGGCGACACACCTCCGACCACCAACGGGCCTCTCCTGCCCAGCGATGCCAGCATCAGCAGCAACCTCCAGGCCATGTCCTCACAACTCTTCCAGGCAAAGCGCTGCTTCCGCCTGGCGCCAACCTTCAGCAACATGTTGTTGAGGCCTCACGGCTCATCCTCCCCTGGTATTCCCACCCCTACTGAGGCCTCTGCTCCCCCCTCCCAAGAGACACCCCCTCCCCCCGGGGATTCACCCTGCGATAAGAACCCTGGCACTGCCAACGGAACCAATGAAAATGGTAATGTGCTCATTACCTTATTGTTGCATATTATCTGTCCTTTTGTGTGCTTTTCCCACAGTTACTCAAACGTGTCTTTTGCTTAATTATTGTGTTCCCTCCTCTAGACTTGGACTCGGATTTGGAAGGCAGCCAACACAGTACCCCATCAGTCCATAGTGAGAAAACCCTGTTAGAGAAGATGGAGATCCTGACCAATCAAGGGTTGATTCAGGTGGTGAAGGTCTTTGTTGATTGGCTAAGGACAAACACCGACATTATTCTTATGTGTGCACAGGTGAGGGGGCACAATGGCCTGCTTTTTTCTATTAACATTGACATTTAGAAGTATATTTAAAAAACTGGTTTTCTCTGCAGAGTTCCCAAAGCCTGTGGAACCGACTGTCTGTGCTGCTCAACCTGCTACCAGATGGCAGCAAGATGCTTGAGGCTGGTGAGTAATGAAAGACTGCACTGCAAAGAGATTTATACTTCTCTATGGCTCAGTAGGCACAGGAAGGCACATACGTGTGCAAGTTTTATTCCCACTGGGTCCACTTATACTAAAATGTCTGTTGAGCCACTGGGTGAAGACATTGCCTAAACAACTATTTTAAAGGACCGTTAGATGAGAGGATTGGTAGCACTCTCATGTTAAATATAAAGCCAGAGATAGCAGGTGATCAGCTTTGCCTAACAGGGAAGCCACACCATCTGCAATCAACTAAAAACAATACGTAGCTACAAGGCAAAACATACTGAAACTATTTCTTGACTTGGCCAGTCACTTTATGGAGTCAGCTTTACATTTAGTTTTTGTGTGGATCAAACAAACTAGTTTAAAAAAAAAACACATTTTCATCTGTAAGAGTTAGAGGTGTTGGCGGACAGACGATTTATTTTTTACCTTTTTATAATAATAATAATATTTTTAGCATTACCAATTTTATTATTTGGTCTTTTCTAATTATTGGTTGAGTCATATGCATGGGCCGGTATATATAATTCTGGCAAAGATTTGGTATTGTGGTATTGCAAAAATGCAACTTCAAAATGTATACATTATTTTAAATGTCTGGGTAAAAAAGCATTTTTTCCCATTGCACACAATTTATTGAAACCTTGACTTTTTCAAACTGTGGTATACCTTGAAAACAGTAACCGGCCCATGCCTATTTAGTCATATTATTAAATTTTGGTTGGATGTCATCTTCCAAGTTGGTAAATGTTTTTTTTATGATTGTTGTGAAATGATTTTTCTCCATAATCCCAAGATCTTATTCCATCCCTGTACTGTGAGCACTCAAAAAAATGCTAATATTCAGCTCTCACAATGAATATTTGTCTTCTTGTGTGATCTTTTTTTTTTTTTGGGGCTCTCAGTCTACAGCTCACTTATTTATGTATCCGTGTGTGTGCTGCAGAGCTCGGTCTGAATGCAGAGGTGACGGAGCTGTTAAATGAGTGTGAGCAGCCCGGTTTGGTCCAGAGTCTGCTGCTGCCTGAGGATTTGGCTCTGCGACACCTGCCTGCTCTCAACGTAGCTCACCGCCGTCTTGATTTTACACGCCGCAATCCCTCTCTCAGCTCCCTACAGGAGGTACACACACAAGCACACAGACACACACACACAGGATTCGGCTTTAACAGATGTTCATTGTTGGTTGAAAACATCGGATAACAACCAGAAGGCATCAGATCCACCATGCCAATTAGAATCTTATTATTGTAGAATCATGGCTATTGGTTTTTCCAGCTGTGGTGCCTTTTTTTTCTTTTTCTTATTTTTTTGTGAGCCTGTAAGTTGGCAAAAATAAAAACACTATTATTATCTTAGACAAAACTAATTTACGTGTACAATATTCAAATCATTACTGAAATTTCAGGAAAATCTTTACTCCGAATCCAAACCTAGTTCACTTAAAGGGGCTTAAAGGGAAAATAAAGTGGAATTGCCTCCACACAGCTCTCACTGACTCGCCCTAATTTGTGCAGTACCAATGGTTTTTCACGCCCACATGGCCACATGCATGCGCTGCCGGACCGGCTATCAGAATCTTGGATTACAACGCACACACAGGGAGTGCGACTCCATTCTGTGCTCAGGACGCCATTACTCCATTATATCTTTACATTGCAAATATTTATTTGTTGCAGTATTAATGTTCTGACTGTTGAGACTGTCAAAACATTTATAAAAGATTTAATGAAATTAGCATAATAATTCAACATTTCTCGTCTTTCTCTTTCCTTCAGTGTGTAGTCCGAGTGGGTTGCATTCGCAGTTTTGGCCACTTCCTGACAAATCTCCAGGGCAACGTGCTGCACTACAACCCAGAGGCAGGCATATTCACCAGCATCAGCCAATCCGAACAGGATAATCTGGTGCAGCAGGCCAAGGCCCAGTTCCGAATGGTGGGTGACATCTGAACAGAAGGAAGAAGAACCACAGGGCACTTGGATTCAGTCAAGTCTCATTATTCTGTGTGCAGTTCAGAAAGGGAAAATTGTGTTGTAGTGTAACTGTTGAACTAAAATGTGAAGAATGTTTAATGGGCTGGAACCAAAATGGGTTTTTACCTGTAAGCAAAGCAGCTGTTACTTTTTGTTGTTGACTCTCCTGTCTTTATCTTCATCTTTTATTTGTCTAGGCTGAAGAGGAGGCTCGTCGAAATCGCTTAATGAGGGATATGGCCCAGCTTCGACTACAGGTTTTTAATATTCTTTCTTTCCACTGACTGTTTACCCTGTCTGTGTTTTCCTTTGAAATCTGAGCAGTCATACAACAAAGACACAGCTGTGTGATGATAGTCATCATTGCCAAAAGAGCAATTCCCAGTGGTTGGTTTGAGATATAGAAAATGTTGAAACATGTATTTTCTTGTGTACGGAAATTCATTAGAGAATATACAGAAAAAGTGTATGGTAACCTTTTTATTAAGTGTAAGATCCACTTTGTGAAGAACAAAGCAGGCGTATTGTTGGACCATAACATGAACCAGCTGCAGTCTAAATCTCACTGAACACTCGCCAAAATCATCTGATGCCGGTAGTGCAAACTTTGTAGGAGCTCTGAGATAGTTGTATTATATTTCTGTGACCATAAAACCCATCTTACGGGCGCCAAGTCTATGCTGTCCTATAGAAATAAAAGCCTGAAAATGCCCCAAAAAATCCATCTTACATGAATTGCACATTATCAGCTTTTGGATCTCTTTTTCTGTCTGATCCCTGCAGTTGGAGGTATCGCAGCTAGAGGGCAGCCTTCAGCAGCCTAAGGCCCAGTCGTCCATGTCTCCCTACCTGGTGCCTGACACAGCTGCTCTCTGCCAGCATCTGAACCTCATCCGGCAGCTGGCCAGCAGCGGCTGCTTCATCATCATCATCCCACGGACAGGTCAGTGCATTGATTGCCTCGTCCTTTGTCTGTCCTGAGCAGCATGGTGTGTAGCGTATTAAACAAGGTAGATTGGTGGTAATTTTAATGATTTGCAGGGTTGCCTTTCATGATCTTTAACATTACTGATGAGAGGGACTATCATGCCAAATGTAATGCAGACTACTCCTGTATTACATGACTAAATCTTCCATTCAGTAATCTCACATAATGTTACTACATATCTGGTATTAGACCTAAAAAGTTTTTAAAAACATTGACTTCAGTTTTCTCCTATAATGTAAAGGCCTTAAAAAAGTGTTTGTATCCGATCGCGGGTTTTGGGATACATTATACAGTACGCCCTAAAAATTAAAAGTGGGATTGTTGTGACAGTGGATCGTGATGCTGAAAGCCGTTCAATCCTTTTTTGTGGAGTTTTGAGGCAGCACTGTCAGACCTGGGTATGAAATCGGACATCGTGGGTATTAAAAAGGTCTTAAAAAGGTACATTTATGTTTTGTAACCCTACCGAAAAACTGATATACACATATACAACGATAGGCACTAGTTTATCGCACGGTCTAGTTATTCTGGACATTTTAGCCTCTGATTGTAATTTTATCAAATGCATTTCCTGTTCAAAACTAAATGTCATTTTGGGGCACTTGATCAGACACGACAAGCTGTTAGAAGGCAGCTTCTAAGAGAAGAGTCCAAGACATCACCTTGGACTCTAGTAATTCTCTTTGTTTTCACAAAGTTGGTTTCTGATTGAAGTTTCGCTGACGTGACTGTTTTCTCGGGCACTTAATCTTTACTACTTCTGTGTTGTAGTGATTGATGGACTTGACAGGTTGAAGAAGGAAAATGCCGGTGCGAGGGATGGCATCCGCTTTCTGGAGTCTGAATTTCGCAAAGGCAACAGGTAGGTGTTTGTGTTACGTGTATGGTGACTGATGGAGCTTCTCGCTGCACTCTTTTAGGATGAAATTGTTTTGGTTTTTTGTTTAAGTACACAAACACAAACCTCACTTTTTTACTCCATAAAAATCCCCTATTTTGGCGGCTTTCTTAAATATTCTGTATCGCATCCTTCTGCAGGTACATACGCTGCCAGAAGGAGTCTGGTCGAAGTTTTGAAAGAGATAAACTGAAACGTCAGGACATCGAAGCCTGGTAAACCAAGCTCTCCTTTCTCCATTTACGGCTATGTGTTTTCTAAAATACTCATTGGATGACAATTACTTCTATTTTGATTGGTCCTCTTTTTTTATTTTTATTTTTTATTTCTAGGCATTTTTACAAGATGGTGGACAGCTGTCGTCAGCTAACGGTCTCCCAGAGCAACGGAGATGAAGATACAGCCGGTATGGTGACCATTCTCACTGGCCATCAAGTGGAGGAGCTTTGCACTCGGTCAGCAGCAATGAAGGTCAGTCACACACTGCATTTTGTTGAGTTGCAGACCGGAACAAACACTCTGGAAGTTGATTTTTCACCACGACTAGAAAAAAAAATTAAAAAATCCATTTGTCCTCTCCTGAATCAGAAAAAGATGTATTTACTTATAAGGAATTTACCTTAGAGTTGGGTGCATACATAAACAAACATGTTGAACATTAGTATGAAATAAATAATAAATACAGAAAAAAAAGCTCTTAACATAAAAGTATTACCGGGAAAAAAAAAGAGGCTGAATGGGTTAAGTGCAGAGTGTGGAAAAAAGCTTAATGCTGTTCAGCTCTGCTCTACTTTTGCTCCAGTGCTGTCCTGTCAATATTCATACAGACCCCACAGCCATCTGGTGATGTGGGGAGTTGGAAGTCAAGGTGCTGTTGGACGATCCAACAAACACTTCTGTTGAAGCACACAGATAACCTTATGGCTTTAAAGTGCCCATATTATGCTCATTTTCAGGTTCATAATTGTATTTTGAGGTTGTATCAGAATAGGTTTACATGGTTTCATTTTCAAAATAACACCATATTTTTGCTGTACCGCAAGTTGCTGCAGATCCTCTTTTCACACTGTGTGTTTAGGTCTCTGTTTTAGCTACAGAGTGAGACAGCTCACTTCTATACTATCTTTGTTGGGAGTTGCACATGCGCAGTAGCTAGGTAAGATCACATCAGCTAGATAACTCTTTCTCCAACTTTGGTCTGTAGAAGGCCGGATTAGCTAAACGAGGGATATACCTGCAGAACAGGGACATGGAAGTAGTTCTTTTGTAGATTATGGTGAACTAGTGTGTGTTGTAGCAGTGTTTTGCCATTGAGAACGACCTAGCATGCTAGCACTAGCATGTGCTCGAGCAGGAGTCTCATACCTCATCTCGGCTAGTGACGTAGAAAGCCGTGGAGATTTTGAACAACTCACCCGGAGACTGAAGGCAGAGGACATTCAGAAACCCGTATCTCACTCAAAACAGCACTGATGTTTTTTTCTCCAAGTTTGTATGCGGGTGGAAGCACCAGAGACACAAAATAACACTCCAAATACCCCAAAAAATATTTGTTCATAAAATGGGCACTTTAAGATTGTAGGTATTAGATTTGACAGTATTAGACAGTCCTAATCTTCTATTCTTTCCTTCATTTAAATGTACTTGTTAAAAATACATTTGCATTAAGTGTTATGACGTAGAAATTTATGTAAAAGCAATGTGTAAAAATGGATATGTTTTGTACACATTTGCATGTCTGTTATTTTTCTCCCATGCCAGGCGGCGATCCAGGCGGCGGGATCGGCGGGCATGGAGCTGAAGAACATCTTGGACTTCTACCGGCAGTGGAAGGAGATTGGCTGAGAGGTCAAACGGGGGCAGCTGCTGTCGGCACTGCAAACAGCTGATTGATCACAACACTCGCTCCCTCTCTCTCTCTCCCACTCTTTTGCTCTGTGTGTAACTGCGTCTCCAAAGGCAAAAACCAACTCAAAAGAAAGCTGAATCGAAGGAAAGAGTTAAAGCTTAGAGGGGTGGAAACGTTAAAACAGTGGAGTAAAAAACAAAAAAGAGAAATGCGGGCGAAACGGCGCTATAAGTAAGAGCACATCTCCCACCTCCCAATCCTAAACATAAAGAGTGACCCCTAGTGGTCGGGGTGCGGAAACAGTGGGGGGTGGGGGACGCTACACAGCTTTTAAGTGCCCCTGGTTCACACTCTAACCAGGAATACACTGTATATGTTAGCAAATGAGTACATACATGTCGAGAGAGAAACCGCACACACACACATGAACACATCCACACTCAGATGAATCCATATAGATGTTTAGAGCAGTGGTTTGGATTCCGTTCCCTACTTCCCTTTCCTTTCAGTCTGTATTGAGAAAACAGGGTACAAATGCGAGTCTGGTAAGGCCGCATTATTTTGGAAATCCGAGGGTGTATGAAGACAACTTAAAGACAGAGAAAATACACTCTGTCCACCTGACACCTGAGGCTTCCAGCCCTACAAAACAAGCCAGGAGTCTCATAGCTCATAGGCCTCTAGGAAAGGTTGAGGACGACATACAGTATGTACTCTTCTCCGGGATCGGTTTCCTTCCTACGTAACTTTTTTTTTTTTGGTTTTGTTTTTTTCTTTATTTGCGGTGCACTTTTGTGACCAGTGACTTATGTATTGTGCTATCTCTGGATGAGAAGAAGAAAAAAAACAAAAACATGGCAGGTGTTGCCCTGTTAAGTTTTAATTTGGATTTTATTTTTGTACCCAAATGATGTTGTTTATTTGCCTTTTGTAAGCTAAATTTGAATGAGATATGTAAGAATGTTTAAGGGAATGGGTTGTTGTTGTTGTGCGTTGATCCACTGAACAAATCTTTCAGTTCTTAAAATGGGGGGGGGGGGACTTATAATCCAGAAGTTATTTATCAAGGTGTCATGTTAGAGGGAGGTAGAAGCCGAATAGCCTCATGTAGTAGCTAGTCATCAAAGAGGCTCCGCAGAGAGGGGCTGGCTAACTTTCCCAGAGGAATGTAGGTCGTTTGGACCCCTGTAAACTCCTAAAATGTATCCCATCCACATCACCATTTCCATAGTGACTGTCCCATCATGCACACGGCAAAAGAAAACCAGTATATGTGTGTGGCCATGCATTGAACCTAATAAAAAGAAACTCATATAAGCTGATGACTTCTTGTATCTTCTTACTATTGTTATGTTCCAGAAAATGAATTGACAGCTATCCAAAAAAATCATTTAAATGAGCATTCCACCAAGTGAAGTTGTCATAAACAGTGCTATGAAACCGGTGTATATTTTCCCATGGGGCTCTGAAGAGTAAAACAACACAGGAGCCTGTGTCGGTGAGGGCCTGGTGCTTCTGATACTGGTGAGACATTAAGTAACAGATCTGTGAATTAAAGTCATCTCAGGTGCCAAAACATAGCAAACGGGTGTAAAATGCTCAGAGACCTGAACCCTCTGAACTCCTCATGTGAAGTCTTTCTAGGCATGGCCTCTTTCTTCAAACTAGGTCTCCATGTGCCATTCTTTTTTCCCCCTCATCACCCCCCCCCCCCCCCAATCTCTTGTCTCCTCTCTGTCCTGGGACCCTGCCCACCACTGACCGAGCACACAGAATAACCATCCCCTGGCAGCAGGGTCAATGCCACTCCAACACAAGATGGCTGGCATTGGTGCTGCTGCCCCCCCCCCCTGCCGTCCGCCCGCCTTTTCTTCTTTTTCTTTTTTTTTTTGCTGGGTAAGGGGGTTGGGAAATCTAACTAACCCAAGGCAACCCTCTTGCTGTGAGCCCATGAAGCTGTGGGGCTGCAGGGATTTCCGCTGCAGTGGACGGATTGGAGTCCCGGGACACGATGAGAGGTTTAAACAATCAAACAGCCTGTAAATTAGATTGATAACTTTAGTTAATTACAAGCACCTGTCATCTGTTTGAGAAATGTCCATGCAAGGGTCTGTGCTTGCAGTGGGGAAATGCCTCGCTTGCCTGGAGTTTATGCGTAAGTACATTTTCAATACAGTATTTGTCTTTTGGGCATGTTTGGACCTTATTCATTTCTACATCTTGCGAAAAAAACTCTGAAATGGTATTGCCATTCATTTAGAATGAATTTTATTCAGTTACTGCTGGAATGTTCAGAGGAAGAGAGGGATATTGGTTGGTGAAATAGGGATAGTGCACAACTCTGGAATAATTATGGATTTATAATTTTTTAAATTCCCAGAAAATATGTTTTTCACAACCCCGCCCCCCCCCCCACACACACACACACACACACTTTCTACGCTCCGGAATCCCTTCATCCGAACCTACAACGTTCCCATCGAACACATCACATAAAGCTGGAAGTGTGTGCGTGCGCGTGAATGCGTGCGCGCACTGCCGTGACCTGCGTTGGTTTGGCAGCACTTTTACATCATTACATCAACCTTGACTAAGTGTTCTAAAAACGGATGTTTCAGTAAACTTACTCCACTTTCTCATCAATAGAGGCTCTGGAGGTTTTTGCTCGTAAGTCACTCCCATTCACAGGAACTGAAAGCGTCTTTGCCAAATAGTGGGCTGCTTACGAAACATTGTAGCCTGCTGCCATGTTTCCTCACTTCAAAATGTTAACACGCTCATACAACCGGATATTGATCCTCTCGCGCTATGGCGCAGTTCATACGCGTTTTCAGTGTTTTAAGCAGGTTTTTGTAACCTGTAGGAGTTCTATTGACGCTTTGTGGTCATTTTTGCTTGAGTAAAAATTTGAATGCAAGGCTTTTTACCTGTAATGGAGGATATTAAAATTGGGATGGTACTTCTTCCACAACTTGTGATTGCAGATGTTGATAAGTGATTTATAAAAAGTGTTAACATTATTATTATTATTATGACTGTATTAGTATAGCACAGCCATATAGATGCTTACAATGACATAAGACAAGCATTTAAAACTAAGTGCGCTAAGCCGATGACATTGTAAACAAATGAATTAAAAAATTACAATCATAATTTAAAAGACCTATGTTTGCCCCCCGGATTTTCTCCGGAAGGTTTTGGAGACCAGCAGCTACATTTGTCACAAGCTGTACACAGAAGATTTTTTTTTAAATGATGTTCCAAACACTGTATGCTGTATTGGATACACCACGCTATTTAAATAACTCGGTGTTATGCCATGCAGATGGAATTTGTCTGGAAGTTATTAGGGTGTGCCATTTGTTTTGGACATACACTTTTGAATGTCCAAATACGCCATATGCAGTCTTTTCATTTGCTTTATAAAAACATGACAGTTGAAAATGGATTACTTATTTTTTCCATGAACACTATTTATGGGTGATAACTGCATGGCAAGGTGTAGCACTTACCTCTGCCATACGAAGTCCAGTTTGGGGGTCACCGAAAATCAAGCAAAAACAGATTGTGTATTTTGGTTCTGTTGTTCTTGAGCTAATTTTTATGCCCCTCTAGGGTTTAACGTCATGGCTCTGGGTTTGGCAAGACCTTCACAGAAATGTTTTGGGATAGAAAGTTGTGTGGACACAAACTGGATGTTTGTCCTGTGTAGAATAAAACAGGATGTCCTCCCTGCCCTGGCGGGAGTTTAGACAAATTTAGTATCCCCGCTGGCTCACATGACAAGCTTTCATTCCTCTAAGTCATGCGATATAGAAGAAATAAGTCAAAGGCAATGGTCTCCTTGTGACCTTGTGGACATGTCTGAGACATGTGGAGTCACTTCCTGTATTTGAACCATTATGGGTGACTGGCATCACTAGCTGGGTCACTGAGGTCATCACTGTCATGAATCTAGACAGTAGGTTTTTAGCCATGTTGAATTCTTTATTCAAGTCCCTCAGTTTGTTAAACAACAAAGAAATTAAGCTTTGGCAAAAAGAGCCCCCCCCCCATGTGTGCATGCACTTCTGTTTTTTTTTTTATGTAAGTTTTTATCAATTGTATATTTGTCATAGGTTTTTGTAAAAGAAAAAGAAAAAAGTATTGTATTTTCAATTTGGTTAAAAAAAATTTTTAGATGTTAGTGTCGTTGCTTTTAGGAATGAAAATATTGGTCTGTTGGCCCGCACTTTGGTCCTGAGTGAAACATCTTGACAGGTCTTTGATGGATTACCATAAATGCTTTTACAGACATGGTTCAAATGTTTTAGAGTGAAAATAAATGATTCTCATTTGTGCTGGGGATCCCCTGGAGGTCCCAGGAGGTCCTATAGGAGTTGAAACCAGCACTCTATTTTGGGAACCACTGGGCCTAGAGGAGCAATAAGTAGCCTACACCACCGTAAAAGGTACAAAGGCAGCTTGTGGAGGGGCTCATCGTTTTAACCACTTCGACTTATAAAAACTACAAAATCTGAATTTGGCGTGTTCAAGTCTTGCTCGGTTTCACCACATTGACGTTTTAACAACCACATCCATCCCTTGTCTTGCAGTATAGCGCGCGCACAGCCGTTGTGGACACACACTGCTCGTGTTGTTGTGGTTCCAGAGATCCACGTGAGCACCGAGCAACGCTTCCTACTGGCTCGCGCGGGACAAGAGGAGACGAAGAGGCTGCGGAGGACTGACACACTGTTACAAAACCAAGAGACGGAACGACGCCAGCTGAAGCTGTCACACACGCGATAAGCTTTTTAGCGTTTTTACCGAGACAGACGGGACGAGGTGTCATTCAAACCTCCGCATGCCCGAGGGTGGCGGTAAGTCGTTAAAACATTTTGGTAGCCTTTTTGTGTCCGAAAGACGCGAAGATGAGGTTTCCTCCCCATTGTTAGTCGTTGCATGGTTGAGGCGAAGTTTTGCATCTTTCAGTAGTTAGCTATATCTTTTTTCTTTTCACTGTTTTCTTAAGCCGCTAATGCATCAACAAGTCTTCTTTTTCAAGCTAAAGGAATTTCTGGGACGTCGTGTTCGTACAATAACATTGGGTTGGAGGATTCTAAGAATTAGCTCCATGTGACTGGCGTGTTTTTCCTAAATGGTTGCTCTGCAGCTGTGTCCAGGCGAAATAACTTGGAGATATTTTGGACTTTTCCATATTCTAAGCCGTTGTCCATGGACTTGAACGTCTCTTTCCCAGTTTACAGCGCATACAGGGCATGAGTAAGGGAATGTCTTTTGTCTGTGGTCATCTATTCACACGTTTGTCATCTTCCAGAGTGTCATACTTTTTTTTGGATTATGTACATCTTAATTTAAATCTGCAACAATTATTCTATGTAACAATTTTGATAATTTGTAAGCAGTTCCTTTGTCATGCAAAAATGGCCAAAACACCCAAATTCCAGCTTCTCCAATGTGAGGATTTGCATCTTTTCTGTTTTATACAGCCTTAATTGAATTTATGACTTTTTTTTCATGTTTGCTTTCTTACAATAATCTGACATTATAGATTTAAGCAAGAAAGTAATCAGTAATGTAAATAATCAGAATTTGCAGCCCTATCTTAAATTGAAGCCAAACTTGTTGAATGTTATCTTTACCTGCAATTGATTTAAAAAAAAAGTATAAATTGAGTTTACAGTTGGAAAAGGGAAAACAGGGAATTGTTATGTATGAACATGGAAAAACTGTGTCGACAGTTAGGTACTGTAGTAGAGGAATGAGGCAGGGTGAGATAACGTGCACATGTCTGATGTCTCCACACCCAGCCAGTTGAGTCTTTTGTCTCCTGCTTAAATTCATAATGGCATAATTGACTTCAAACTGGTTTCTATTTCACCTTGTGCTGCAATGCAAGCCAAGTGCACACACTGATTGTTTGTCAGTATTGACGAATTTAAGGTTTTGTCTTTACAAGACATTGCCAGGTTTTAAATGAACTACTTGAATAATACAATTAAAAAAAAAAAACTTTCATAGGAATGAACTGCTTTGATTGTGCAGGGGAAGTGGCGGTTACCTCTTTGTTCTTGCAGTTACCCAGTGTGATCTGTAAGAACACATAGTGTTACATAACTGTGAGCAGTGCTTTTCATGTGAAATGTAGACACATACCAGTACGGGCGGGATCAAGAGGAACACCTTTTTGAAAAGAAAAAAAAAATTTGACTGACTCCAGACTTAAAGCCAAAAAAGTGAAGTTATAAAACACATCTCATGACAAGGTTTAGCGTATGTTTAAGTAACCTCAACCATTTGGTCAGAGGGAAGTAGTCCATATTTGCTGTAGCAGGAGATATGAAAGATATAGATTCCAGAATCATTTTTTTCTTGTGAGTGAATCATAGTTTCTTTCTAGACTCCAGGGTTTTTCCTGCATAGAGGCATTTTTTTGTGCCCCCAAAGAGGTTAGACAGCCCAAAACGAAAATCACAAGTGCCTGAACTTCTTTGACTTCCAGCAGTCAACTCCCTTCTCTCTGATATATGGCTTCAGTAAAAAGTTTAGATATAAACCTGTTGAAAATTCCTCATACTCGCGGTAAAATGTTGTCCAACTCTATGTTTTGATGCAGTTGATCCTTTTCCATTTGGAATTTTGTAATGTATCAGTATGCAAGAAATATGTCTTTAATGCTCAGAATTTCCTGGGGAGAGACTCCCAGACCGTACACTCAATACATTCCCCCCCCCCATGGGTTCTTTGAGCCAGGAAAAACACTGGACTCATGTTCAAGGATAACAAGAAATGAATCAAAGAGTAGACATCAGTTCTCCTCTGACAGTTGTCTCAATGGATCATGCAGCACAGCCAGATGCTTCTAATGCATTGACTAAGACTCAGTTTACTTTTTTAATTGAAAAAATAGTTCTCTTTAGTGCTCAGTCCTCTCTTCACCAGTGTGAAAAAAACAAAGGGGTGATGTTTAGGCATGTTCTGTGGGTGTTTGCCAAAATGGATTCTGGGAAAAATACTGTAGTGACTCACAGATAAAACTTAATCATAATGAATAATCAAGCACAATCACTCTTGAATTTACAAATATGTAATTGTAAAAGTACGGAAAAGATTTTGTTGCATTCAAGAAATGGTGCAACATAATGTTTGTGTGAGTGTGTTTTAGGCTGAACATGTTTCAGTAGGACAGTGGAATGCTTGAGCCGCAGAATGAGCACATGCAGTACAAGGCACTTATGCCCATCTGTGTGGGCAACATGCTCTCTTGCATAGCCTTCGTATTGTCAGCCTCTGGTCAATAAAGACGTCCATTGAGAAAGGTCACGTGACAACATCACGAGGGAGTGGGGAAGAATTTCAATGTCACGAAAATAACAAAAAAAGGGAGAAAGTGGTTTGGTCAGTTCAGAATTTCTGCAGGTCTTGCTGGCTACAACGGGGGTTTGAAATTAAAAGAGGGATACAGATGTCTGTTAAATTTAATGAGCAGTTATAAATAACACCTTGCATGTTGTTAGACTTGTATTCCTCCTAACCCGTTTGCTGAGTTAACGCCCTTTAACCAGATCAAAAACAGACTAAATGACTCACTTGTTGTTATACCTATACTT
Source organism: Etheostoma spectabile (assembly GCF_008692095.1). Lineage (NCBI taxonomy): Eukaryota > Metazoa > Chordata > Actinopteri > Perciformes > Percidae > Etheostoma > Etheostoma spectabile. The sequence continues at coordinate 16,788,172 of NC_045738.1, read as the reverse complement.
GTCACTAAATCAACACAGAAAGGTATCAAAGGGGGAACTCTGTTTATAGGTAAGAGTACAAATGTATTTGTGGGGAAGAAAAGTTGTATTGTACAAGTGTTGTATTGTTGTAAATGTTTTGTGGCTCCAGAAGAAGCTGTGTAGTGTCATAAATTGGAAAGAAATCTCTGGTTGGAAAGAATTTTTACCAGACCTGTTACCAGTTCCTCCTCTCTGCTTGAGGCTAGCCTTTACCTCGAGGATTCATTAGCCGCTACTAGCACAAAACACCCAAATCTCTGGCCTGTCAGTGATTGAGTTGCATTATGGGTAACCTAGGCGCCAGGTTTTGACAACAAATAGTAATTAAAAAGTAGATATCTCCCTACTACATTGATTTCTTTTTATGTATTATTTTTTATTTTTTTTATTTTTTTTAATCTTATTTTTAAAACTGTTCAATGTATTAGGTAGAGGTGGGGAAAAAAATTGATACAGCATAGTATTGTGATATTTTCAGTGGCAATATTGTATCGATATACAGGTGCCAAGTATTGATCTTTTATTGAAGTTGGAAAAACTTTTTGACTGCAATATATTCACGTTTAGAAAGTCAAAACAGTTACTGTGTAAGAAAATTAGTGTGAAGTAGAGTATGTCCAGGGATTGGACAGTTATAGTTTCATCTTCTTAGCTCATGGATCGCAGCAACGTCAGAATAAAGGTAAACAATGTCTGTCATAACAGAGCTGAAATCGTGCTGAACGTAACACACTGTGTTTTTATAAAAGCTTTGCTAAGACTTTACAGCCAGCTAAACTTCAAGAACAAATAGTTGTTAAATTATCTCTCCAAACACAACACCTTTTTGTTTTACTTGGACAAATATAATTTCTTAAATTCTCCATGAAACGGCAGTCAACAAAAGAGAATATTATCTTTTTGATATACTATACTAGATATACTAAACAAATAGCTCTGATCCCGGCCAAGTAGTGGGGGGTGAAGAGGAGTCTGTTTTTGGACGATGCATGCTTGTCTGATGCTTCACGTCAGCACTGCAACATCTTGAGTTTTGTAAATTCGTCGGGACTTCTATATAGAGTTTATATACAGTGGTGCTAATAAGTTTATGAACCCATGCAAAAGTTGACTTAAAAGAGGAGTAAATAAAATAAAATTGAGCTTAATGCTTTAATTTTAAAAAGTAGGATAAATCCAACCTTTAATAATGTTAATAAATAACGTATTGTAAATAAATAAATACATGTTCTTCCTTTTTAAAATATGGGGGGTGTAAGTACTGTATACACACCCCTATGGTAAATTACCAAAGAGGCAGTCAGAATTTTATTTTTAAAGGCCGGTTATTTCATGGATCCAGGATACTATGCATCCTGATAAAGCTCCCTTGGCCTTTGGAATTAAAATAACCCCACATCATCACGTACCCTTCACCATACCAAAAGATTGGCATGGGGTACTTTCTATAAAATCATCTCTCAATGCATATCAAACCAGCTATTAGGTTAACTGAAATAAAACCTGCCAATCTCTAGATACTAATATATGCCCCCTGTATTTTAAGGAAGAACATTTATTTATTTACAATACAGTATTCATTCACAAAGGGAACTGGTGTCCTTAAAGGTTGGATTTGTCCTGTTAAATCTCTCTAATTAAGGCATTAAGATCAATTTCCCATTTTAGCGTGTGGGTGTGGGGGTGGGTGTGGGTGTGGGGGTGGGTGGGTGTGGGTGTGTGTGCGCTGTGCGTGCTGTGTGCTGCTCAGGTGTTATCCAGCCGTGATGAATGTAGAATTTGTCCCAGTGTGCTTGCATGTCAGTACTTGGAGTATTTGAGCGTTTTCTCTGTGGACCAATACTGGTTGTGAGAGTGTGTAAGCAGCCTCATTTCCATCCAGTGCAGCGTGTAACAGTCATCCTTTGGTCCCTGTACTCTCAAGGCTTTAGCCTCCACAATGCCCACTTTTTCACAGTTACCAGGCCGGGGCCTGCAGCTGGGTTGCTGTAAGCGGCAACCTCCTCTTGTTGCTCCCACATTGCAAAAGAGGAACCCCTCAGGTATGAGCTGTAATGAAAGGAGAAATGCCTGTCTGGTCATATTTTAGTTCATGTTCATTTTTATAATGCATTTGTGTCTCATCCATACTAAATTTTTATGCGTATGCTATCAATATTTGTTTTTTGGTTTTGAATGTAAAATTAAGTCATTGAAGAATTGTTAACAAAATATATGCAAAACTGGACATTTTACAGTGGATAATGAAATTGTCAATGTGCTCTGGTGGACAAACTAATGTCCTAAAATTTCCTAGAACCAGATACTGTCGAGGTACAACTTGTCTGTAAAGTTGAAAACGTGTTATAAGAAACCTTGCTAAAGTTACCTGATGACAATCCCCTTCTGTTGACTGAGAAGGAATGTACCACGTGCATTATTACATGCTTGCCTTCAGTCACAGGCCGCTGCGATGTGACAATGCCAGACATTCTTCAAATTGATGTCTGGGTACGTCTCAAGAGCTACGACAATAACAATATCTGCTCCAGTCAACAAAGATACAACACTTTGTCATATAAACTTTAATGCGGATACAAGATTTGCCTCGTGACAATCATTACAAAGATTAACCTATGAAGAAATCCAGTATGTTGCAGCTGTGCCTGTGTATGTGTGTTCTTGCCAGTAGGCCAGGTAGTGACATAAGTCTACAGTAGACCTCTAATCTAGAAAATTACTGTTTGGGTGGGGGGGAATGTAATCAAATACAATCGAATGTAGCGTGCTATTCTTTCTTTTTGTTTTGCATTTTTTGAAAAAAATGAATCCTTTTCCCAGAATCAATATATTTTTTTATTTTTTTTAAACCTATAATTTTCCTAAAGATTTACTGTTTATATGGTACAGCTGGCAGCAAAACAGAGCTAAAGTAGAAAATCCATCCATCTTCGTCCGCTTATCCGGTATTGGGTGACGGAGGGACCAGCTCCAGCAGGGGACCCCACTTCCCTTTCCTGAGCCACATTAACCAGCTCTGACTGGGAGATCCCGAGGCGTTCCCAGGCCAGGTTGGAGATATACTCCCTCCACCTAGTCCTGGGCCTTCCCTGAGGCCTCCTCTCAGCTGGATGTGCCTGAAGCATCCTTTACCAGATGCCCAAACAAACCTCAATTGGCCACCAAAACTGACCGGTAGATCAAGAACTTTGCCTTCTGGCTCAGCTCTCTTTTCGTCACAAAGGTGCAAATACATCGAATCTAATACCGCACCTGCTGCACCGATTCTTCCACCGCCCTATTACCTCCTCAGTTGAGGTCACCAGTGTCCCATCCTTACTTTACACAGCTTGGATGGTTCCCTGCTACCCCCTCCTGAGTTGGCGAACGGTTTTCCAGAAGCACCTTGGTGCCAACCAAAAGTCCTTCTCCAAACTTCTTCCACACCCACTGCTTTGCCTCTTTCACGGTAGAGGCGGCAGCCCTTCGGGCCCTTCAGTACCTTGCAAATGCCTCCGGACTCCTCTGGGATAACATTTCCTGGAAAGACTCCTTCAGTCGGACGGCTTCCCTGACCACCTGTGTCCACCAGGGTGTTCATGGGTTACTGCCCCTTGAGGCACCTAAGACCGCAGCTCTCTGCCGCAGGTTCAACAATGGAAACTTTGAATATTGTCCACTCAGGATTAATGCCCCCACCCTCCACAGGAATGCACAAAAAGCTCCGTTGTGTGAGTTGAAAGTCTGTCACACAGGGGTCTCCTCCAGATGTGCCCAATTAACCCGCACTACCCATTTGGGCTTACCAGGTCCGTCCAGAGTCTTCCCCCACCCCCTGACCCAACTCACCACCAGCTGGTGATTGGTTGACAGCTCCGCCCCTCTCCTCACCTGATTGTCCAAAACATACGGCCTCAGATCAAATTAAACGATTAGAAAATCGATCATTACCTTCGGTCTAGGGTGCTCTGGTACCAAGTACACTTATGAGCATCCCTATGTTCGAACATGGTGTTTGTCATAGACCGTCCATAACTAGCACCGAAGTCCAACAACAGAATCGCGCCTCTCCATGTATCTCCGTCATTGTCCACGTGCACGTGGAAGTCCCCCAGCACAACTATGGAGTCCCACACTGGAGCCCCATACAGGACTCTATTCAAGGTCTCCAAGAAGGCCGAATACTGTTGTTTGGTGCATATACTCAAACAACAGTCAGAGCTTCCCCCCCGCCACAACCCGCAGGCCTAGAGAGGCGACCCTCTCATCCACCGGGGTAAACGTAGCTGCGCTTAGCCGGGGGCTTGTGCCATGGGAGACCCTACCAGGAGCACAAAGCTCCAGACAACACATCCCTCAGGTTCATAGGGACACACAAACCTCTCCACCCCGATGAGGGGATGGTGTATTAGTCAACTTTTGATTTTGTTAAAAAAGGAAAAGAAAATCCCAGTACTCAAACCTGTTGAATCCCAATACTTCTACAATAGCATAATAAATGAAAATTGCAACACAAATGGATTCCTCACCCATGTATTGTGAAAGAATCGAGTCAGAACAAAAGCCTATCGTCCCAGCCCTATCTGTTGAAATCTCATGTATGTTTGTTTTAAATCTCTGCAGTGTTTCCAGTGTGGAGGGGGATTGGGGTCAGTAGTGGCGTCGGAGGAGGGTGGAGCCAAGGCTGGGGACGCTCCTTACGATGGGAGCCTGCCAGTCCGGGACAAGGGGCCTGGATCCCGGTATTTGACTACCCTGTTTGGGGTGTCCTCTGTCGTGGGGGACATGCCAGGCTCAGGGAGGTTTGTCAGAGAGGGAGGAGTGCCATCAGACTGCCCACAGACATGCTCAGTATCAAACTTCCCCAGCTCTTTGACATCAATCAGGTCCCCAAGGTAAGAAAGGTTTACAAGATACTGCAGTTTGTTTTATCCTGCTATTACATAGAAGAGGGGGGAACTGGTCTGGCATTGGCTCACACAAGGTGGTGCTGTGAGCTTAAAAAATAATAGTAGTAGTGTATCAGGAAAGTTTGATTGATATCTTGTAAATACTGTATACTGTAAAAAAAGCAATAGTCGTAGAAAAAAAAACTTGATACCTGCACATCCTATTATTTATTTTTTTGACTATATAGGACAGCTTAGACTTGAAAGGGGAGAGAGAAGGGGAATGACATTCAGCAATGGGCTGCAAGTTGGATCCAAACCCGCGGCCGCTGCGTTGAGGACTGAGCCTTTGCATATTGCATATACTGCATATTTATGAGATGAAACAATGCTTCACTAGGAGAGGTTTGTGGTAGCTGATTGTGGCGGGAGCGCTGTTAAAGCATTCAAGCATCTGTGTTGGCAGGTGTCCACCCTGCTGTAGGGACGTTATCTATGTGATAAACAGTCCTTGTTGTAGTGGTTTTACATCACACTTTCCAAGGAACAGTTTCAGTGTTAAGTACTAAAATAGGTGGCCTTGATTTTTTTTTTATTATTATTATTATTTTTTTTTTTATAGAGTTTAAATATTTGAGGTTCTAGAAGTTACTTTCCAAACACACTGTTTTTTTTGTGTAAAATACATCTGTTTCCATTTGCTAGATCGAGTATTATCCCTGGAGAGACCGACTGCACTATCAGGCACCAACAGCAAATACAAAAGCTTATCTAAAGTCAGTATAGGTTGAACAACATATGTGATGTAGGAATGGTGAATAAAAAAACTATTATCAATAGAGCTCTGTTACCCTGATTCACCATGGCAATGGGTAAATTAAGAGAGTCACCATTATTAACCCAATGAACTGAGATTTTAATGCACGTACAGTGCACATTCATCTTAAAAAAAACTTATTTGCATTGGACTTGTTTATTTAGGAATATCCCCCCCTCTAATTTATTTTCTTGTTAAATGTTTGAAGTATTTAAATAAAACAATACATGGTGGACATTTTAGACATGTTACCTGTGACGATGGGCTGCAAGTAGACCTTGCTTAATTTTAAATGCTCTCAAGCCCAAAAGGCTAGAAACCACTTAACTGAAATATTAATTATGAGTGCAGAAAATGTGTTTAATGCTGAAAAAATCTCCAATAAATATGTCATAAATTCTAGGTAAGGTCCAGCGAGGAGTGAATATCTCCCCACAGGAATCGGCAGACTTTTGTGCAGTGTAATTGCTGTCTGATTGGTCCTCAGGTGTTCAGGGAGGAGAGCATCATCTCTGGATACCGTCACCCACGGAGCTCAGCGCTGGACTGCGTCCTCAGCAGCTTCCAGATGAACAACGAGACTATCAACATCTGGACCCACTTCTTGCCAACGTGGTGCGTGCAACAGCGTGTAACATGGCATTTGTCACATTTAATATGTCTATATCATTCGGTGCGTTAGCATTAGGGCCGGGTACCGAATTCAATACTTTTTAGAAACTAAACGATTGATTCTAAAAATTCAGTATCAAAAAATGCCTCCTCATTTAATACCTAATTTCAATTCATCTACATGGAGGCCAGGGGGCTGCTGCCCCCTAACTTTGGTGTTCAAAAAACTGTGCTTGTAAAAAAAAACCTGCCACTATGCCCACAAGCTTCTTTGAAACAAACAATTAATTCATATTAATTAATAATAAATAATAACTGTAGATGTAATCTTAGCCCCCTGCCCCTTAAATACTTTGCTACGGAAATGGAAACCTACACTGTACATTTACTGCCACTTAATAAGTAAATTGCTGATGACTCTGCTCTGATAGCCGACAGCTGTCAGCTCAGAGTGCATTCGCCGTCTCTCACTCTCTCATGTTGCCTACACACAAAGCACTGAGCTACTCCTTAAAGGAGCTTCCCCAGTCTTGTAACACAAGGAGAACTTGCCGGAGCTTCTTGTATTTGGTCTGAAAGTCCGAACCATCCAAAAAAATGCTTTCACACTATAAACGAACTGGACCATGGTTCAGTTTGGTGCGGACCGAGACCATGTCTTATTTACCATTTACAAATGCTACATATTCACATGTACTCACATTTTCACACAAAAAAAGATATGGAAGGGTTTTTATTAAGATGATGTTGTGCCTGAGACCAATTCAAGAGTCCAACGGACTGTAAAATGAACACGGTCTCTTTCCAGCTGTAAAAACATGATGAAGTTTGTAAGGATCAGTAGAAGTATGAAGATCTTTGTTAAGTATTTGAGATGTAATCCCTTTAATTCTTTGTAGCACTGGAAGAAAAATAAACAGGTGGCTAAAACATACTGTGAAGATCTTTAGGAAGGTGGGAAAAAGTTGAGGCAGGATCCCCAGAAATATGATAAGCCGCCAGAGTCCAAATAAACAGGAGACTGAGACAAATCCAGGATGTCCAATAAGTCCAAGTACAACAGCCTTGAAAAGTGTAGGAAAGTAGAAGTCAGATGGAAGCAGTTTTGAGCAAAGTTGATGATTGTATATATGCTGAAATAAGATTGGTGCTTTGCAGGTACTTCCTGTGGCGTTTCTGTGTCCTGTGCTCCACTATGAACTTCCTGACCGACAGCTACACCTGGCCCCTTCTGGTGTACATGCTGCTCGTCTGCGTTTACCCCTTCACATCCAGCTGTGCACACACCTTCAGCACCATGTCCCCAGAGTCTCGTCACATCTGCTACTTCTTTGATTACGGAGCGCTCAGCCTCTACAGTCTGGGTAAGACTTCAGATTTCCACACGGTGGTGGAATCTTGAAAATATAAGGTTTGGTACAGATGTGTATTTTTTTTTCTTCTGGAGAGCTTAGAGAGGTGAATGAGTGATTGTAATTAGCATTTCTTTCTCCATTTTTCCCTTTGCTACATATTACTTTGTGTCACAAATGCCTTTTCCCCCCTGTAGACTGTGGTTGTCTGCATTTACAGTATGTCTTAAGGCATAAAGTCCATGTATAAACCATATCTCATCATTAAAAATATGTATATTTTGTTATAAATATGTAAAAACTGAAAACACACACACAGCCAAATTTAGGTTACAATTACCACAGATTTCCACACTCATCCTGTCTCTTTCTATTGGAGAGAGAGAGAGAGAGAGCTGATAATGAATAATGCATTCAGAATTTTCTTATTATGGGGGGGGGGGGGGGGATACTTAGGAACATTTTGTGGTAGCTTCAGCCCCCTTAAAGTAGGCCTAACAATGTCCCTGCTGACAAGTAAAAATCTCCAACTCGTCTGTCAATTCACAATGTGTCTATTATTATCTATGTCAGACCATCCTAAGAATTTGTCTTTAAGGGTGTGTTCATGATCCCTGCAGCATGTATAAAATTAACCAAGGGCCTTTTCAGTTCTCTTTAACAAATGGTGTGGTCCCCTACAGACTGATTCTTAATCTAGCACAAAGCCTCTTAGTGCCAAGGTTTACCCAGTTTAAAATGTTCAGAAGTCTGTTTAAGGGATAAGAGCTGCAAGAGGGTTTTCTCATTGCAGGACAAAACATGATAGGACAATCTTTATAGTCAGAGGCTTTACAGCTGAGTATACAACAGATGCTCTCTAGGAAAGAAGGTGACATTTACACTGTGCTTCTTTTTGATAGCAAGTCTTCAAATATTTCAGTCCACTGAAAAGCTTTCAGGTGGGCAGATTATTACTTGGTAAATGTGAAATCACACACACTAGTCATATTAAATCATTTTAAACGCAAAGAAAGTAAAAGGCCATAATGTGAACAATTTGAAATGTTCCTACTATGGCATCTCTGAGTTGATGTGTCAGAAAACACACTGTAGCAGACATACTGCACCATTTCATATGGTCTCTGTTACCAGAATGAAATCTATAATTTGTGGTTTTAATACTCAAATGGGCAAGTGTTAGTATTTATATTTGCATAACATGCTTTTTGAAAATTTCAATTTACTAAGATACAATGCTTAATTTCCCTACATTCCATTCAATTTTTTTAGGGAATGTTCTGCTCTGTGTAGGTTTGTGTAACATTATTGTGCTGCCTTCTTACAGATTGAGAGCTCAAAATAATCTCCTGTTTTCATTTGTTATGAATGTGTTAAAACGCCCATTATTATTTGTACATTACAAATATACAATTATTATAAAATATATATACTGTATATAACATACAGTACTCTTACCTACATACTGTATACTCAATCGTACAGTAAACAACAGCTCGTGCAGGAGAGGTAGAATGCTAAACGTTTATACAAAAACCTCTCTTTGAATGTCATTAACCTCTCAGGTCAAATCAAGTAACTTTTTTTTGATGTCCTGTGTTTGTGACCAGGTTGTGCCTTAAGCTATGGAAACTACGTCATTCCAGACTGCTGGGTGAACAGCTGGTTCCATCAACACTTTGTCCTCATTGCCATTGGAAACACACTGTTCTGTACCAGTCTCTCCTGCTATTCCAGGTAAGAGACCGCTGTGAACATCCCCTTTGCCTCTGGCCGAGAATCTACACTTCATTTTTCAATAGTTAAGCTTTGCACTGTTACGACCTTGTGGGAATCTTGCTTTCTGGAGTTTAGGGAGAACCCAGTAAAGGTTCTTAATGGGTTAGCAACAGATTTGGATGTATATAAAAGTTATTTTCTATGCCCGGAAGGATTTAGTTTTTCCTCTCAGACTTGTTTTGCTAGGATTAAAACTTTGCTGAAACAGCATTTACGCCGTCATGTGACCCTTCAATTCTCCACTGAAACCCGGACAAATGAAATTCCTTTAGGCTCAGCAGCTCTTAAAGACACAATGACCTATTGCAACTATTCCTTGAGTATGTTTCTGACATTATCAACTGATTGGCAGTAAACTGATGTATCAGTCTGACCTCAACTGGTGCACTTTAAAATGCACTTATATCTTATAGTAGATTCATCTGAAGAAAATGTTTTGTCCTTTAAATTAATATTGTTTTGAAAGTATAACACTAATGTGTAATTGATTAATGCTCTGGTCTGGTCCTGCACTGTTAAGTGATGTATAAGTGATGTAGTATGTCTTTTATGAGGCAAATACTGGTTTCACTTATGTGGAACTCAGCCAATATCCACTGCAACGTCCAACACTAAGGTCGGCGAGTAATGTGGAAAAAGGGTCTTAAAGTGTAAATGCTACTGTTTTTTTCAACCTATGTTTTTGTCTCTAAGTGACTGATGGGAACAACAAACTTTGACATTGGTCCGGTATTAAGCAAGGACACTGCAGTCGGCAGTGGCGAAACAAGCTACAAGCTTTTTTTCATCCAAAACTGTGTGATGGTTGAAAAAGTGGAAAGACAAGCCAAAACAGATTATAATAGTTATATTGTGTTTCTGTTGACTTTGAAGGAAGTGTATTTTACAATGCTAAAATTAGTTTTTATTTACATGGAGTCTGGTGGGCTTAGCAAATGCAATTCCGCGAATGTTTTTATGTGTAAAAGATCTTACTCTTTAACAGAAATGTCGACCTCCTTTTAAACCCTTTCCATAATGTTGTCAGACGCTTACAATATTAATCTGAGCCTGTCAGTGGCAAAACAAGCACTTTTGTGAAGGTAAATACAAGATAGACAAATTGCTATTGTTACATTGTAGCTTGTTTTGCTCATGCCGACTGCAGCGATATTGCTTAAAACTGGACCAATGTCAAAGATCGTTGTTCCCATCAGTCACTTAGGAAAATAGGGTCCAGGTTGAAAAAACAGTAGTTACACTTTAAGCTTGAACAGCAATTGTGATTACATGATATCCACTGCAGGACATACTGAGACAGGAAAACTAACTTGTATGAGAAATATTGTCCGACTAATGCAGGCTTTTTAAGGCCAATAATGAAATCAATGTTTGTTTGTTTTTTTCTTAGTTTTATTTTTTTGTTCCCTTTTTATAGATAGATAGATAGATAGATAGACAGTGGACAGATGTGAAAGGGGGAGAGAGATGGGGGATGACACGCAGCAAAGGGCCGCAGGCTGGATTCAATCCCGGGCCGCTGCAGGACTCAGCCAACATGGGGCGAG
>NC_045738.1:16775550-16777166 GCF_008692095.1 Etheostoma spectabile | reverse complement strand
ACTAACTGAGTGAGCTATAGGCCGCCTGGGAGATTAGTTTTTTAGTTTTTAAATTGTGACCAATATAATCTCTAGGAAGAAGACAATGTAAAGTTAATAATTACTTTATGTTGAACCTCCAAAGTCAATTACTTAAAGCCAAGGGAATAACCTCTTTCTTCTAATTTTATTTTATGAACTTGGAGGTATTGGTAGCAAGGATGCATGCAATTTACGTACAGTTGAAGAAGTGTTATAGTGCTTAACAGATTCTAATATCATATTGTTGTTGTTTTATGTATTTTGCCCTCTGGATGTCAAAGAGATCCTTTCTGGGTTTTGGTCTGTTGATGGGTGGTGTTGGGGTCACCACAGGGTAATTATTATTTTTGTATCTTTTTGTTTCTGTATGTATGTATGGGTCCTTTTTTCTATCAGTGATAGATTATAGAGATTTGGATGCACCGATCCCACTTTTTCAGTTCCAATATCTACATCTGGGCTTTGGGTATCGGTCAATACAGAGTACCAATCCAATACCAGTGTAAGCTGTATAACTCACTTTGTGGAAGTGATTGGCATGTGTAAGGCAACATCAGGCTTAATTTAAACAATGCTTACCTACCTTTGTAAAACAAGATGTAACAAATACATAGATAATATTGTTATTATTATAATAAATCATACACCAGCAACTTTAAAATATAAACAGGAATTAAAATTCCAGTACATAATGTATATGGAATATGCAGTAAACACTTGAAAAGATCGGCCCTATTGTCACCAATACCCAATCCATCTATTTGAGTCAGAATTGGCCCGATATCGGATCGTTGCATCGCTGATAATGAATAAAAATAGTTTATTATTGCCCTCTGTCTGTGTCCACAGGTTCCTAGAGCTGCAGTTCCCACAGAGAAGTAAAGTTCTAAGGACAGGAGCGTTTGTCCTTCCTTTTATATTTGACACTGTTCCTCTGTTTTACAGGGTGAGTGTCAGTATTGTCTTCAGATATGCTTTTATCCACACATATTTAATATACTGTATGCACACTTGCATTATTCTCTGAATGAATTTAAAGCTTTAATTTACACTATGAATCTCTGTATTTGTGTGTTTGTGTCATTGTGTAAGCATTCAGAGCTGATTAGTGCAGGGCTTTAATACTTTTGAGAAAGACTTTGGCTCACTAACTCAGAAACTGATTTTCTTTCTCAGTCTAATACAAATGTATCGCTGCCATCAATAATCCCCATAATCACTGTAATGACTGTGATTATTATGCAATATGCAAGTCATTTGAGTTCTTTTTTATCCCTTACTAAATCAGACATTGTTGCAACTATCAGTGTTGATAACAGTAATGTTGATGTGAATGAAGAAATACACACATTATTTACAGATATCTTAAAGGTCCCATGACATGGTGCTCTTTGGATGCTTTTATATAGGCCTTATTGGTTCCCTAATACCAAAGCTTAAGTCTCTTTCCCAAAATTCAACCTTGGTGCAGAGTTACAGCCACGGTCCCACAATGAGCTTCCCTTAGTATCTGCCATTTATGAGTCTGTAGCTTTTGAGGAGGAGAGGGGGCAAGGTGGAGGCTGGGTGTGTGGCCTTGACCAACTGCCACTTTT
>NC_045738.1:16775391-16775540 GCF_008692095.1 Etheostoma spectabile | reverse complement strand
GCCATGATGTCTCTCTCTCATGGGTGGGCCAAATTATCTGGGCGAGCAAAGCAGAGAAAGGGGAGGTAATCTTGCTGTTTAGGACCTCATAAGGAGCAAGATTCCAGATCGGCTCATCTGAGCTTTCATTTTCTCAAAAGGCAGAGCAG
>NC_045738.1:16774880-16775381 GCF_008692095.1 Etheostoma spectabile | reverse complement strand
ACTCGGTTTACACCTATTGCCATTTCTAGCCACTGGGGGACCATAGGCAGGCTGTGGGAACTCAAAGTCATGTAAAAAAAACCTCATGTGACATTTTCATGCCATGGGACCTTTTAAAGAGTAACTACCTTTTTTGTGCAGGGGCAAAACAAGCTACAGTGTAAGTTAATAGTAAGTTAAATACCGCTTGTAATCTGTCTGACAACATTATGGAAAGGATGCTTTGGAGATAGATCTTTAAAACCTCTTTGATACCTTTTGTTTAACCAGAAACCGCTCTGAAGTCACTAGCGCTAAACCCACCAGACTCCATTTAGAAAAACAATACTTTTAGTGTGTAAACTGTTTATTTCAACCAAAACTAGAGTTGTGATGGTTGAAAATGTGGAAGGACGACCAAAAACTGCTTTTCATAGTTTTACTTTTTTCTGTCGACTTTGAATGAAGTGTATTTTTTTTATATTTAAAAAGAAAAAAAAGGATCTTACTCTTTAACAGAAA
>NC_045738.1:16767661-16774870 GCF_008692095.1 Etheostoma spectabile | reverse complement strand
CTTAGAAATCCTTTCCATAATGTTGTCAGATACTTAGAATATTAATCTGAGCCTGTCGGGGGAAAAACAAGCACTTTTGTGAAGGTAAAAACAAGCTGGACAATTGTCTTTTAACTTATATTGTAGCTTGTTTCTCCGCTGCCAACTGCAGCGATCTTACTTAATACTTGACCAATGTCAATGGTTGTTGTTCCCATCAGTCACTTAGACACAAAAACATAGGAAAAAAGGGTTAAAAAAAGGTAGTAACCCTTTAAATTGTTGGTGTCCGTTGCCATTTTAAATCAATATTTTATCTTTTGGTTTCTAGTGTTTATTCTGCTTGTATTTATGTTTTTCTGTGTGTAGATCCTTCTCTGCATCGGGGGAAGCTGCAGCCTGAGCGACGCCTTGTCCAATTACTGTTACCACCTCCTCTTTGCCTTCCTCACCTGCTTCCTGTTCACCGCCCACTTCCCCGAGAGGTTGGCCCCAGGACGCTTTGACTATTTTGGTATGTCCTTCATGGATATCGTCTTTATAGGTTGTAACTGGCTTTTTTGACTTAGCACATTTATTGATAAAATCTTGATGCCCTTACTGAGAAACCTTTGAGACAGTATATAAGATGCTTTATCCCCAGTTGCTTCAGTGGAGTTATAGAGGGCATTTTCACAGTGAGGTTTTACCTTCGACTTGGTGCTGTAACTATTATCTCTGTTGCCTGTTCTTGATTGTTTTCCTAGCTAACTACTGGACACAACTGACACAAAACAACGGCTCTGTATCAAACAGGCTTTTTATTTTCTAATGTGTAAACTTGGCAACAAACATTTACGCCTCAGTGGACAGTTGTTTACCCTGGTGAGGATTCAACCAGTTTGTCTTTTTGTTCGTCTGCACTTGTGGTTCACACACTTCCCAGTGCAAAGGAAAAGCTGCTGTGTTTAGCATTCTGTGTTACGGATTGTGCAAAAGTTGAGAAAGAAGAGCTGGTTTGCTAATGCTGTTAAAAATTGCCAACAGACAGAGCTTGTAGTAGTTGAAACAGTAAAGTTTAACACCAAATAAGGCACTTATTTATGTAAAATGTACTTAATTAGAAGAAAGTTTAAAGTCTCTGTTTCATAAACGGCTCATAAAGGTGCTCTTCAAAACACTCCATTTGATTATTAACCAAATCTTACGTTGACAAATGAATGAATTATCCATCATACATTTAATTAAGTCTATATCCGAGTATATTCAAATATTAATGGATTAATCTGATATTTTAATGCTGTTGGTGATGTGACTGTTCTATGTCCCTACGGTTGCATTGGTTAAGCTCTAATAAATTGTCATACTTAATTAACTTACCACATCCTAAAGTGATTCTGATGTGATAGCTTTAAGATTCAGTTTACTACAATTAAATATGACAAAGAAAAGCATTAGATGCTCACATTTGAGAAACTGGAGACATGTTTTCCTTTTTGCTTGAAAAATTCCCAAAATGATTATGATTATCAAAAGTGTTGCTCAAACCTCCCCTGTACCCCCCTTGTCCGGCACGTTTTAGAGCTCGCCTTGCTCCAAAACAGCTGATTTAAAATGATCAAATTGTTCATTTTAATCAGCTGTGTTGGAGCAGGGAGAGATCTTAAACATGCAGGATGCGGTGAAAAGTAGGGGTACGTCTCAAAGCCCTTAAATTGCATCCCCGACTCCTCCACTTGCCTCCTTTTCTTGCGTCTTAGTTCCTCCCACCTAGGAGGGTGCTTGTGCTGTTCAGTTTACAGTGAAACGGAGAAAAGCAGCAAAGAGGAACCAGAGAATGTTTGGCACTTCAGATGGATAAATTATTTAAACAATAAATTGTTTCCAACATTTTCTGTGGATTGACTAACTAATTAATCAACAAATTGTTTCAGCTGTATCTGGAAAAACGTAGTTCTCAAGGTTTTAGTGTGTGAGGTGAAAGATACAGCCGTGCACATTTTAGCATTTTTAGATCCTTTCCTCACTGTTTCCTACACTGAATCTCATCTTCCCTCCTCACTCAGGCCACAGCCACCAGCTCTTCCACATCAGCGCTGTGGTGGGGACCCACTTCCAGATGGAGGGCGTGATGGCGGACATGACGTCACGGCGGGCGTGGCTCCTGGCCCACGGAGCGATGCCCTCCTTCCTGGGGACCCTCGGGGTGCTGGTCGCCAGCCTCGTCCTCAACCTGGGAATCATCGGCATTTTCAGCGCCCCGCTGCTGTGGAAATCCTGCCGCAGCTCCAACCAGCCGCACACATCAAGGTGCGAGTGCAAGGAGAAGTGAGGGCGGATTTTCCACCAACCAACAGCCACAAAGTGTCTGATTCACTTTCCAAAGGAAAGGTTTGAGATGACTATTAACAGTTCACGGTAGTGCTTGTTCAAGACTAATAGTTTTATAATTCAGAGATAAAGATTTTGATACATCATGTTCAGTGCTAAAGGATTTCTCTAACACAGTTACACACCTGGAGTATTTGTTCATGTGTTAGCTCGGCGCCTAAGGACCCAGTTGCATTCATTGAAGCCTTTTTCCGATGTTGCATTAAGCTAATATGTGAGAAAACATGTCTACCTTGTACAAATTGTCTGTTTAATTTATTTTTAACGATCCTCAAAGTGCATTTATTGTAGACCCACACTTCATATACAGTGTTTACAGTAGATCACTACAAGTTTAAATCTCAAACTGGAAACATCTAATGTTGCAGTCGCAGGGATAATGCTTTTTTTGCATGTACTGGGCCAGAAACTCCTTTACTTTAAGGATTTTTTTTTTTTTAACTGGAATACTTGGTTAGTGTGGTTGTTCTATGTATAAAAATGTTTTCAGCATAGACAACCCTCATATAACTCTACATATTATAGTGCAGATAGTGTTGTATATCTTATATATCCACCTATTGATTCCACTCCGCCGGCCCGGAATTGATTTGCGGGTCCTGTGGTTCTTTTTTTCTGATTGCCTGGCTTACTATAAACCCCACAATCTGCCCTCAACATAAAAAAGAAATGTTACAGCGTGGCAGTGATTAAAAGACAGGTACCATTTTTTACAACAGTATGTTTCCAGGGCAACGCTAGAGTGGCCCCTGAAGGTCTTGACCAATTTTACTCTTCTGAGCAAACGGCATTATTCATTTCTTTTTCTCCCATCACGTATCATAAGATCTATTCTGAACATTTATTATGTGCAAGTCCAGTCAAATTTCCAACACCTGCGGTTTATAGCTAAAGAGTAAAGAATTAAGAGACACAGGCAAAAAGTACATGTAGTCATTACAGGAGAAAAAAAGGGTTCTTGGAACATTATGTTCTAGGAACTGCAAAAATCCCTCTGGTGGGAAAGAGCCTAGCTTAGTTTGGGGTCGTATTAACATGGTAGGACTGTGGTTTTGGAGTGCTGCGGTGCACATACAGTAAAACAAAGCAGTAACACTCCTTATGTACTATGGTTATCTTGTTGTCCCATGAGACTGTTATTTACCACTGAGATAATAATTATATATTTATAGAATCTATTATATCTAATGCTCGTTTTAGGTGCACAAGCGGTAATGAAGATGAGGGTTTTTCTTTTTGGAGGAAGTACCATAGTTGAAGTTATTATAGTTCTCAATAAATCAGCACTTTTATTGAGCTTTGTTTTCTTAAAACAAGTGAAAAACAAAGTACAGACAGATTATTTCAATAGCTATCCAATTTACGTTAACTTTTTTCAAGAAAATACCTGTCTGGAACTGAAATTATTAGTTTATTAATCGATTAGTGGACTGTCAGGAATATTTTTGATATCAGATTCATCATCTGAGTAATTTTTTTAGGCAAAAATGCCAAACTGTTTAAATGTGCATATTTTTCAGCTTTTTTTTTTTTTTTCATTCATTGTAAATTCCATATCTTGAGGTTTTGGCCCTCTTGGATGAAATACAGGGAAGCAGTGATTTTTCCAGTATATTTTTATAGAAAAAAACAATTGATTAAATGAGAAAAAGATGGCAGATTAATAGATAATTAAATTGCAGACGATTCTGAAAAACAAGTTCAATTCAAAGGATCTAATTCCCTTGTTTTAAGTAAATAAAAACAAATGGTTTTAATGGGAGAAAGGGTGTCGCACTACTAAACATCTCTGTTGAAGCACTGACATAACGTAGGTACAGATTTCAACTATAATCCTTTTACTTGACAAACGGTTCGAAAGACTAATTTGTATAAATAAGTTTGAAAGCATATATGGCACACACACACACACACACACACACACACACACACACACACACACACACACACACGTATATATTAATATTAATTTAGACTTTGTTTCAACTAACACTGTAGTTTGATCACACAACTCACAGGAAGCACGTAGCTAACACCACACACACACACACACACACACACACACACACACACACGTCTTTTAGCTGTGTTGGTAGAGAGTTTAATAAGAAGGGAAAATGTACGTGATATTATGGGATAATGAGATGTGGTACAGGTCCATGTTGGATGCTGAAGTAGAAATGTCGGACGCAGAGTGAATGTGTAGAATCACAAAGAGCACAAGCACACACATATGCACACGTATTTTGCATCAGAGCAGATTTTTCCAAGGTTAGTGTGCAGAGTATAAAAGTCACAAACGGAGCAGTAATTTCCCTAAATGTTTCTGTATCCTCTCCACCCCTGCCGAGCGCTGATTGTTGTTTTATTTTTTATTTTTTTCCCTCTCCAGTCATCATCCAACAGCGTTCCTCGGTTTGACCCTGTTGAATCTTGGAATTGCATCATTGCTGTTGTGGTACTTTTCTATTGAAGCAAACTAGTTTGGAAATCATGTTTTCTTTTATTTTCTACTGTCATCTCGTTCATTCTCAGCCGTTTGGTGCCTGCACTGTTTTACAGCAGTTTGACGGTTATGAAGCTCAGAGATGCTGATCGCCGAGGCTTCCACATGAAATAGATCAATGCTGATGTCGCTTTTCTGTATTGTGTTTTAACAATTATTTTTGACCAAATTATGATTTTCAAGCCCAGATATTCTCCATACCAGTTCCCTGTTACTTTTCATATAAACCATGTTGGTTTACTCCTCAGTGGACAAGCAGATTCAGGTTGTAATTATCAGGAAAACTGGGCACCTTTCTCATGAAGCCTTTAAAAAACAGAAAGTGTATTGAAGGATGTTTTGAAAATAGGAAATCGAGAGCAAAGACGAGTGCGGGATGAACCATTTGATACCACAAGAATACAAAACAGGGTTGGGTGCCTTTTTATGTTTCATACAGCCTTTCTTTTGATATAATGCTTGGTGTGTTCCTGGTCTTTAAAAAACAAACAAAAACAAACTACTCTTAAAATGTATAAATACTTATGTGTTCTTTGCTGTGTATAATTTGTAATTTTCTACTTTGTTCTACTAGACTTGTGTAATAAATTCCATATTTATAAGTGTAATAATTGTCACTGGAAAGATTTCATGTCTTTAAACAGACTTTAAACAGACTGTCTTTAAGAGTGTAAACACAGTAATATACTAATGATTATTTTCATTATTGATCGTTTTGTTGATAAAAAGCCAGAACAGAGTAAGAAGTTCCAGTTTAAATTCCTACAGCTTAAGGTGATATCCTCCAATGTCTTGTTTTGTCTGACCGACAGTCTGAAACCCAAAGATATTCAATCCATTATTATCTATTACAAAGAAAAAATGGCCAAAACAAAAAATTCCATTATCAATCTAGCTGCTGGTAGATTTTCTGTGCATTGATTATTCAATGTATCATTGCAGCTCTACTGTTTTAAACATGTATATACCATATAGATATGCAACCTGATTTTGAGCAATTCAAAATGTGGTCAAATATATGTATTCTTTTTATTGGCAGACATTGCAGATCCTTAATTTTAACACCAGTCTGAGTCTGAGCAGTGTGTGTGAGTGACCAGCAGAGGGCAGAACAAGCCAATAAGAGGATTTCCTTGTCCTGGTTGAGCGCAAAAATATAGGCTGCAGCTGCAGTGTTGCAACAGTGTGTGGATCTTTAAAGGTCTGTTTCCTGCAGATAGAAATCTCACTGCAGAAAGGGTCAGTGTAAGAAGAAATTTAGTCTGGTATTCAGCCTTCAAACCATATTTTTTTTAAATTGTTTGAGATCCTTCAACATGTTCCCAGTGAAGATGCTTTTGTTTAAGGCAGCCTCAAACTGATAAATAATATCCTAACATAAAACATAAAAGGAGGAATATCATTGCAGAGAAACGATTCACTCTAGAAACCTTTCAAAAACAAATAAAGTGATGTGAAACGATCTCTTACTGCTTACCTAAAATGTTTGGATGCAGGAAACCTTGCAGATTAAATGACTTTATAGACTTTGTAGACTAAATGACTTAAATAACAGATTTATTTCAATGCAGCTCATCACAATGAGCTAATTGAAGTGTACATTTTGAAAACCGATTGATTGGAAAGCTGTTTGCATGTTGTTGTTTTTTCTATCTTGCATTCCTGACAGCAGATCAAGTTTCCCATTTGGGATAATAGTGACTGAACTAAACTGAACAGGCTGCTTACAGTTTAGTTCAATGGATACAACTGTTGTTCTTAACTAAAACAGTGACCTCCAACTTGAGTTTTCTTCATTGTTGCTCGTCATCTTTATGCGGTTGTATGATTCGGCTACATTGGTTCTTTAACTTTAAAGTTTAACTTAAATGCCTTACTGGATGTGGTTCATTATTAGAAGAAAACAGACAATAATTAATAACAGACAAGAAAAGAATTACCATAAAAAATCAATATCCTGCATACAAGGGAAAGTTTTCCATTGCAAAGCTCTACTAGGGCTTCCATTTTGAAAATGGCCTCATTTCCAGCTCTTATTATAGTCATATATCCAACATCTAACCAGGCTGGAGACTCGAGTGCTTATTAAAAAAAGGTTCATTCTAAAACCACAAATGGAGCCCTTAAGGATAACGGGGACAAACACTACAGAGAGCACTAATCCTATCTGGCCCAGAATCTGCTTGTAGACACAAGAAGAAACAATAAGCCAGACATGAGTCCTCCAAGTGTTTTCATCCCCCCGGTACACCAGAGGAGGTAGAGGGAACGAAAGAGAAAAAGGGATGATAGCATTACTCACAATCCATTACCACTCCCTGGAGACGCTCTGCATACAGAGTGCTAGAGGGAGG
>NC_045738.1:16761389-16767640 GCF_008692095.1 Etheostoma spectabile | reverse complement strand
ATAGGTAGAGAGAAGGGTTTGCTTGCTGAAGGCCCGGCGGAAAGGCAATATGAAAGTTGATTATTCCTTTTCAATACTCATCTGCTGAGGATCCCGTGGAGACGTCGCAGGTTGCTGATTAGTTCGTCAAAAATAATAGAAGGCTCTTTAATCGCCTTCTTAAGATGTCTAAATTAAAGTACAGACGGCGGCCCGAATCATTGTTCACTCTAAAGCATACAATGGATCAGTATGGATTGACTGATGTGGAGGGATGTTCCTGAGCAGTCATTTTTTTTAATCAAGTTTGTTTATTTTTAAGGGCAGACAATATACAAAGTGCTGAAGTAACATTACATGAAGATATATATATATATATATATTTTTAGACTAATACAGAATATGTACATGTAGTATCTACACGTAAAGGTATCCCAATGGTCTTTCTAAATGCCCCATTTGGTTGACTTTAAACTTTTTTTTCCCGTGGAGGACCTCCAGTCTCTGTGTCAGTGCCATCTGTCCCTCTCCTCCTGGGGTTTCACTCACTTTAATCCATCTGTTGCCTCTCAAACCATCCCAGTGTGTCACCTCCCACCATCATACCCCCTTACTGAATTTCACTGCAGTGCTTTGATTTGGAACGTCTACATGTTAAACATCACTAATTTGTACAAAAGCCACTCCTGAGTGTCGCAGGCAGGCTGCGGGTCAAAAGGTTGTTCTTTGGAAGTATTTCTTTTTTTCATATTCAACAACGTTAAATGTAAACACACACTTTCACTGCTAATATATGACATTTTCAGTTTTTGAAAAATACTCATATGATACACTGGATTTGACACATCAGAAACAAACAAGCTTTCCAAGGTTTTGATTGTACAACTTTGATATCTTATATACATTTTCTGAAAGCCTTATCAAAACGTGTCCAAAATCAGTCACAATACTGTACAAATAACTGTCTGCGGCGCCCAAATCTGACAAAAATTGACTCATGATATGAAGTGCCCTTTCTTGTAATCATCTGTTTTACTTTGCTAATTGCCTTGCATTGCCGTAGAGTCGTATAAAATGTATCACAGCTCAGCTCACGAATCTTTGCAGGGACGTCAGAGCCAAAATCCCCCGACAAGCCATCATTTGAGATTGCACTCCCAGCAACGTAAAGCCCATATACAGTTACCTCAGCACATATCCATGCATGTCTCTCCATCTGACTGAGCCCACTTCAGATAAACATTAAACACTTTGGTAAACATTTGACAGGTTTCCGGAGAACGACGGGGGCAGTAAACGGGTCGGGGTCGAGCCGGGATGAGGAAAGGTCACTGCAGGTGGTTCGTCCATCAAGCATCGGGACATATTTTTAAACTCGAACCAAGAGAAACCTGTTCAAAGTAATTACCCTTGATTAGAATTAAAGGAACCAATGTTCTCCCCAGCCTTTTGAATATCCACTCCCAGGTTGCTTCTCGGCCCCTTCTAGCCCAGGATATCCAGGTAAACCGGCGGGTTCTTGACCAGGGCCAGCAGACGACTGTGGATGTCCTTGATGACCATCCTCTGCTGGGGCTCTCTCTGCCAGCAGCCCTGCATCAGCAGGTACACCTCCTTTGGGCAGGTGCGTGGCCTTTCCAGTTCTCGTCCCTGCGTGATGCATTCGATGGCCTGTTGGAGATGGGAATTTAAATATAATGTTATATTAACAGGAAATATAGTCTGTCCTCAGATAATCCAGGATGCATCATGTTTTAAGCTCTTTTGTGAACATCTCTAAATTCCCCCTCAAACTGTTCATGTTGATGTATGATTGGTAAACATGTCTTGGTTTAGCGTGTCAGTACGCAAATATTTGCGAGTTAGCGCTTAACACAAAGTGCAGCTGAAGATGATGGAAATGTTGTACGTTTTGCAGATATTTAGTCATAAACTTTGATGGGATTAATGGACATTCCGGGGATTAATGGTTTTGCAATTCCTCCTCTGGGGACCATGAATGTCTGCACCAAATTTCAAAGCAATCCATCTAGTAGTTGCTGAGATATTTCAGTAAAAAAACAAAATGTGCATGAACAATGAATAAATAACATTGCTACAGAATATAAAATCAAAACCTCATGGTGGCATCAGAGGAAAATTCAGGTAATCATTAGTCTCGCTTTGCCAGACCCTCCTCCAAAGTGCGCTGAAGGAGGGTCTGGCTAGTCCATATAGCATTCAGGGATGGGAGGAAAACGTGCTCTGGTTTAATGACATTTCTTTAAACCAATCAGAATTGTCATAGAGCAGCAGCAAAATATTTGTGCAAGAGAAAACTCAGATTTTACCCCGCAGAGATCTGAGGAGCAGTTAACAATAGTCCTCTTACATCCACCAATTTTAAAATTCCAACACAAAGAAATTGGAAGAAAACAGGAAATACATGCATCAGTACGAATTTCCTGCAGCACCGAGGAAATTCCGGAAGTGGAATGCGAAGGATATAGACTAGCCATTGTTTTTTGGGAGAAATAATACTTGAATATCTGTACAATCTATGCAGTAGTTGCTTAGATATTTCAATGGATGGTGAAAACATAGACCTGCTGGTGGAGACACCTCTGATTTCTGAAGTGTGTTCAAATCAATTCAGATAAATAGTGTACGCTGCATCAAGGATACACATTTGTTTTTAACAAACAGATACTTTTGGCCCAACAACCGTATCCACAGATCTATAGATGCATGTGCATTAGCGGAGACTTCTGCAACAAATGAAAGCAGTCACAATGTGAACAACCTCCAGCTAATGGCTATAATAACTGATTGAATTCACAAGCTCTTGCTGCTCAGGAATAAATTACTGTTGAGGATGAAAGAGAGGATTTCACAGCGCTCTCCATTTGAAGGGTTACTGACTCAATCTCTTCCACATTGTTAACCTTGGCCTGATCCAATGAACAGAAGAGGTCTGTTAGCGTAGAGTCAATTCACACCAAAATGGCCTGTCAGTCAGCCTACTCAGCTCAACACAGTCGCTGCATCTCATGTCGTTCATGCCCACCGAGGAGGCACAGGAGAGACGCAAGGAATCATGGGAGGAGAGAGGAAACGAGCAAATGTGTTTTTAGTGGGATGAGGTGTCCTTTCCTCTGAAGCGTCACATGAATTTGTCAGCTGTATGGGCGGAGCTAGCAACGGCTTTCAGCTACACAGCTTCCGGGAAAGCTGCTCTCGTGTAACTCGGCTATAGCTCCTCGATTATCCCTAGTCGATGCTCGCTCCTCGGGGCGGAAATAAGAGCTGTGAGATGGCCTTCACTGGGGAGGGACAGAAAAACTCACCATGAGTGCCCCAAAATGGGAGCTGTCGCTACAGCACGCATGGATCGGTATTTTGGGATGATTTATCTCCTCCACTGTGTGTTTGGGCAACATGATCACCTATTCCCTCATTGGCTGAGACAGATTAGATTAACAAGGTTAAAACTCATTGGCCCTGGGCAAAAATGAGAGCCAATGAGATTAGAATTGAGTGCCAGGGAAAAGTGATCTACCCGTCTTGAAAGGAGAGAAGGTTTCGGCCTGTAATAGCACCACTGTGGTCACAATGGAGTCCCACTTCTTGGTGCTCGAGTTAAAAAGGCTAGACTGGACTGCGCTTAATTACTATTAATTTATTGATCATTTTAAGAGTGCAGAGCAGTGAAAAACTTCAACAACACATGCTCTGAAGTATCCATGGAAGCACCAAAACATTTCAGGCTGCCATTTATGTGTTTGCAATTGTATGGCTTGAAAAAAACATCTGGTTAATTTAACATATAGGATAATCAATATTTTTATTCATGTATCAAATGACAATGTAAAAACAACATGAACCTGATTTATCATCCTGCAGCTCCCCTCAGCTTTATCGAGCCTTATAGTGAGTTTGACCATAAATGTATGGTTTTAATTCACTGTCACTGCTCTCAGCATTCATTGCCACAGAAAGGCAATGGCTCTTTATGGTGACAAAGCCCCCCAAAAAAACATTTGTGCAAAATATTTTAAAGTATATTTCAGAAATTTGGTAAATAAGCTTACCAGTATTCATGTTATTGATTGAGTCCACCAACATATATGTCCATTAGCCAGAATAGCTTAAGATTAGCTCAGCTAGCTAACCAAGGTAAAGTTCCCCTCCCAACACCTCTATAACTTACTATTTAACAAATAGTATCTCTCTGTTTAATCTGAACAAGTTTATGTAATTGTAGAAACAAAAAAAAGTGGTTTTACGGAGAGTTCCGTGGGCTAGATGATTTAAAGGCAGCGGTCAGCTAGTTTTTGCTAACTTTGCTAGCTTGTCTGCTACTGTAGAAGGTCAACAGCAGTTGCACGGTGATTTTAAAAACGCGGTACAAATTCAACAGTGAATATCACCTCTCTCACACACATTGTAGGTAAATCAGCTAACTGGAAATATTTGAGAAATGTAGGGAAGAATTTATTACACAAGATAATTGCCTGTAGTTTTATCTTTTCACTTTAAAAGGACAGTTCCCCCAAATTACCCACACACAAGAAAAACAAAGACACGCTCAATTTTTCAGAAAGCCTGATGAAAGAAATGCAGAATGGCTAGACTTCCTGGTTTTTCGTAGGTTCTGTCATGTCTTCTTTCATGTCCTGCCCTGTGTGTTTTCCCTCCTTTTTGAGTGTCTGCTCTGCCCTGATGTGTTTCACCTGTTCCTCGTCAGCCCTCGTCAGCCCTCGTGTCACCCTCCTTTCCTCCTTCCTTTCCTTGTGTATACTAGTCTTGGCGTTCTATTGTGTCTGGCTCAGATTGTCTGTGCTTGTGTCTGGTTTTCAGTGTATATTCAGAGTTTCCTCCAGTGTTTTGTCTTTCTAGTGTTTCAGAATTTTTCTTTTGTTGTTTTTGGATCAACTTGACTATTGCCTTCACTATCTGGATAGCTAGATACCGGTAAGTGAGAAAATGTCTTTTTATAATTGACCCTTTAAATGAGACATGTTTGTGTGGGTGTTTCCTTTGGTGTTAAATAAAAGGTATATTAAAATATTTGCGACCCAACCCACCTCACTGTTGGACAGCTGGTACCAGGGCTGTTTGCCGTAGGTGAAGATCTCCCAGAGGACGACACCGAAGCTCCAGATGTCGCTCTCTGTGGTGAACTTCCTGTACATGATGCTCTCCGGGGGCATCCAGCGGATCGGCAGCATCGTGCGTCCGCCCACCTGAGGAGTGGGACGAGCCAATGTATGTATGTTTCATCATTGTTGCAATATGGAAGTCTCAAGGTGAACATGAATCCACTTTGATTTGTTGACCGAATATCATCTTTTTAACATACTTTTTATTTTTTTTAGTAAATCTCAAACAGATTCCTGTTCAGCTCTAGACTATCTATAACTAGCAGTTTGAAATCAATGTGAGGTAGACAATCTGGACAATAGGTATTGAACATCCAGGGTTAATAGCTTAACCCTTGTGTTTTCCTCAGGTGAAATTTGTTTTTAAAGTATCCGAAACATGGGTTTCTTTCTACTAAATTAATACGGATAAAATTATTTATCACTTTAATGAATTTTGAATGTTTTTATTAAATTTACTGCATTTATAAAAGGTTTTAAATAGTTTCAAAACAGAATCCTAAACTTGAACATAACTGTGATCCACTATCATCCTCTGATCTTAACTATTAGTAAAACAATTCATAATTTCTGCTTATTTTTTTTTTCTCCAAAAAAGTAGGTATGATTTAATTATGTTTATTGACCATGAATAAACAAACAAACTTTTCTCAATGCCATTAGGCCTGAGTAGAAAATAATTGGAATGGCCTGAAACAATAATTTTGAGAACATCATCTTTGTCAAGTTTTCATCTCCAGAAAAAAAAACGTAAGTCTTGTTAGTAGCTTTACCAGCCACTTACCCGGTAATAATCTGTGCTGTAGATGTCTCGGGACATGCCAAAGTCTCCGATTTTGACCACCAGGCCCTCCCCCACCAGACAGTTGCGGGTTGCCAGGTCACGGTGGACGAAGTGCAGCGATGCCAGGTAGACCATACCTGAGGCGATCTGGGCGGCGATGTGGAGCATCTGAGGCAGAGTGAGCTGACCCAGCGGGGGCATCTTGGTCTCCTCCAGGATACGGGCATCAGGGCCGTGAGCTCTACAGATGACACACAAAGAACATGTGAGTGATTTTGGCTCAAGGCTGCTTTTAATGGCATTTCTGCCATGTTAGACAGTTAACAGGGTAATATGTGTGATAAGAA
>NC_045738.1:16732021-16761379 GCF_008692095.1 Etheostoma spectabile | reverse complement strand
ATCCAGGCAATGGTGGAAGAAGTACTAATTTTTTTTTATTGGGATTTTCACAGAATCAACATAAAATAGACACAGATAACATATCAGAATACCCCTCCCCCAAAACACAAATGACAATCAATCACAGGACTAGGCAATGACTACACAAAATGACTTCCCCCCAGAGATGAAGTTCAGAGTTAAGCAGTAGGCATGAGGTGAGATCATTTACATTGCAGGTAGCTAGATTTTATCTTTGACATGACTGATAAATGGGTTCCACAACTCAAAAAAAAACTGTTGACAGAGCCCCTGAAAGTTTTATCTTTTCTAATTTAAGGAAATCCAACTCATCTACAATCCAGTGTGTAAAAGTGGGAGGATGAGTACTTTCCGCTCAAGTAAGATTAGATGTCTGGCAATAAAAGTCCAAGATGGTCTATGGAAGCACCAAAAATGACCATGAATGGGCAAGGACTGATGCTCACACCTATGCAGTCTGAGACCGCCCCAAAAATCAAAGACCTAAAGTCTTTAAATTCGCTGCAAGCCCAAAACACGTGGGTATGAGGAGCAGGGCATGAACATTGATTACAGATGGGACTAATATTTGGAAAGTATCTTGAAAGTTTTCTGTTGGTCCAGTGAGAGGGTTAGGAAATTTAAATTGCAGTAGGGTGTACCTAGCACATATCGATGAACCATGTACTCTTTGCAGGATTGACAGCCACATCATCAGTGATGTCTTCCCCCAAATTAAATTCCCAATCAAGAAACTGAGAGTGGTGTTCCTGTGTATATTATGGAAATTCTGCTCCTAAATGATTCAGTTTGCTCTGAAAGCACCTTAAATTAGTTGCATGGTGGCAGTGTTGGAAACACAGGTAGGGTTAAATTGGCTACAGAGTTGGTCAAAGGAGTAAAAACCACCATCAGAGTGTTGGTCATAGAAATATTTAATACATAATTTCCTCCAATTCAGAAATTCTGTGTCAAATAAGGAAGGTGTTCAAGCAATGGATAGGAGCTTTTAAAGAGACTTGTCCATCCAAAATGACGACGCATGTGTGTCAAGATCTTTAAGGTTGATCTCACAATTGTTTTTGGTGAAGGCCGTTGGGGATTTAAAGGTGGAGGAAGATACCATGGCTGACAAAGGGGTGTAAACGAGAAGATTCTAGAACACTCCATGATGGCACATTAGCAGCTGGATCTTCAAACAGCCAATGTACAATGTATCAGAAGCCCAGTAGTAGGCAAGAAAATCTGGGGCTGCCATGCCTACTAATACATTTTATGCAACAATGTCAAAATACTACAATTTAGAGTCCTGCAGTTAAAATAATACTTAGGTAAAAGTACAGTATCAGCTAAATGTACTTCAAGTATTGAAAGTAAAAGGGCGAATCATTGCTCCGTCTCTTGATTTTGATGATTGAAATTTTAAGCTAATTTTAATGATTTTTAAGAATCTAAATTATGACACCCCCCCCCTAGAATAATGTAAGTATAAACTAATAGTAATATTTCCCTTTTGACATGTAGCGGATTAGAACCTCAAAATCGTCCTTTAGTACAGTACTTTAATTCCACCAGTTGGCCCAGAGTGTTAAGGTTCCACCATTAGATTATTAAATTGTTTCAAGGTTTTTTTCAATGTACACAAACATTGCCAACTTTTTTTTATTTTAGTTAACTTGGTTAATGGCACAGACGTCACTGCAAATAATGTATATCTTAAATAAGCAGTATAATATTTGCATGTAAAATCCAGTTCTACTTTAAACTATAAAAAGGCCACTTTATAAATAAGCTCTTTTTTGAATGAGAATTTGGCTTGTATATAATTTGTAATTTCTGAAGTTTCATTGCCTTTTTCAGAACTACTTTTGAGGCCAAAGGTTGTTATTTTATTATTTTTTTCATCCATTTACACTTATCACCACTTGTAGATGACAAAATATTTTTCCTTTTTTATTGTTTTTCCTTTCTGCACTGGAGCTGAACTCCTGACCACTGTATTTCCATTTGTAAAGAACAGAACATGCTGGCCTTTGCTATTCTTCTCTGTTTCTATTGGCTGCTCAGATTACTCAAATTCTGGGTTTGGGCTCCCAGTATTTTGGTAACTATGGCATCAACCTTGGGTGACCTGAAGGACAATGACCTCAGCATGCAATCTGCAGATTGAACATTTCTGACATGCATGAGCTCTTGAGAGCATTGCAGACGTGGTCGGCGTGACCACACCATAATAAAGCCATTTAACATGACGGTTAATAGACACAGAAACATAAGGCTTATAATACGCCTACAATTGATTTGCAATAATGCAATTCGGAGATGCAGAGCATGTTGACTCTCGGTTGTTCTTGTGGATCATAAACGCCCACTCTCACGTCAAACTCCGGCCTAAATGAGCAAATCACAGATGATGTCTCCATCCATCCTAATATCTCTCCTCTCCACTTTGTCCCCTCCTTACAAAGGAAGTTGTCTATACAATCACTATTAGTTTAAAAGGCAGGTGGCAGGGTGGGAAAGCAGCTGCATTGTGGGGGGCCTCAGACGTTTCACCCATTCGGTCAGCTGGAAATGCGATTTTCCATCCATTGGTGAACATGTACAGTACATCAGTCAAAGTCTGTGTGTATGCATGTGTGGGTTGTGTATTTTCATTTCCAATCTGTCTCCTGTGGAGGACACCTGGCAGATGGCATCAACTGCGCCTGCTCTAATAGTTTTGTCAGATGGTTTCCCAGGTGCCGAGGGAGCTCTAATAGGTCAACATGTCTGTCCTCAGTGGCTCCTTAAGCTCCCTCCTGAGGTTTCTTATCTTAGTTTTAAGATTACAATTGTGATAACAAAGTGATTTCCAATAACACACACAAGTGTTCTTATTAACCTCTTAAGACGTTCAGTGTACAGTTCAAGGCAACTTTTTTTCTGCTAAAGTGCTGATTATTAACTGTCATCAGTATTCAAACAACATCCTGCAACATTTAAAATTTACTTTCATTTGCTGTTATCATGTGAGGACATCTTGTAAATATACATTTGCCCTGTGCCTTGACATGTTGTGAATCCAATTTGCACCAAATGAGACCCTCACTGGATGCAACAAGATTTTCAGATTTTTGACAAAGCAAACTCGTCTTCCATACAACCTCCGTTTTCTGTGACAGGTACTGGCTGATATTAAGCTGTGTTTGAGTCACTTCAGCAAAAGTCAGTGGGCAAGCTATCAAGGACATGCCAAACTTAAAAGAAATCTCTATGTCCCCAGATAATCTAAGCTTTCGGTAAATATGACTTGAAAGAGCAGAGACAGAGGAACAGAGGCCAAATCAAAACGTTGCTCTATACAGTAAACCCTTACCTAGACGTCTTTCATGCAATTCTATTAAAACACACGCAATCCACAGAGGTCCGCTCAGTGGGTTTAACCTATAAGCACACATCAGGTTTGACTGCTGCTATAGTTGCACTGCTGCCAATTATATAGGACACAGGCACAATTTGGTGGTTACATGCTTTGATCAAACACACTTAGTTGTTGAGGAAGGGAGGAAGATGTGAAGTGGCTTAATGGAGATGACTGAAGGGCCAAACGGGCAGGTTCAGACAATAGCCCTTTTTCACCGACATCCCAAAATCCAGAAGCCCAAGCAAAGATTTTAATTGCTCGTTTTGTTTGACCAAAATATTTCTAAGAGTCAGGAAAGCATAAAATATTCACATTTGCTAAGCTAGAAACAAAATATTTGGCAAAGAATAAAGTTCAGCTTTAGTGTAAATAATAAACTTGAACAATGGCTTCATTTTCCCCTTTTAGTGCGGACTCACCTTGAGCATGCAGTTCAGTTCCTAACGCGCTTCCTTATCATATAGACATTTAGTTCAGCAGGGTTGTGGGAATTGAACTTGCCATCATGCGCAGGTTTGCTACGGTACGTACCTAAGAAATCGGTTGAGGTCTCCGTGCCTCATGTATTCGAACACCATGGCCAGCGGCTCTCCGTCTGTACAGACGCCGTAGAATCGCACAATGTGCTGGTGTTGGAGCACCGTCAGCAGCTCGGCCTCCCTCTGGAAGTCCTGCCGGGTCGACTCGTTGGCGTCCTTTAGGGTCTGTGACCAAACAAGGGGCGTGAATTTACATGAAGATGTTAATTATTGGGTCAAGTGTAATAAAAGGCAATTGTTTAATAGAAAAATGAAAGTAAACCTGCTTTTACAGAGGAATTCCAGGAATTCCTTGCTACGCCCCTGCGTGAGTGATGCTGTGTTGCAATAAAGGCACCCATCTGATTAATGGGATGGTAAATCTGAGCAGAGCCAAATTCATTGTCTTGTTTTTTATTTGCTGTGGTTTGCATTAACCTGCTGTGTATCAAACCACCTGACAGACATCTCACTCTGAAACCGCAGGATGTTATTTCAGTGCACGGAGGATTTAAGTGTAAGTGCATTGTATATAAATTTACCTTTTAGGCCTTTTGGTGTTGTATCAAGCTGTTTTTTTTGGCACCAACAAGTATTTGGAGTATTTAGATCTTGGGCATTTTTGCCTTTTTTTTTTTTTTTTTTTTTTTTTTTTTTTTAGATGGTGAACAGCAAAAAAGCTTTCAGGAAATGAGAGGTGAGGAATGACGTGCAACAATGGTCCCAACAATTGTACTTGGTCTAAGTACTGAGTGTTGCCATTCACACAAAGTGGTTGCTACTAATAAATATATATATTTGTCTTTCTTTAGAGGGAATCAAACATTAATAGAGAAAGTGTTGTTGAGATGGTGAAAGTGGACATTCTCACCTTGATGGCGACCAGCATCTTGTTGCTGTCGGGGCTGAGGTTGGCGCACTCTGCCAGGTAGACTTTGCCAAATGCTCCTTCACCCAGCTCCCACTTCAACGCAATGTCCTGCCGTTTAATATGCTGGACACCTGGTCATAAAATACAGAAACGGTTAGAAAATCTGGGTGAAATGATGTCTTGTTTGAACCAAAAGTTAACTATATTGCTCTCAAGATTTTCCTTCATTTTACATTGTAGTCCCGTATGAAATCTAGAGTGTGCCCATTGTAATGGCAGACAAAAACAGGTATTACAAACATTAATGGAAGAAAAAAAGACGGCCAGTGACCGAAACCTTCTACATGAAAGCCGTAAATAATAACACCAACAATCAAGAGAAAGAAATTTAATTACATTCGGGTGGATGAACATAAGTGTGGATTCAGTAAAGCACCATCAAAAATCACTAAAGTAGAAAGAAGCAAGCAACACTCACACATGTCTTTCTCTTTGATGATGCCGCAGAAGTATTGTGGATTCTCTACAAAACTGGATAAACCAGAGTCTTCATCTGAGGAAGGTGGGCTGGTTCCAAAGTTCATGAAACGAAGTGACACAGCCAGGTCATCCTCAGTGCCCAAAACTGATGAACCTAAAGAAACGGGAAGGGATGCAAACAAGCCAAACTGAGAGATATGTAACACCTAATCAGCCTCCAACCACTTGTGATTGCGGCGACCATCAAAAGAAAATTCAGAACTCATTTATTCCCGTCGAGGAATCGACGTTCTCCACTACCAACTTGGCTGTTGGTTGGTGCCATGGTGACAGATGATGACAAGCTCTAATAATCACCATTATCAACCATGCAGCAATCAGGAACACATTGAAATGAAAAAGGGGGACGGAAGCTTGAATGGTTAGCGACCTCTGACTACAGTGCGTATTAAAAGCCAAACAAGTGGGGCCCAAATTGTAAAACCCCACTCAGCAAGGCAACCCACAGAACCTCTAGAGTCCAACAAATGGAACAACAAAGAGAGAGAGCACAGAAGCAATGGAGGGAAAGAGAGTGAGCAGGGTCCACTTAGGCAATCAGGTCCACTTAGGCACTGAGAGTGAGAAAAGGAGATGTGTGTGTGGGGGGGGTGGGGGGTCCGAGTGGAGCTATATCACGTGTAGCTGTTCCTCCATCCATCCATCCATCTTCTTTAATGGCCCTCACCACGTGGCGGTGGCCAAGGGAGGTTTCTGCCGCCATTCTCATGCAGTAATTAAGGCACTTTAGCCCGGCCGACACAGCGGCTGCCTGTGTGCAAAGTTACAGCTCAGTGGAAATCCTATATTATTCAGTCTTTCCTGCGCATTACCTTCTGAGAGCCTGAAAGAACCATCTGCAATTTGAAACAATAATTTAGCAGAACGTTTGATTATATTCCAGTCTTCAGTTTGGGGTTCTGGGCTCAGACAATAATAAAATAATCTACTGGGTTCAATTCCTTTGTATCACACTAGTGCAGAGAAATGGAAGTTGAATGATATGAGTGATACAGAAAGCCACATCACTCATTCTCTGCAACAATGTCTTTTGTTTGAAAGTCTGAGGCCACAGGTGAACATGGTTCCTAATGCAGTTTGACTTGATCAAATGCATTATATGATCCGACTCATGTCTGTGCGTTTACTTAGCGTGGATTAGCTTAGCACAAAAACCAGCAGCAGAGAGAAATGGCTTACCTAGCTTCATCCAAAGTTTTAAAAAAAATTCAAAACCTTGGTTGTTACAGCAAGTAGCTGCCTTTTTAAACAACTTGTCACTTTTTGAACTGATTAACCCAACAAGATGCAACGTGTTAACCTCATGTTAGAGGCTTAGACAGAGCCAGGCTAGCTGTTTTACCATGCTTTCAGTCTTTGTGCTAAGCTAATAGACTCCAGTCTCTAGATCTGTCGTTACCGCTACGATAAAATAATCATATAAAAGACAGATGTTTAAACACTGCAGGGAAAACATACACAAAGGAGGGGAAAAAAGGGAGTGTGTCAGGTATTATACCTATACTGCGGTACACTGAGATAATGAGCCAATGTGGTAAAGTCTACCTGTTGTTCTTCTTTAAGGGCAGAGTTTTGGAACATTTGGAAAATATTTGCTCTTTTGCCAAGAGTGCACTGCAAATTATTTGGTTCTTACCAAGATAAAAAAAAAAATTACATTTAGAAGTGTTAGATAATTTATCTTTAAGAGTAAATTTCTTATTTTAAGTGTTCAAATTTACACTATAATCTTAAATCAAGCAAGCTTGTCAAGTGAATTTATCTTGCTGCATGGACAGATAATTTCACTCTTTTTCAGTACCTTGTCCCTCAGATTTAGTGTTTCTATCTCGATTTTAGACACCCTCCTTTTGCAGTGTGAGAACAGAAGATTGACACTACTACTAGATATGAAACTAGAGCCAGCCGCTGCAGCTTAGCACAGCATAACATCAAGTTGTGCTTTTTATGGTGAGCTAGGCGCTGGGACTATTTTTTTGGCCAGGCCAGTGACCTCCTAAAACCACAACTTTTTGTACGCATTCAACTTCTGAGACAAGATTTAGGTGCTGGTAGCTTAATTGTCTTACCCTTTGGACGGAGCCACGCTTGCGATTTCTGGCTCTTGTGTCATATTTACGGTAAAGACATTAGAGTGGTGTCAATCTTATATTCAGCAAGAAAGGTAATAAGCCAACATGTCAAACTGTTCTTTCAATCAACTAGTGGCGATATTATGCGTGCAGTAAATGAAATGATGTGTTTCAACTTACGATGAATACCAAACTTGGAATGCTGGCCACACTTGTTAATAACCACAATCATGATGAGAAGGAAAGTGCAGGCAAACACAGCAAGTCCCACAGCCACAGACACCTGGTCAAACAAAGAGAGATTTGCAGTCACACTCACTGACAACATTGATAGTCATTACATATTTGCATTGGGAATAATGCTACGCAAAGACGTACCACAAACACTCGACTCTCAGGGTTCTCTGTGACGTCCATGCTTGATTTGTCTGTAGGAACTGAGGGGCGGGAATGAGTTTAGTTACAGAAACATGGCTCAAGACAGACTTCAAATCAGCTCTATGCAGTTTTGAGAAGACATGCAACATGCAAAGATGTTTTTAGAAGTGTAAAAATCAATCTTACTTGGTTCAACATCAAGGACTAGCATGCATGAGGAGAAACAAGAACACAAACCCATTAATGGCCACACATAACAGTGAACCAAAGCAGCAACCTGTGATATTCAAGTGTAGACTGTGATGGAACACCCAAGAATGTTGATCTTGTGCACGATACAGAAAACCATTAATTATTTATCACTGCACTGTCTGGTATCTAGTGTGCTCCTCAACTTCTACAGAATAGACCTCTATATCAAATTCAATCATGCGCCTTGTACAGCCTATAGCGGGACTGCAGTGAGTAAGGATGGGTTCAGAGGTAGTCTCACATTGCCAGAAGTATCTCAACAGTGCTGTCCACAGTGCTGTGTCAGTGCTAAAGTATGTTCTGGCTACACTGCATATCTAACCCCAACCCTTCCCTAGATGCAGTGAAAGTGCCCATGCAAAATGGATAGTGGAAGGGGAGGGACGTCTCTCTGTCCGTCACGCACTGGCTGTCAGGCTTTATCCCAACAATGTACATTTGTTGAGCTAGGTTAGGGTTGTGTTGTGAGCAGTTAATTATATATCTGCACTAATTTAAGCATTTCAACATGCATCAGCTTGGAACTGTGAAACACACTGTGATCATCATATCCGCTACGTGGCTGGAAAGAGCTATGGCGTACATTAACATCATAACAAGTCTATGAAAATAACTTGTTTCTGGATTGGTGAATGTAAATTCAGTGCATTTAGGACCTTTCTGGTCTGCCTTTATTGGTAAAATATGTTGTTGAATGTTTTGTAAATACAAACACAATCAATACACTTGTTGAATCCAGTTTGTTTGGTGTTAATGCCATTCCATAAAACTCCATCGTCACAATCTAGATGTGTACTATGTAAAAACCTATTAGACTAAAACAGTAGTCCATACACTTATTTAATTGATATTTTTTTATGGCACAATATGACATTTAGATTCGAGTATTCAAACCTTTTTTCACTTCAAACTTGTTTAAATAATTATTAGTTAACAATTGTTTGTTAGTTTGAAGCCACTCACCAGCTGATTTAATCGTACGTCTAATGAAGAAAGTGGTCAGTGTGTTCATTCACAGGTTTCTTAGAGTTAATCATTACATAATTATACGTTTTGATAACTTATAATCATCTACTATGTAGTTCTTGATTCATGAATTTGTTTGGGCCGCAAACTGATTTATTCCTCCTTCATTCCTCCTTCATTGCTTTGTAACAACTTGGTATTTTGAGGGCTGTGTTGAAAGATTTTGCAGATATATCAAGACATGGTTTCAACACTGGATCAAGCAGTGTCCAATCATAAGATATTCAGATTCTTCTTTTAGCCGCCCTAATGGCCTCCTGTGGTCCTTATGGGATGCTGCTCGGAAAAAACATTCCGCAGCTCCAAAACCGTTTTCAGGAACTCACCTGGAATTATCCCCTCAGGATCGAGCGGGTCGAAGGGGTTGTCCATAAACATCCCAGTGGCTGTGGCCTCATCCCTTCCCAGTTTGTTCTCAACAATCAGAGTGTAGAAGCCGTTGTTGATGTGTGTGGGCTTGTTGAGGAAGAGGCATCCGTGTTTCACTGACCCGTCACCCGAGTCTGGGATGAGCTGGGTGTATGTGTAGGTGCTCTCTTTGAGATTTTTGCCGTTGTACTTCCAGGTGATGGATGGTTCAGGATTTCCATCCACAGCAAAGGGGAAACACCAGTGGTGCTGCTGCACGGCATCCCTTAGGAAGAGGATTTTGACTGGAACTGTTGGGAGATGACAGTTTTGGAAGTTCAGGTAAAGAAGTAGGAGATTGGGAAAGTTAAAGTATTTCCTCAGCAAAAAAAGTGCAAGCTGGTAAACTGCTCCTGTGTGAAGAAAATCAAAGACTAAAATAAATAGTTTGACGTTTTGGGAAATACGCTCATTTACTTTCTAGCCCCGAGTTAGATATCATTCCTGTATTGGTATGGTAAATATGAAGCTACAGACAGCAGCCAGTTTACTCTTAACTCATCCTAACGTGTGGAACCAGGTGAAAATGGCTAGTCTGGCTTGGTCCACAGGTAAAGGTAAATGTTAATGATCTATAAATCATTTCAGGTGTTTGAAATGATCATACTCTAGTGCCGGCCTCTTCAATGTAAGAAAGAATTCCTGTAAATTGGGTTTTGGGGTCGGTAGGACAAAAGATATCACGTCCAGCTCCAGGAAACTGTCAAATTCTTTCCACATTTTTTTAAGATTACATAAACCAATTCTTTGAGATATAAATACATATTACTATTATCTGCAGATTAATCAATCTGAATAAAAAATAGTAGTTATAAACAACTACAAAGCACTGCTAGTATAATTACAAGGCAAAATGATACATTGGCACTGTACTTTCCACAACTGGTAATTGCCAATTAGTCAAATAATGATTACGGTCATGCTCATGAACAAGCCCATATGCTACAATTTTCTGCTGAATGTGCACCTTGATCATATGTAACATAAAGTCAACGGTTGGTGAAGCACCCTATAGGTTCCATGTAATAAGTTTCCATGAATCAATGTTCTCCATCTGTTCTGCAAACCTGTGCTGACCTGCTATGAATAATGAATCCTGGTCATCGTTGTGCCCCCGACCACAAAAGCTACCTGGAAGCTCCACTGGATGTAAAGTTACAGGAAATGGCCTCATTTAGATCGAACACGACTCTCAAGTGCAGAGACCCCTCATACTGCACTGACAAGTCTGCTGCTCTTAACCCATGACCCAGCCTCGCAAAGTGCTGTGCTAAGGGGATACTGAGGCATTTGTCTCTCTATCCAGAGCTCGCTGAAGTCTGTTGCACTGAGTGAAAACTAGCGCCGTTAATCCCATTTCACTAATTATCCATTAGCAACTCCTACTAAACTTACACAAGCTATTTCACTGCATGGGTTAAAAGTATGGCTTGAATTATGTTCAATGACCCTGCTGGTTCTTTTTGAAGATTTAGACAATGGACATTTTTGAGACAATGTGGCAAGTACATGCTGTAAATTGATTCTTGGCATCAGTCCAGGCAGATTGTTAGTTGGAACCTTTACATACAAAATATTAGCCTTTGTGATAATGGATATTATTCATACTTGCACTCTGAATCCACCTTTTTAAGTTGAAAATAAATGACCAAAATACATGTTTTAAACCAAAAAATCTCTTTTGTTAGAGGGAAGCCACACGAGCACCATGAATCAATGGCACAGAGAGCCACTCAGCAGTAAACACCCACTGTTCTGGGAGGTAATTAAGAGTAATTAAAGGGCTAGCGGTTAACGAGGGTCCGTCCACCAGGCGAGCTGATGTTGATAGATTAGCTGCACTAACGCATTTACAGACTGCCAATCACTGCAGATGAAGCGGTTTTCCGGAGTAGGAGGGAAAAGTCCATTAGCACAGACTCAAATCAGATCTTAGCACGGGTTATCAGCCCCATTTTCCTGACGTTCATTATCTGTCCCTTGATGCTCGTGCATTTGGCTCCAGCTGATTGGTGCCCCCGCTCTTTTTTGGCTTTATTTTCGAATGAGTGCCACTGAGTTGGTGATATATGATATTGTTTGGACAGTAGTTTTTCAGTAATGTATCACTAATGCTTCTGACTCTGTTTTCTGTGGGACCGCTGGGTGCTGTCATTCCTCTCTGTTCCTTAATTTTCAGATGCACTAATGCATCTGAAAGGAGAATACAACAGTAAACCTCCTGGGTTACGTGCCAGCTATAATTTAGAAGTACAGCATACTGTATGTGAGGTGAAGGAGTTCTTTAAGAGCAAGGAGAGGTATGTTCACTCTCATGCTGTCCTCATTGTACTGAATCCCTGCATTAAATGACTAGCCATACCTGCAGCACTTTACTCATTATTTTAACACTTCTCACCAGTCGCCAGAGTGAGTGGCAGCTGACAAAGAGCTCCATTAGAAGTGTGTTGGGCACCTACTCGTATTTGTAGAGGGGGCATTTAGAAAAAAAATCACTACGGTGCATTTTTCT
Source organism: Etheostoma spectabile (assembly GCF_008692095.1). Taxonomy (NCBI): domain Eukaryota; kingdom Metazoa; phylum Chordata; class Actinopteri; order Perciformes; family Percidae; genus Etheostoma; species Etheostoma spectabile. Next base: position 16,749,396 of record NC_045738.1, on the reverse strand, counting down.
TTTCTCTGGCTGTCCACCCTGCCTGCACTCGAATGTGTGCTCTCGCCCTAACCTCCATTAAGCCAGACGACTTGTATTGAGCTCTCAAGAGTGGTTTTATTTTGCAGGCACTTACACTCTATGTCCAATTGCACCATCTCCTGTCCTGGCCCAGCTTGGTTCTCGGCCTCACAAGTTAGGTTGTGCAGGTTGTCACTGGAAGAAACGTTGGTGAGGAAAAGGACCAGCTCTAATGTGGAGCCCCAGATTCTCTCCTGTCAGCAGCCGGCGGCACAGACAAAGAGCAGAGGGGGTTAATTCAGCCAGGTCAAAGCTACATGTGGATCGCTGAGAGGCAAACGGGTTAGAGGGATGAAATGGGATCCAATTTACTATACTGTGGATTGATAGATTACACAACCCAACTGAACTTTATTCAAACGGCTTCGCTACAGTTTATCTAAAGAGCTTTTCAGCACAATGAGAAAAGCAGAAAATGTAGGCAATGGTACACACAGACATGTGGCGTCAGACAAATGCAGCCACAAGCAGTCAGATCTAGTTCAAAGCCAGTGAGAGAGAGGATTTTTGAGTTGAAGCTTGAAAGCATCAATGAAATTAGGTCAAATAGAGGAGGGGAAGGAATATATGTTTTTGCGGGAGGCTACTAAACAACTGTTATCACAAAAACATGAAGAATCTAGAGACAAACGAGATCTCAGGTCACTAATAGTGTAGGGACAGGAGTTTGCGTGTGTGTGTGCGTGTGTGTGTGTGTGTGTGTGTGTGTATGTATGTGTATGTATATATATATATATATATATATATATATATATATATTTTTAAACCTTAGGAAAAAGAGCAGGGACTTTTTACCGGGACAATTTTCAGTATACATTTCAATACTCAAGTGAGAATTTATAGAAACAGGACGGTGTATGTGGAATTAACTCAAAATAAACTACAGTGTGAAGAAATGCGTGAAGAAACAGTGTGGTTCATTGATGTGTTTTTCACAGATTTTAGGCAACAAAAGAGTTCTATGGCACAGAGGAATAAGATAACAGGCTACACAAACAATACCTGTTGGTCAGGTTGTGGTCTTTTCATAGGATTTGTTGGATCATTTGTTGACTTGAATCAGAAAAATATACATGATCCCAACAAGTATGCTTTAATGAAGCTGGATTTGACTACTCAAGAACATTTAATTCTAAAAACATTACAGGGTAAAAGCCCGAAGAAGGCTCTGAAGAGACACAGATGAGGGACCCTGCTTGTGTGTACAGAATAGCAGATGTTATTTTGTTAATCTGTATGATATTTGCATATTCTGAAACATCTTCACTACCTGGGTGAAAAAGGGCGAGTGGAGCTCATCCGTTCTCCATCTCACATCGGGAGTAGGACTTCCTGTCACTTGACACGCAAATGTCAGGTTCCCTCCTTCTTGAATCTTTGAATCTTTAAAAGAGACGATAGTCACCTCAGGCAGACCTGAGAGCAGCAGAGGAGACAGCATGAGCACAGGTCACTCGTGTAATGGGACAACTGATTGAAGAGAGACATGGTTTCTGTTTCTTTTTTGTGAAGCAGTTCAGAGAAATGGCACAGGGCCAAAAACTCTTTCATATGTTTCCTGGCAACAAGATGTTCCCCGTTCCTATGCGATTAAAATAACAATGCTGGGCCAATTTCTTCCCTGCATTTCACTGCCCCTGCTTGTTTTAGTTTATTCAATTTTTTTAGATATTTTTTGGGCTTTTCTGCCTTTCAATTTTTGAATTTAAACCCTGGACCTCTGCATCGAGGCATAAACCTCTATGTCCATGTGCGCCTGCTCTACCACTGATCCAAACTGGCCACCACTGCACCTGCTTGTTGAAGGCATTAATATGCAGAATAGGAACAACAATGGTCATGAAGATTAACAAATGTCATGTCAACTTTACAAAAAATAATTAAACATCTCCTCCAGATGTCTTAAAGGGGTTGTACTCAATGTTAAGAACTTTATAAATAGCAGTAACCAATTGTTTGTTATGTAAAGATATAGTGGAGTTACTGTATGGCATCCCGAGCAGAGAATAAAATCAATTGTTGTAATTTTTTTAAGCCGGTCCGGCCGCTCACGCATGTGAGTGCCTTGTGTCAGTATCCAACGCTACGGGCCGTGACAAAGCATTGGTGTTAGACGAGTTGGGGAATGATCTCTGAGAGCCATGGGGAGGCAATTTGAGACCACTCAGTATTTTGAGTGCTGCGCCTCTGGTACATGTCCACACTCGCATTGTTTTCACGGATGAGATCGCGCCGCTTCCCAGCATTGCACGCTAGTCAGCTTGCCACCAGTTTCTCTTCACTGACCACTGACAAGAAAAGAAAACAGCCTACACCCTCTTACAACCACGATGCCTGCAGCTGATTGGACAAACGAGTCACATGGGGCTGGCTGTACCCAAATTTCAAAACCGACCATAACGGTGGGTCTTTCGAAATACGATCCCCTTTTTAAATGAGAAATAGGCCGTTCAGTCAACTTATGAGAGGAGCCGAGCTGGCCACTCCTCATTTGCATAAATTTGGCTGGATTCAATTTTATGCAAATGACGAGCGGGCGACTCAACGGGCAGTTTGATGCAGTAGCCAAGTAGTCTATTATGTAAGCTAGGCTATTTAAAGTGAAAGAAATAATTAAAATAAATGAACTCAAAAAACATAAGTTAACTTAAAAACTTAAATTCACGTTTTGGGGGCAGGTTTTAGGATATAGAACAATACTGAATAATAATTTGTCAGACTTTTTCAGTTTTCCTTTAAAAAGCCACAATTCAATTACATAATTAAAATTCTTAAAATTAAATCTTTTACTACTCCCTCATTGAAAAATACGCAATCTCTGAATATGCAAATATTTTCATTTGATCATCGTTTGAACAATTTGCAGTTTGCTAACTGTAAACATGCATGCATTACTAATAACAATAAATAACAACATAACACAGTGCAGAATAGGAAGTTCAGATATCACTCACTGCAGTTGTGTATCACCAAAGAGTTGAGGAGTTCTTCTTGATCATGGGAGAAACAAGAAATTCGGTTTTCCAGGTCACCGCGTTCATTCCACTGCCACTGCTGGAGCCAGTGGAGGTCACAGGAGCAAACAAGAGGGTTGTCCCTCAAAACTCTGGAGAGCAAAAGGAGGAAAAATGAATGTTCTGTTTATTTTTATTCAATTTCTCTGACAAGACCACAGAATAAAAAACAGAGCTTTAACAGTCAAACGTGTTCACAGAGAAACCAATGGAGTTAATTTATCAGACAACATGCCCTCTTCATGTGACAGGTTAAATAGTATTGGCGCACACTACTGTATGAACACATGATGAGATTTTTAGTTTGAGGGCACATACGCTCTCCTTTTTAAAGCACTAACAATTTAAATGATTAGAACCCTATCTAATTATGATTTAATATAAATCCTTGAAGAATTTTGCATTCAGAGAGAAAATAACTTGTTCTACACTTAAATTTAAGATTTTCAACAATGATTCTAATTGTCTAAAGCATTCAAAATCTCTGTAAGCCAGTACTGGTGAAAAAGTATTGCAAGACTAAGACAAAGACTGCTGTCAGCCAGTTTGCGAAAGACAGCAGTTGTTTCTTACCTAACTAACATTCAGCTGTCAATTAACCTCAGAATTGTGAAAGAACAATGCTACCTAACAGAGATGAGCCTTTTAAAATTTCTAAATGGTTTACTTATAATCTTCTGTATTTTTAACTGCCATCTCTGTACAGTAATGGCAGTCTAAGCAAAGTCACGTGTTTTTATAGGCTACAACATGTTTTGTCCCATACAGCAAACATCTCCTCACTACCCGCGATCTGCCTGTCCCCTGAACTCACTGTAAAAATACGTGGTCTCTGTAGACAGCCCAGGCTCCACAAACACCAACAAAAACAAACTGTGCCAACCTGCAACACCAAACGGTGTTCCAGCTTACAACCGACAAGAAGGATTTGGGGGGAGGGGTTAGTGCACGGAAGGGAGGGAGAGGACGGGATGGGGGGGGGCGAGTTTGCCTCGTTTTGTTCGAAAATACTTTGAACGTCAACAAGAATTGACATCCAACATCGGTTAGAACACCTTTAAAGTGTGCACACAATGTCAGCGGAGCGAGACAAAAGCCTCTTTTCTCTTGATTTTAGTCATAGAATGGAAAAATACCGTTGAATTAAGACATGGCAGCAGCAGGAGATCAAATTGTGTCAGTAAGCAGGCTAGCAAGGTGTAATTCAACACACATTAGACGTCAATTTACCAATTGCTAAATTTATGGCAAACAAGTGACGGGTCAAATTTGCTAAATCTACTGTAGACAACCAGGAGCTTGGAGTCAAGACGTTGGCTGCTGCTAGGCTGGACCTTTTTCTTGTTTTGGCACCATCTGTTGATGCCAATCAGTGAGAATATTTCCTCCTTTACAGCCAACTTGACCTCCTGGGAATTTTAATGTATTTGAATAAATTGAGAGTGTTGAAAGTGAATGAGAGTGTTGATTTAAAGGGACTCACAGGTTGAGCAGTGGGAGAAAATGAAACACCCTCCAGGAGATGTGTTCCAGATAGTTTGATGCCAGGTTCCTGTAAAACAAAAGAGAGAGGACAGGATATTACCAACAATGTGTTTGGCTGTTCTATTGCTTTGTAACATAATGTTCATCCTACCTGTTTCGCTTTGCCTGTATTTTACTTTCCTATTGCACGAATAGCTGTTTTTCTATTCCTTGATAGAGGAAGAACCACTTAAAGAAATTAAGAGATCCATGTAGGCTGTAGACAATGAGAACAGGACCTTGGCAGTGTATTTGAATGTGTTTGGCAATCATTTGCTCACATGTTGCTTTGAGAAAAGTAGAAGACAAAAATAAAGTAAAAATGTTCTTTTTATTGTAAGTTTGTACTGTTCTGCAGTTGAGTCATGCTGTGGTTTGATTGCTCCCTTTCAGAGCAATGCTTACCTGCTTTGAATTACTCAGTGAAAAACGTTAATGCATCCAAATGGGTTCTGATCAATTACCTTGGCAAGTATTTCACAGCAGCCAGGAGCCACATTCACAAACACCTCCAGCACACCTCTCTCTGTTTACTTAGTGTTCAGTACATTAGGTGATTAGGCCAGAGTCACAAACACTTCTCGGAGGAAGGACGCAGCTCGGCTACACAGACTGAAAAGCTCCACAGAGATGCATTTAGGGGAAAAGGTTTGCAATTTATTGTAGAAATGTTACTATTTTTATCCAATGTAATAGTAGAACCACTGAAAGCCGGATGGCAATGTCAGTCGGTTGGTCAGTCCACCAATTTGGTCCGACTATTGGATGGATTGTCATCACATTTTGAAACACTCGTGGTGCCCAGAGGATTAATCCTTATGACTCTGGGGATGCCTTGACTTTCTTCTAGTGTCAACAACCGGTCAAAGTATTCACTTATCTTTTGAAATATCTCAGCATCTCCTTGGTGGATTAGCACATATTTTTTCTAGGCATTCATGGTTCCCAGAGGATTTTCTCTACTTCATGAGGTAGTAGAGCACCCGTCTACCAATTGGAAGGTTGCTGGTTCAATCCCTGTCCCTCAAGTGGACATGTGAAATTGTCCTTTGGGTAAGATGCTAAACCCCAAATTGCTACCGATGTGACTGTTTATCTGATGATTGATTTCATTTACAGATACAGAAGACAAATCTGTGTTTGTATAGAAGATGAATGTGTACTATACTTGAATGGTGTGGTCTCTAAGACAGCAGTCTATTTACCATTGACCATGTGGTTGACATTTGTGGTTTAATGTGAAATGTCTCAACTTTTGGACGGATTGCCATTAAACTTGGCACAGACATTCAGATCCCCCTCAGGATAAATTATAATCACTTTGGTGATTCTGACTTCTCTGACAGATCAGAATTTCAATGTGTTCAAGCCTTGGTTTCTGACTAAATACCTGCAAAACTTAAGATGGCAAACACTATAAATATTATACTGTACATGACCAACATTAGCACGTTAGCAATGTCATTGTGAGCATTTCAGTGTACTCACATTAGCATTTAGCTTTAAACATTGCAGTGCATAAGGACACTAAAATGGCTATGTACTTTTGTTTAACTTCTGAAAACTTTCAAAATATTTGACTAATAACACTGTGAATAACATAATCCTACATCTAAAATTGTGTATGTCTGGATATCAATATAATCTGTGAGAGATGAATTCTGCATGACTTTTTGTAAATCCTCTCAGGGCTCTAAAATATCATCACAGTAGCTCTCAAATGATCCTCAGACGGCCGGAGAACCAAGCTGTAAATAAACCTCCCTCAGAAGATGACACAAAGCCCCACTGGGGAGCGTGCACATGGAAGCCAATACATATTCACTCTGGCAGGGCCAAGAGTTCAATTATTTGTTTTCCTTGCTCCAGAAAGTTCATGTCAGATGGGTTAGCCATCGGGGCTTATCCATTACCAGCTCGATTCTTCCCTGTGCCCACAGGGGCAGGGCAGAGCTGGGAAGAGCAGCTCATTTTCATTTTGCCCCTCTTAAGAACTGACTTTTATAAAAAAAGACAACTGAGTTCCACGAGGATTGTGGGTGAAGACGAGAGCGGAGGGAGAGCAAGGAAAGTGGTCCAAGCTGACGTAGCCTCCTGCTTAGTTTGGTTATAGTCTGTCCCTCTTAATCTCAGAAATACATCTGTCACATTGAAGCCCCCATACTCCACCCAATCGCAGCCCACCCACTCCCTCCAACGTGGAATATTGATTAAGTGATAATGGACCCTTAGTGGAGTGTATTTATTATGCATCAGTTGTCGATAATCCGCCAAAGTGAGCGAGTAAAAGGTGACTGGTGGATGTCTTCTCCAATTTCTCGTGCACACCCCTCCTACCTCACCCCCATCTCCCCCCATCTCTGGTCCTCGAAATCCGCCGGTCTTTTAGATAAACAACATTGGCGATGTCGCACACACTCAGTAAAACGATGCGGACAAGATGGTGGCGATAAGGGTCAGCTGCAGATGAATAGACAGATTTGATGGTTCCAGTCGATAAGTCTAGCAGTATTATTTATTCTTGGGTCTAGATTGTGAGGCCAAACTGAACAGAAATGACTTTAAAAAAGTGAAAAGTTTCCAATTTAAATATCTTTGAAAGCTTACTAATTATGTTTTACTAGATAATTGTTGAAAAAGAAAGTGGTTACTATTAAGTATGGACTTATCACACAATAACAAAATGTTTCTATGGTACAGTATGTATTGTTTTCTGTCTAGTGCCGGCAGAATTTGACTTTGAGGCCTGCAACTAAAGATCATTTTTACTATGTTAATCTGCATTATTCTGCCTGCACGTTTAGATTTTTGATTAACCAATAACCATTTAGTCCACAAAATATCAGAAAATAGTGAAACAAAACGCAAAAAAATTTCCCAAGGCACAAGATGTCTTCAAATTGCCTGTTTTGTACAAAACCCGAAGACATTTCATTTATAAATATAAATAATATGTAAATAGAAAATTTAAAAAACTAGAAAACTATGTGTCAACTGGATCTTATATTTTTAACACCTATGTGTCTATAATATCCATCTAGAAAGGCTTCTAATAAATACAATTTGAGGTTTCAGTATCATCAATGAGCTCACAGATTTACCAGATCTGTGGATGAGTAATACAACTACTTGGACGAGCGACTGAGTAAGTGATTTTGAGAAATGCTGCTCTCGCTTTGTGACATGTGCACTGACTGACAGCGACAAATAGGCTGACCCACATACAGGTCAAAACATGACACGAGGAAGACAATCCTTTTGTATTGACAAGGACACTTACACATACTGGAGCTTGAGGTTGTGTTGGAAGGCGTTGGCAGAGATGAGCCTCAGCTTACATGATGTGACCGTGCTGGAGAGGGAGGGAAGCACAAAAAAACATACACATAAACATATTTCTATAAACAACATTTTATAGAAATAAAGCATTGAAACTCCAAAATACTGACAGTGACTGTGAGATAGACTCAAGCAGAGGTTGCATTAGCGATTAATCTGCCAATTGTTTTTTTTCAAATAATCAAATTGCTTGGTCTATGAAGTGTAAAACGGTAAATAATGCTCCCCTCAATGCCCAAGTTGACCCGTTCTCATTGCTTGTTCTGTGCGATCAACAGTCGAAACCTTTACTTTCATACAACTAATATTTGAAAAGCCAACACCAGTGATTGTTTTGGAGCATTTTTCCTTGAAAAAACAACAACTTTTTAATAATCATCTAATATTTTCTGAAACATTTTCTGTCGTTCATCTAATCGAGTAATTTCCTACTTGTTTAATTTCCATCTAAAAGTTAGTTTGTTATTTGACTGACTTGTATCTGTCTCAGACAAACTCAACTTCTGCAATGAGGTTGTGAGATTTTTAGTTTAACTACCCATGTATTTTTCTTAGATAAGGGCAAACGCTACATGGACACAAACACACTTTTTTTTTTTTGTTTTGGGGTGGGTCTGTTGTTCTTGGTTCCAGGCTCCTTTGTTCTATTTAATGGACATTGGAGTTGTTACGCTTTGGATGAACAGGGCTGTAGTAAGAGTGAATAGTAAAATCCTTTTTTAAAGAGTGTGTTTTTCAAGAACAAATGTTAAAGGAATGGATTAAACAATGGATTTTTTTGTCTGTGACATAAACTGTGATTGGTAGTATGTCCAGCTAACTAGCCTTCTACCTACAATAGGAACCAAGGTTAAAGCCATGGAGCATAACATTAATAAACCACATCATTTGTTGGGTTACAGTTCACAACAAGTGCTTCCACTGTGTAGCAGTTCCATTGTTTATTGGATGTGAGGAAGTTTATACTCCAACAACACATCAAGTAGTCTTTTCTATTGTAAATTGTATGTATATATAGTTTTATAATTATGTATGAGTTACAAATACTGTTAAACTGTTTAAAAAGTATACCAACAAATATGATCAAAGCAGTACAACATAACAGTCCGATCTTACATTACATCATGAGCATTGCGAGAGCAGAAGCTTGGCATTGCAACAGTAAGTAAGTAAGTAAGTAAGTAAGTAAGTAAGTAAGTAAGTAAGTAAGTAAGGGCCAATTGTATGGAATGACATTGAGAATTGCACTTAAGGAACAAATAGTACAGTGAGGTAAACCAGTGTTATAAAATGTGGATCATGTGTCTTTGTCTTACAGTGAGTTGTCCAAGTTGTAATAAAAGCAGTACTTACAGGTTCTTCAGCTCTCTGTAGTTAACAAGATCAATTTCTGTTATATTCTCCAGGGCTGCTTGGTTTTCGATGTAACTGGTTAATACAAAAAATGAGGGGGAGGGAGAGAGCAAGTGAATGAGTTCATTGACCAGAGACATGGGACATACAGTACAAAATGTTAAAGAAGAGGAGTTTATCATCTTTAGCGTTTTTTTGTTTAAGATATTCCATTACTAGGAATACTATCCAAATACTGATTTTCCCTTTGTAAACGGCAGTTTGTATCCAGACAGCATAAGGTTTTACACGTTTTACACAATTTAAACCAGATAAATGCCTTTTGACAATGACAATCCACCCTAAACACTGAAAGCAACAAAAGAGGCTAAATTGAGTCAGTCACCTCTGTAACCTCTGTGGCAATATGCAGCTGAAACCGTTAACCTCCAAGATATTATTATTCCTTTTTGTTTTTATTGTTTGAGTTTGGAGAAACAACAAGAAAGAAAAAACATGCAACAACTGGAGTTTGTGGGATTTGAAACCATGTTCATAAAAAAAATGATAAAAGGCGTTCAAGGAGGGCTAACATCTAAATGTAACCCCACTGATGTGTCTGACCTCCCTGACAACCACTGAACAAATAACAAAACCATCCAAGATGTCCAGGGACCCACAGTCTGCAAAACTAATATATAAGCTCAATAGCACTTAATCTACTGCTCATGTGGAAAAAAGAATAATGCCCTAACAGACACCGGGTGCGAGGCTGATGGGAAATGCTTCCCAACTAGTAATTTTTTCCAGACACAGCCCACCTCAGAATAACTCGTGAGCTACAGATCAATTCAGCACTCAACGCATGGACAGCCAGCTGAGATGTTTGAATAGATTGGACCTTTACGAAGGAAAGAGTCGGGTAGAGAGCTCTGCGAGAGCACAGGCTTTTATGACTGTCAACATAGCCGGCAGCCACTCCGCTGCGTTGTGGAGGAGGGTCTGGCTAGTCCACACAGCATTCTGGGATGGGAGAAAAACATGCTCTGGTTTGTTGGCATTTCTTTAAACCAATCACAATGGTCTTGGGCGACTCTAAGCGTTGGACAGAGCAATTGTGCCTCTGCAAAAAAACCTTGGGAGGGAACTTGTTTGGGTGGAACGTGTATACGTTCAAAGTTGTTTTAGTCGTGCAACAGGAAACTCGGATTGGACAGATAGTCTAGCTTGCTGTCTAGATTTACCCTGCAGAGATCCGAGGAGCACTCAACCATAGTCCTCAAACATCGACCGGAGGTTAAAATGCGGCCGAGATGAGGGACATTGTAGACTTTGTAGATATAGACTAGCATTTAGCTAACATTGACATTGTGGGAAATTGGGTTCAGTGTTCTCAACCAGGCAAGCCCTGTGAACTATGAGTATGGGGAGGTGGGGCTGGGGGGAGACGACTCTTTCCAGTATTTTAAATTTGGACTGCAGTAACCATTTTAAATGCTAGCTCTCAGTGTTACACATTGCACCTTTAAACCACACCCACACAATCCTGTTGAAGCAGACTAGCTGACTTTTTAATAAATAATGCATAAGCATGTTTTTATAAGAAAAATGTTTATTGCTTTCTTAAACAGAAAAACTTTAAAACGTTCAGCTCCTGCTGTTCAAAAGCATTATTTCACCATATTTAAACCAAAAACTTGGTTTGAAATAGTTTTGACTTAGCACATTGAATATTCATGATTAAAAGATTTGATTTTCCTTTTAAATGCAGGGAATGTAGTGAAATGGCATGGTAGATACAGTATGTAAATAATCCATGGGGACAGTTGTCCTACTGTATATACCAATCAATTGAGTATAGATGTATTTCCATGTTTAGTGCACATGTTGAAAAATACCTGCAGTAATTTCCAGTTAATGACTTTCAGTATGTGGCATTTTTTCTACCTCCCAGCTCTCTGTTTGTCAGCTGCAACACACAAACCGTTTTATTCATTTCTGATTGACCCACACAGCAATAATGTGATTACAGGGCAGGTGGGCCCAGGATCACCCATCGCCCTTACTTATTGGATTGAGCCAAGTGGGTTGTATATCATCTATTGTTCCTGGGTGGAGTCATTGACTGGCAATTCACAAAATTGAATTTATAACTCAGCGTATGATGAATTTTGGCCCCGGTTCCACAGTTAATGGCCCCTTGTTTGTTCTGCGTATCGGCTGTATTCCCTTGCACAGCCAATACGCGGAAGTGTGTTGTTTGCTGGCATGTAGAGCACCGTGGTTGACAAAAGCCAGATTAAGGCCCGCTCACTTATTGATTGATGGTTCAGAGTCAAGCCTCATCTTGAGCTCTACTACAAAACATGTCTAGCTGCAGATGCAAGAAAATGCCCCTGTTATAAGACTTAGAGAAGGGGGAAAAAAGAGAGGGTGGCAGGGAAAGACGAGGAGATGTATTGGCGAATAGTATATGGACTTACTCCACCGAAATAGCATTTCTGAAACTTATTTCCTTTTTAACAAGTGTTAATTGCTCAGATATGGGGACAGGAACAAAGAGAGAACAGCGTGGTGGTGCAGAGAGTGACATTTACTGTAGTTTTCCATGTTGGAGCTGATGGTGGGTTGCATAATAATACAGGAGCTGTGTTTAAATCACAGGCGCTCAGTTTATTTTTTCTTTTCCGTGCAAAGTTTTAAAAAGTCAATGTTAAATGACAGTCACCTGCTGCTGTAGCTGAGTGAGGAGTCTCAGTTCACTTGAGCAATAACTTGGATGAGTTTTATTCAAACACATAACCCCAAGGGGTTGTCTGTCCATATGTATGTGTCGATCAAAAGTTTGGCATGTAGCGTATGGTTGTAAAAAAACTACCTGCTTCAAATTAGCCTTTTTAACATCCTCATCCGTCCTTATTACTTTATCTTTTGAGCACCAGTCTAACCAAAGTGAACATAATTTCGGTCAGAACAACCTCAGTGGTACAAGCAGGTCAGCTTTCATCAGAAATGGAATTTAAATTTGACCTCTGAAAATTGAAAAATACTTTCTCCAGCCACATGTATCTCAGAAAACTAATTAATAGCATTAAATTTAGAAGATGGTACACATGTTTCCTGTAAAGTTTGAAGTCACAGGTTATGGAACTGTGCTTAAACAACTTTGTAAGTCATTAAAAGTTAAGGGATCATTTCAATGATTTTGAAAACAAAGTAAGATTTTAAGTCAAGTTTTCAGGGGTACAGTTAAAGTACATTTTGTTGATAATAAAAAACAGCACCACAGCAAACATCGGAAAGAAGATTTAAACTGAAGTCATAGTTTATTCAACTAAAACTAATCAAAAAAGTATCTTTCCAAACATTCAGTACACATTTTCTATCTTAATGGACACCAATAGTGTTATGTCCTCAAGAGTAAAGTCAGTTGAGAAGACTTGCCGTTTTTATAACTTAAGAGAATTATAACGATGTTGGTGAGGTTTTCCACAATACTCCAACAGCTAATAGTGCTGAGATCCTTTAAAGACCCTGAGGCCACACTTTGATCCACAATGGATAATAGGACATCAGTTCCCGTCACTCCATGCCAGTTATTGTCAGTAGCAATCCACAATTGATGTCCATGCCATGCTGATGCATCCCAAACTGCAGCATATTAACTTTGCATCAAGCAGCGGATGGATTTAGCTAACGCAAAGAACAAACTCTCTCTACTCCAAGAGAAGAAGATTTTTCCCATTAAATCCAAACTCTGCCATTGAGACACTCCATACTAATCCAACACCAACCCAGAGTAATAAGGTGAGCAAACAGAAAGAAAACAATTTGGCAAACCCCCCAACATCAAGGCATCAGATAAACTCATGCTGATTTAGAGGCACATGCGGAGCAGGTGCATCATACTCACATCTCCGTCACATTCTCACTCTCTTGCGGCGCCAGTGCCGGGATGCTGGTGATACCATTGGGCTCCAGGCACTGCAGCATGGCGAAGGAGCAGCGGCAAGCTGCCGGGCAGCCTCCCAAAGTGGGCGAGCAGGCCAGGCTGAGCAGGGCGAGCACCAGGGGCAAAGGAAGTGCCAGGGCCCGGGGTGCCACAGCCATGCTCAAAAGAGGATCTTCTCAGCACCAGCAGAGATGATGTTGTTGGTGGTGGTGGTGGTGGAAGCTGTAGTTAAAGTGTGTCTGTGGGCTTCACCTAATAAAGAGTCAGCGAAGAGAGGTGAGGAGCTTTCACACACAGTGTGAACACGCACACAGTGGCTGTTGTCGTGGCTCTCTGACAGGGTTGAGATCCCAGCTGGTCAGGGTCTGGCGCTGAGCCACAGCTGTACTGAGCAGCAGGAGGAGCAAGCAGGCAGGCAGGCAAGGGGCCTCTGGGGACATGGTGGTAGTGGGCTGCAACCTCTCTCTTTCTCCCTCTCTCTTCCTCTCCTTCATGATGAAGGGAGGGGCAAGACAACTGGGGCCAGAGTCACCAGACACCTCCGAAAGCAAGAGGGGGAAGAGGGAGGGTTTGGGGTGAAGGGTATGTGTTGATGATTGTGATCAGTGGAGGAAATGGGTGAGAGGTCTGCTGTCCTGACAGCAGCTCGAGGTGCAAGCAGAGCCAAGAAGGCAAGGCGCTTGGATGCTAGGATGCATGCAGCAGTGCTCTTACACTCGCACTACTGTAGCAACATCCTGCTGATAGATGGATGGATGGATCTCTCTGTTCTTGGAAAATTGATTGTTGGAAGGTTTGTGATTGTTGAGACTTAGGAGGTCTGTGATGAATGTCATGGCTGTGGGAAAGTGGGGAAACATGTTATCTGCAATAAGCTGTTTTTAAACAGTGTGAACTCCCAGCAGAATTTAATAATAGGAAATGAAAGCAAAGGGCTATAGGTCTTTGAATGTATTGCATTTCATCACTGAAACATAGTGTTAAGTAAGCAAGGCTTGCACACAATATGCAGTTGGCTCAATTTGATCCTAAAAGCTCAATAGGTAATGCACTTTCACTCATTTCAATGGGTATATTCAACAGTTGACTGACAGATACTCAGTGTAATAAATTTGTAATAATATATTTGCAATGGAACTTTAGCATTATCTCTCGCCTCACATGACTGGAAAAACACAGTTTGGAATTTGGAACGACATGACGTGAGGTTACCAGTCCTCGTCACTGCTTAAGGCTAGCCGCTAGACTCTACTTTAGCCGCTAACACACCCAAATCTTTGACTAAACCGTTGGTGACTGAATTGCATTGCGGTTAATACAAACACAAGGTTCTGACAAGAAAGAAGAATATGACAAATACAAGAATACAATGTCTCAGGTTCAGCTCCATCAGTTTGTACACTTTAAGTGTCCCTTGTGAGCAGTGTTGGCAAGTTACTTCCAAAATGTAATACATTATTGATTACTAGTTACTGCCATTTGAGAGTAATTAGTTATCCTACAACATGACTGTCTCTGAATTGTAATGCTTTACACCACTTTTGCATTACTTTTGAGTTACTTTCACCAAAATAACAGCACAAGTTTGACTTGGCAGGAACTTGTGAATTTCACCACCGGATCAATAAAGTCTCCTCTTTATCCACTTTAATAGATCATAGATTATTCATAATATTTCGTCTCTGGTTCTGGCTCTGACCACGAGAACAGAGACGGGACAGCTCACTTCAACGCAGTGTAATAACTCCTGAAAATAATATTCATCTCGCAAATGTCTCTGTCTCTGCAGTCATCTCCACCATCGAATACAGCAACAGGAAATAATACTCACAGCTTTTTTTCAGTGAAGAAATGTTTTGCGGTGTAATCTTAAATTGTAACTCGCGTTACAGAGATTGTGACAGTATAATATTACTGAAACTGAATTAGTAATGCGATATACTACTGCGTTACAGCAAAAAGGAATACATTACTGTAATTGTGCTAATTTTGTAAAGAGTTTTCTTTAAAAGTCACAATAAAAGGGAAGTATGAGCGTCTTTAGCTTCTGTAATGAAACATATTTCCAAGTGAAACACAGTTGCAGAGTCAAGGTTCAGTCATTTGGGTTCAGTCATTTTAAAACTTCTCTGTAAGACTTTTTTCTGTATGAGGCAGAGATGTCACCGATGTCAATATCTGGCAGACCAACAACGGGTCACAAGGATCAGTTGACAAATGAAGGCTGTTAAAAACGAGGTAGACTAGTTTTTGGTTGTCTACAGTCCCTGAAAAATTTATAAAACTCTCTTACAGTAAAGGTTAAAAGTTGACTCGGAAACAAATGGCCTCCTGACCTTGTAAAAGTGTGTGTGAAATGAATGTATAGGGAAATGAAAGGTGGTAGAAAGTACAGAGGAGGTGAACTGGACACAGATGGCTGAGAAAATGGGAAGTAGCTTGACCCAATCATGAGGCTTAAATTAATAAATCAACAGTTTTATGAGCTGAGATATCCTACTGTTATGGTCCATAACCCCAGGACATCTCAGGTCATCAATTTTTTGATGACCTAAAGTAACACAATTTACTAGCAGTGGAGGTGTTGATTGTGTCACATAGCTTCTTATTTGTGTTGCAAAGTCGATCAAGCAATCTGTAGCACCTGGTTGATGTGCTTAGTGTATAGGGATTATAATGCTGTCATAAGAACCCTAGATTCGAGAAAGGTAGAGAGTTACCCTCGGTTGCTGGGGGACCCTGTGTTGCTCTACTTAAAATACCAGGTCCAGAATAAGATGGGTGTTCAACAATTGATGGTCACTTTTTGCATTCTTCGCTTTGGGTTCCACTTTGGCAGACTCCGTGGATCGTCGGGAGGGACTCGCGTGGGAGGCTTGAATGCCATCATAACTGCTTGCAGTTCTAGTTCTGTTTGATTTCATTTTAAAAACATATATTACTGATTCACTGTTGAAAACATCTGCATGACTAAATAAATGACACTATCTGCAGTTTAAAGTGAGTTCTCCTTTATCATTTTTTTATAGATAGATAGCTTTCTTGTTGGACTCTAGGGCCACTGAGGACATTTCCCAAGCATCAAAAGAATACTTGCAGCAGCAACTACAACCGTGACAAGTAAGAAATGAGCTGTCATTGTTGGATCTTCAAGTCAGGCCACCAAGGGTGCTGCTGAGAAGGTACTTTTGTGGGGAAGGCTTTGAAACAAAATGAATCTCCTTCGCACATGATTAGAAACTTATTAGAAAATAGGCATGTTAAACTTATCCACTCTAATACGAGGGCTGGTCTGGACTCTTCTACTCAAGTGCCATGGTAACAAAGAATCAATTGAAACAATATTTCCGAACCTCCTTCCACATTCTAGAACTCTGAGTTTCTAGGCCAAGGTAAACCCTGCTAGCAGGTGAACTTTACATATCACTGACAGTGCCTCTAATCCCGTAACTGCTAACATTAACTTGCTGTCCGTCACACATGTATGTTCTTTACATGAGCGGAGCCAGATTCTACCCATGGGACAACTACTGTGCCCCACCCCCATTCCTCTTAGTCACTCTGCACATGAGTAGGTCATAGTGTCCCAACCACAATTGCTGACCATAAGCTGAACAGCCATTTTTGCTGCCGTCGTCAGAATTATCTTCTAGCTTAATTACTCTTCCGTTCACGCCCCTTTTTCCTGGTCTTAGCTCAGCAAATTGTGTGGAGGGACAAGGCGCTTATTCGCAGGAAAAGTGTTTTTGAGAGCTCAGAGAGACGAGTTAAAAGATTAAAAACTCAATGGGAAGCGTTTGCTCAGAGGTGTAATTACAACATAACCACGCACAAGCAAATGAGATGTTAGCAGCTTGAAAAATACATTACGATTTAACAAAAATACACTTATGTTAATACAACGCCTCTTTCAATGGTCCAACTCTATCCGGCAGTTAACTGGACATATCGTGCTTAAGGATTGGGTTCATTTAAAATTGACAAGTCTGGACACATTCTGTGCGTCGGTTTCTCCAGTGTAAGCAGACAAGAGTTGCACTCTTGTAATATATGTTTAATGTGGAGACATTTCACACACCCTCAGAGCATCCTGTAAAATGTAAATACCTGCTAAAATCAGTTGTCGTATTCTCTCTCTCTCTCTCTCTCTCTCT
>NC_045738.1:16721391-16732011 GCF_008692095.1 Etheostoma spectabile | reverse complement strand
CTCTCTCTCTCTCTCTACATATATACACAAATTGCTTTATGAGTTTGAGTGTTTATTACTCCTGATAAGTAGGTGGCCCCTTGCATAGCCTCTGATATCAGTGTATGAATGTAATTGGTGAATGGGTGAATGCTGGCTTGTGTTGTAAAGCGCTTTAAAGGGGCGCTATGCAGTTTTGGCCATTTCTTTGCTGTTTTCTTGCTTTTTGCTCACAGGTTTTTCTATAGAGACGCTTCGGAATAGATATTTTGCAGCTCCTATGTATACTTGTGTCTAATTTCTTGCACGGTCAATCTGCAGTTTCCTCTTTCTCTGTTCCTCCGACAATGCTTTCCTAGGTTTCTGTTTCTTTTTTGCCGACTCAGCCATGACGATAGTGTGAAAAACTCAGAAAAAGCTCCTTCGCTACCTTGTTAGCCGGTTCCTTAATAGGCGCATGTGTGCAGTGCCGTGAAGCAATTTGTTACATCGCGAGACCTGGTATCACGCAATACTTCCCGACGCTGAGTCCAATGACTTGCTCCATGGGGGAGTGAGACGACGCCCATTCACTTCGAAAAAAGTAGAACCATTCCAATGACTCCAAAACTGTCCAGGTATGGTAAAATAAGATAAAAAAACTACATAGTTCCCCTTTAATTGCCATTCACCATTTTTTATTTTCCTCCTTTTTTCTCTACAGTAACGTTGCCTGCCTTCCATCCGCATCCGAGGTTTAAGATAAAATGTTTACTTACTCAAATCAATTTATATTCATTTTCTAGAAGAAACTCCCAACGATAAGTCCTGATAAAACAATAACCAATCAAGTCATTTGTATGTACCGACCACACACATCATCAGTTTCCTCCAGAGGTCCTTGTTAACATTACGAAGTTGACAACTAGAAGACAATTGAAACATGCCTGCTTGAAACAATAGATGAATAGGAGAAATGATGTGAAGTGTTTCATTTATTCAGTACGATATCCACCAGATGATTCTTGATTCATGATGATGAATACAAAAACACTGAACTAAAATCTTCACACTATGGCGGATCATTTTCCAAACTTTTATGTATTAGTTGTTGTTTATGCATGATGCAGCCTATACGGGATTGTCATTTCTGTATGTCCTTCCCCTTACTTCAATATGCACAATTAATTTACAATCTGATTTCCTACGAGCCATATGACAATTTTCAACCTCACATCATTTGGTAGTATACAGCGGGCATTTGACAGATAATAATGGCCTCATTTCTCTCTGGCTATTTAATTAGATTACTGTTTGTATGCATTATGGTGATTGATGGTCATAGAAGGGGTTAATTGCGACACTTGGCTTTTGAGTCAACCTCCCGCTGTCACGTCAAAGACAAATACACTGGTTAGAGCTCCCAGCACACGGAACAGTCAGTCACTGATGGATCCTGTGTTACAGACTTGACCATGTTACCAGCCATATCTCCAACATGTGTCCCTAACATCCTCTCTGTATCTCTCTCATGCACACAAACAAGCATGTACACAGTACATGGAAACAATCCATACACTGATCAATGGATAAGGCAACAACTCCCATGAAAAGAAAGCCTGTTGTGTCTTATTCCTCCGTGCCACAGCGCTCCATTGTCGTCCAAAAACTATTAAAACACATCAATAAGCCACACTGTTGAACAGGGTGACATGTTCCTTCTGTCCCTCATCATTAATATGGGCACGGTATATGATCATTTTCAGGTTCATAATTGTATTTAGAGGTTGTACCAGAATGGGCTTACATGGTTTACATGTTTTTTTGTTGTACTGCACATTGCTGCTGCTCCTCTTTTGACCCTGTGTGTTGAGCGCTCTGTTTTATCTGCTGAGTGAGGCATCTCACTTCTGTTCCATCTTTGTTGGGAGATGCATATGCGCAGTAGCTAGGTAAGGACTACCAGCCAGTCAGAAGCAGAGTATGAGGGCGTGCCACGCCAGCAGCTAGGCGAGCATTGTAACGTATGTGACGCACATTTATCACGGAAGTAAAGGAAAACAGTGTTTTCTGTTGGAGATGGCAAGTCCCTTTGGGGTAGACTTTGGGCTTCTTCACTTTGTAAACCTACAACATGCACAAAAAGATATATACTGTATATACTATATATATATTAAACACAATAAAAAAGGGAAAAAGCCAAAAAGCTTAATATGAGCACTTTAAGTGATATATCTCAATAACTACTGGACTGGTAACTCATGTTCACCGCCTTCAGTTCAAAATTTCATACGTCCAATGCTTCGGTTCATGACAAAATACCTGCAAAGATAACTAAGCTGTACTTTCTTTAGTGCAAATTGGCAAATCTTAGCATACTGACACTCTACTAAGCAGTAAATATGAACTGTTAAACCTCAGCATGCTAGCACTTAGTAGGTACAGCTAGTGTTGCTGTACTCTTGTTTATACACCAAAGTCTTTTTTTAACCTGTTTTTGCGTTGCCAGGTTGAATCAGTGGTAGAGCGGGCGCATATGTACTATCGAGGTTTATGCCTCGACGCAGCGGCATATGGCATAAGCATGTAAACAAATGTATCATTGTGGCCACTTTTCCTTAACTTTGCCATATTGTAAAAGGTAGTCTAAAGGAAAATGAATATGCATGTAATTAGTTTGGCAAAGAATCACCTGCAAAAGACAAAAGCGTTTTGGGTAAGCTATTCACAATAACATTCCACTCTTATTATTAAAGAATAAAAGATTGTTTTTATGAGTATAAAAGGAAATTCAACAAATTCCCTTTCCTCCGTTTTCATAAATCTTGAAAAGACTTTGAAGGATGTCAAAATCAACGTGTCCATTCCTGTTTAGTTTGTATGGAAGATATTGACAGCACAGCTGGAACGAAGGAGTAAGCGTCTGAGAGAGGCTGCACTTCTGTCAGACAATCAATTAAATTTTATGCCGAGAGAGAGAGAGATGCCACAACTTGAGGGGACACTGAATGTAACACACATACACACACACACACACACACACACACACACAGATCCCAGTTTTAAATACCTGTACATATTTACATCTAATGTTAAATTTAACTGTCTTTATTGATTTATTGGAATACACTTTTTGTTTTATATTGCTTCATTACTTTTTTAGATTTGCCACAAATAGATTTATAAAATGATGTCAACCCATCCTAATATTGTGTTAATATACAGATAACTGTTTATTGTGTTTTTGTATGATGCTTTGGCAACAGTGTTACTGAAACGTTCATGCCAATAAAGCCCCTTGAATTGAAAAATTGAATTGAATTGAGAGAGAGAGCGGGAGAGAGAAAAGCAATAGACTGAGCGGGCGAGTAAAAGCTCTTTTGGTCCAAAAACAACGAAAGGCTTTCACACTATAAGCGGTAAATGCACCTAGCTGCCATGTGTGTATGTAGGCCGTGTTGCTTCTGGCTGCCGTTTACTTGCTGTACATTGGCTCATGTGTGCAGAACACTGATGTGATAGCTTTTGTTCCATGTGTTGGTCTTTCATTGTTTTATCTCACACATCAACCATGAATATCAACAACTGTGTGAAAAGGTTTTCTCTATTCCTTTTCCCATGCCCAGCGTAGTCACTTCCTCTTTCTGCGTGACCTGACACCGTTGGCTAGTTAAAGGTGGGGGAGAATAATCATCATCCTAGGGCGAAGGGTTTGTCAATAGTTGATCACCTTGAGTTATTGTTGGCATTCAAATGTTTTCTATGTTCCTGTTAGGAACCGGATTCAGTGGAAATATCTCTCTCTGGTTTCTCTCAGCCTGGACGTTTGTTCTTCTCCTCTGTTTCATTGCGATTTTGAGTTCCTGAGCTGTTTTTCAAATTTGTTTCACCTCTACTGTGAGACGGCTACAATACAATTCCACATTTATGTAGAATTACTACCAGTGATGCTACAAATAGATTTTGAAATAAATAGTTCTGTCAAGTGGGTGATCGATCACAGATTGTAGTTTACAACTTTCAAACGTATTTCCTAATCTCATTTTAAGGCCCATTTCCCAGCTGTTCTGGGGCTTCATTAGCAGGTGGATTATTCTCCAGTTGTTATGGAATTGTAGGTGATCAAATGTAAAATTTCTTTTCAGGAAATTTTGAATAAATTACTTTCAAAACTAGGTTTAGACATTTTTTTACATCTACAATCCTGTAATGATTGGGCCACTTTAGCTGCTGCGGTTTGAAAAAATGACAAATGTCAATGCTACAGTGTTTTTGGAATAGAAACCATACCTGGGACTATGAGCAGGGCTTTAAATTGACACGCATCAATGGGCCAAAAGTGGATAAGGATATCATTTGGTTGGTAACATTGTAAAGTTACTAGCCAATTTGGGTCGTGATGAATGAAGCAAAAAACACTGCGTCTGTTTGAATCGGCTGACTCAACGTCAGTGTTTTCAGCTAAGAAATTTGTGTGTGTTTGGCTTAGAGATATGATCTTCTGAGAAGACGAACGGAACAGGGAATAACAAACCATAGAGGACCTAAAACTAAGGAAAAGTTAGTTAGAAAAAACCCAAACCTGGAGATATTTTTCGGGAGTTAAGTTGTTAATACTACCTCCTGTGAGTCACCCAACTTTATATAAATCCTTTCTCATTTCCCTAGTTTAAAGCTTGTCCTCTCTGGTGGAACCCTTGGTTAGATCAAGAGTACATCTCATTGCAAGATTAATATGATTATAGTAGGCCTAATAAATGCGAGGACACTGCAACCTTACCCATGGTTCCTGGCAGGGATTTTAAGCAAAAGAAACCACTTTAAAACCAGCAGAACTTTTGTTTACAAAAACTAAAAAATTTATTTATTGCATCTTCATGCAATTAATGAGCCACCTGGGGTCCATTTATCTCAATAAGAGCTTAGGAACTGAGAGAACTGGCAATGATGTGAGGATTCTCAACACGCTTGTTTACCAAGAAACGTTGGCAACCGTGAAACCTTTCATTTTGCTTTGATTTCATTGCATGTATTCAACACTTTTCTCTTGAGTTACATGACATAGATCCATTTGTTTAGATTGAGCTTGTTGCATCTCTAAAAATCAGTCGAGCGAACGATCAACCGTCAGACACTCGCAGTGAGAGTTCAGCATGAGTGGGTGCCCTGAGAAAACCGAAAACAGAGACCTAGCAGTGGTCGTGTTAGTGCCACAGGTTTATCCAAGGAGCACATGTCCTTTGTCTCTTATCAGATGAGGTGGCGTTCAGTACAAACTGATGGAACAAGATACAGAGTCTCTGTGTAGGCCGGTACATGCTACAGTGTCTTTATCTACAGATCTAGACATTGCAGCCTCAAACCCCTGGTCAGACACAACCCTCTCCTCCCTGATCGATATACCACCAAGCAAAACAACAGTGTTGGGTGTAGCCATCTCAAATTCTTCACTACTTCATCCTTTTTTTTTTTTTTTTTTTTTTACATCACACAACTTCCCATCTAATTTTCCATTTGCATCTGTGGCTGGATCATCAAAAACAGCTGTGTGTGTGTGTGTGTGTGTGGTGTGTGTGTATGTGTGCGTGTGTATGTGTGTGTGTGTGGTGTGTGTGTGTGTGTGTGTGTGTGTGTGTGTGTGTGTGTGTGTGTGTGTGTGGTGTGTGTGTGTGTGTGTGTAGATCACAGGGGTAAACCCAGAATCAATGGGCTGCAGTTGGGTAGACGTGTGTGTTGGGGTGTGTGTGTGTGTGTGTGTGTGTGTGTGTGTGTAATTGGATCGGCACATCTCAGCCCCTCATTAGTAGCCAGCCGGTGGACACCAGAGGCCTCTGAGAGGCTCATGCAGATGAGCAGAAATCTGAGGAGCTGTGTTGGGAGCTGGTGGCAGCAGTTAGCTCAGGAGCTAATAAACGACAACATCTCTTCTCTATTTTTCTGTGTCCTCTTCCATCTATCTCTATCTCATTTGCTACTGTCCCTCTTATCTTTGGTATCTTGTTCTCTCTCAATTTGTCTTCCTCCTCCGTCTCTTTTTTCTCTTCTCAACAACATTTGATAGAGACCCTTTTTTTGCTTGAACACAAGATCACTCAAGTGACCCATTTGTTAAACCTCGCCCAGCTCAATTGTGGTTGCTGCGTTCAATTTAACTTTGGTGTTCTCTGGCTCAGCAAACATACAGTTTATGATAAAAGTGTTTCATCAACTAGTTTTTGCGCATTTTTAATACTGTATAGTATACTAGTATACTACTGTATAGCTCCAGTGAACATTTCAAAGCGCGCGGGGTGTCAGATCAGATCATGCAGCTACAATTAACATTTTTTGTAGGACTTGTTGAAAGTTTACCTCAGATGCAGCTCTACTCTTTTCTTCCTTTTTGCCTCTCCACCAGCCTTCCTGTCTCCTTCAGCGCTGCCGAAGCGTTTGAACACATTCAGCGTTAGGTGCATGAGTGACAGCAGTTCCTAAGCTACAGTATAAAAGCACCTGGGCAGAAAAAGGAAGACCAACCTGTCTGGCTCTATATCTTTCCTCAGCAGCACCCTGTGTTTTTCCCTCTTTCTTACACAGTACATTTTCACTTTCAAAGCAGTCAGCCTTCACTGTCAATGATTTCATTCTAACCGTGGCCTAAGGAGTAGTCTCAATAACAGGTCAAGAGCAGTAGAATTGGCAGGCAACAACAAGCAATACACCGACTAAATACGATAGAAACAGAGAATTTACTGAGCACTGCATGTGCTTTCTAAGTAAAAAAACCCCAGAAACATCCTTATTGTCAAGTAAGCAAACTGCACACTCTTGTGAAGCATATTATTACAGGTTCAGCTCACTGTTTTTGTTTTTACTTATTTCCTCCTTATGAATGAATTGATTTATTTTTTTAAAACCAGATTAATTTAAAATGATTTTTACCCAGAGTTATAACTCCATGCATTCAAAAATGATTTCCCCTGTTGTAAGAAGATGCTGATTACCAAAGTTTACAGTAAACCGGGTCCTATGCTGACAGCTACAAAAAAGCTTTTGGTAAAAAAATGTGAGAAAGCACAAATGATCTGCTGACGATGTGTCAGATTTCCTTTTTAATTAAAATTAAGGAAAAAACTCATTCAAATGTGTAATTGTTAAATTATAGACAAAATGTGTGCAAAAGGGTTGAATTTGACCAGTTTGTCTACATTCTAAATCCAGTTTGCACCCACTTAATTTTTGAGATTTTAAATAAATAGACATTGAAAGTGTTTGGATAACAGCTGTGCCAGTGGCACGGCGCTACGTTAAATATAGCATGTGAATTTGGAAACAAATTGTTTTCAACAGATATCTTAGTTACAGATAGCAGCTAGCAAAGCAGATTTGTGTTTACATATGTTTATTCAGTTTGGGAAATTCCACAATCTCTACAAAGCTAACGTTAGCTCACCTGGCTGGCTGACTAACCGTCTCTGTTGCTTGAGGTTCGCGGACGTGTAGTGGCTAAATCTATCTATTAAAAACAAAAGAAATTCAGCAGATGTCTTAGTTACAACACAATTGGCTGAGTGACTACGCGGAAAAGGGCTAGAAATCACTGTTGCTTTTTTAATTTAGTTAGTTCACAGTTACAGTTTGATAATAACTTTTATTTAGTTGATAACTGTTGTTGTTTAATCGCTTACGGACCAGCCACATCACTGTTGTGGCAATGCCGTTAAATCACT
This sequence comes from Etheostoma spectabile, assembly GCF_008692095.1. Lineage (NCBI taxonomy): Eukaryota > Metazoa > Chordata > Actinopteri > Perciformes > Percidae > Etheostoma > Etheostoma spectabile. The sequence goes on along the minus strand of NC_045738.1, from coordinate 16,724,344 downwards.
CCCTCTGGTGTAATATTGCTGAAATCCAACAGATTCACTGCTGACCTGGAGAAAGTTTTCATGCTTATGTTTTTATTTCATAATTTCTTATAAGAAAATAAGATTTCCTATTACGTGTGTTTGTTTGTTTTTAAATAGAGGGGATAGGGCATTTTTCCTCTTATAAAATCTAAAACAAAATACAGGTTAAATACATGAACAAAAAACTAAGAATGTAACAATGAAAGGCTACAACAGATAACAACATATTGTAGAAGTTTTTCTTCTCTTTGTTTGACTGTCGCTCTCTCGCTCTCTCTCCCCCTCCCTCCCTCCTTCCTTCCCTCCCAGCAGCCACGTCTCCAGCTCATATCCATGTTTATAAAGGGCTGCTCTCCATTATCCTAATTGAAAAATGAGAGCAAAGTGCCACTTTATTCACAATACAGAGCCATAACCCCCTCTATTCATCTCATGCAACACAGTTCACCCCGAGACAGCAAGACAACGCTTCAGTATTGCTGCTAAGAGATGACAAGCAAACTATAGAGAACTGTCTGTGGTACAAAGATAACAATCTATTTCATGTTTTTATTCTATTACTGAGAAGGAATTAGACAACACATTCAGAACAGCAAAACACATACATGTGCCCATAAGTACAAAAACTTCCCAGAACAGCCAGAATTGTTTGTATTATTACCTTGTGACTCATACATGTTCTACATCTAGGTCCACTCATGATAAAAAGGTTTATGGAATATGCTTTCTGCATCTCTAGCAAAAGTCAATAGTCCAGTAAAATACACAGCGGGAACATATAATCGTGCAACACTCTTATTCTGTGACGCCACCAGTTGTTAGTGGAAAATGAAGTACAAATACAACAAAACGCTGAGCACAGTGGTACAACTGATAGAGAAAAACAACAGCCCTCTGAGGTGATGTACATGTTTTTCTAAGAAATGTGCAACATCTAAATGATTACCACTTTTACTTGTACTTTTTGTTACTTTACTTTTAAATTATGTTTACACAACGATTGAAGACCAAAAAAAAGCTTTTGCTGTCCTAACAACTGAATCTGCTTACAGTGTGTTCTATTTGTACTCCATTTGTTTTCCAAGGTCAAAGTTGGAAACAAGCCCCCTGACCTTAGATTTCCGAGCTCGGAAGTCTGACAATCTCCGAGCACCCCAGACTCACAATCCAACATGTCTGCCCTGGAATCAACAGCAGTCAAAGCTGTAGTAACACACAGTTTATCAGCACTTCTGTCTTATTTGTGTCTCACTTTATCAATCATACACACAGTCTTGTTCAACTTCTATCTGTGGACATGCTGCTACGTTGTTTTGTGTGCACAAAAAAACAGTGTAATGCGTTGCTATCAACTTGTATTGCTCACAATGGCTAACCTGGCTAGAGCTAACCCTACAATGAAAGCTCCGACTAGTAAATGGAACGCGTTCAACCCGGGTGTGACGCCATTGCCAGCTCGGCCTTCCAAGTTCCGAGGCAAATGGAACGCAGTAATAATCTTTCCTTTGAAATTACTTCCTGTATATCAGGAAACAACAAATATGAACTACTGTAACCCCAGTGCTGTGCGCACATGTCAGCTTTCCCAGTCATCATGTCTGACCTGCAACAGCAGTGTTGTCCTTCTGAATGCCTGCTGTTTTACTAACTTAGTCATTTTGTTTTTGTCAAAATTGTTGTCACAATGTTAATTACAATGGTTAAATAAGTCAAATGATTAGGCTGCAATTTCCACCTCGGTCATCTTTTACTGTCACACGCCACTGTGCGGCAGTAAATAACACAATCATTTAACACATTTAGTTTTGGAAGTCATTGACAATCATCCTATTCTGTTGTTTGAGTATGAGGATGTGTTGTATTGTGGAATAAACAGTGGAATTGGTAGTTTGCAGTTATTACCAACACTTAATCCACTTTTTTGGAGTTAACAAACTACATATACAGTTACTTTGTTACACTATCAATTGATCCTGATCCCAGTCATGGCCATTACAATCTTAATTCCGGTAATTCTGTCCAAATTCCATGCTCTCCAATTAAAAAATTCATTCATTCATCATTTAAGTTAGTTTTTCTGCAGTTCATCATTTTAACAACAGTAACATTATCAATCAATACACGGCTTGTTTGTTTGTACTGCATTTAAACAACACAGTAGTTAATTCTGTCACTTGTTGGTTGAGCTGGCGTGTGAACAAAAAGCTGCCAGGCGACTGTTTAGTGTTGACTTGGCAGGATCGGCTCCTGCTCTGTGATCTGAATGTCAGATCAGCTGTTAGCGGCACCAGGAGGAGTCAGTGCAGCTCTTTCCAAGTCACGCAGAACCCCGTAGAGTGAAGGACCATGGACCAGCTATATGTGTGTGTGTATCTGCATGTGTGCAACTTTTGTGTGTGAGTATGTGTCAACATGTACACTTAGATTTTTGCACAGCTTCACTTGTGCTCTATCCTTATCTTTTGTGAGCACAAGGCATTGAGTGTCAAAACAGCTTTTTATTCAATGAATGAACTGTAACCTGCAATTTTATAATATTTATATTTGTGACAGTTCACCTGCGTAAGGCAACAGGAACACAGTGTCCTTATTTTCTTTACATGTAAAAGTATTTTGGAGTATGAGCTAAAAGTTTCCATCCAACAGACTTTGAAAAAGAAATGATGGTCAGGAGACCGCAGAATTGTTTTTCTGAAGCAGCCATCTCAATAAATCATCAAAACATTTTCTGTGTGAGAGAAAGGCTTTGCTCCTCACACGTCATTAGAAGTGATCACCAGTCCACAGTAACACAAGGCGGGTAACATCACAATTCTTGCCCTTTTCTACATTGTTTTTGTTTATTTTATATTTATAATTGTCATGCTCTCCATGTGTTTTGTTTTATCACTTACTTTTTTACCACGTAGCACTTTGAGATTTTTGCAAATAT
>NC_045738.1:16694406-16721381 GCF_008692095.1 Etheostoma spectabile | reverse complement strand
ACAAATTAAATGTATTATTATTATTATCATTATTATTATTTAAGCACGGTGTGGCAAATTCTGCCAATTTCATGCACCATGCAGGGTGGATTTCAAGGGGCATGGTAAATCAGAGGAAGACATGGTAATTAAACAAGACTAAAAGTCTACAGCCATGCTAGCAGCTCTGTGAGGCTTAAAGCTAGAGTATGTGTAGTTTCTGTCTCCCCCCATGAGGAATTCTAAGTAATGACAACAACACTGTTGGCGCAACCACATTAGCTGCAAGTTGCTAGTAGCATTTATCTTGTCAAATCAAGAGAGACAAAGAAACATGATGGACTCCTCAGAAGAGGTAATTATCTTGTAATTTCCAAAGCAGTTTGTTGCTGTTGTCCTATCTCAGCGGTTACGAAAAATGCATCACTCTGGTTTCATCATTTTCATCATTTATAGCCATACTGAGAAATGCAGAGAGTTTTGGAGGGCTTAATTAGCTTTGTATCAACTTATTTGGCAATGGCTTAAATGTAACGGACATTCGTTAATGTAAAATAGTCGTGCAAAGCTTTTGAACACCGTTATCAGCACAGTAATTAACAATATCCTGACTGGGGTAAGTGGGGAGAGACAGACCCTGAGCAGCATGAATGACATGCATAATTGTTTTAAATTAATTAAAATGCACAATGATTTAATTAGTGAGTGTACTGACGAAGAACAAAACCAACAACCCTTGGGCAACGTCTTCATTTATCAACCAGATGTATCCCTTTGTTTGCTCCCTGTTCAGGCAGAGACTTGCCCCATCCCATTGGCCGAACTAGGACGGTCCTGGGAGGAGGCTATAAAGCTGTCATTTTTGGAGGATGGATGGGGACCAGTCACCAGACTGGGAGATGTGGTCTGTCAGAGGTTTGCCAGTAATTACAGTAAATTGATGGTGGATGGTTTCTGTGTCAAACGATCAGGAACATGCAAAAAAATTGTAATACCACACTCATAAATCTTGGCGCAAAAAGGTGAAATGTAAGGCTCTGTGGATGTCAGGCTATGACAAGAGTTGCTGTGGATGTAGGTTCACTTAAAAAACAGTTGGACATTGATTGACAGTGGTTTGGATCCTGCCCTCAACCTGGAGAGTCACTGTCCCCTGCCACATGTGATAGCACTACATCATCCTGTGTATATTGTGTCAGGAACATAAGTATATGTGTAGAAGTAAAAACTTTAAAGATTTTAAAGGTCAAATGATCCACTTTTGATAAAACTTAAAGGAATAAAAAATCTATAATAACAAATTCTTGGAGAAATATTGAGATATCCATATGGACTCTTCAAAACCCATAGCCTGTAAACTCAGTAAAATCCTGTTATTCCCGGCAAATGTTGCCACCATTAAATCCATTAATTTATTTAATTTTTTGTTTGTTTGTTCATTTGTGTAATACTTGTTTTGCCTTCATGCAAAACACCGGGTCCCTTGAAAGGACCAATAAAAAACCAAGCTTTAATATTATGATACATTTATTACAGTGATCTCAGAAGGCGTTACAAGACAAGATGGATATATTACCACTATAGATCTGATCTAGTAGGAATGCCGTTGTGACTTTTACGTGACCAGAGTGCTTATTCAGACACGAGACCAGCATGTTAAATTGACGTCAAAGTAACATAAAGAGGGACATGTCTGAAAGGGGATTTATTTACTCAACCAAGAAGTAGAGAAGGGAGAAATTACACTGCATGAGGATGAAATTACAACCCAGGGCAGACACTCACTACTGTAAACATATCCTCCAGCTTATTGACTCACTTGGTGTTGATCAGTTTTGAATAAAAAGCCAAATTCTGGCAGTCTGCAGTCCTTGTGATTAAAAGACATATAACGAAGGTTTTAATTATAAAATGAATTATAATACAATCATATGATGCACTTTATTCATTGATCATTCAAGTGACAGATTCAATATTTGCCCTGCTTCCCCATCTATAGATTGTCAGAAAAATCATCGAGCAGGGGCATGTCCTATCTCTCCTAGTGTCATGTTCTCATGTTTACCCGCTGCATATTAACCTCTGGCGGTATCAGTCCAAACTGTGGCCATGACCTGTGTGACCCGTCCAGCTTCTGTGGGTCAGAACAGAACAGTCCCAGAGCCGCCAGACAGATCAATGTCAGGCTCAGGCCACCATTGATCAAGGGGACAAAGATAGCATGATCGCTCAACAAGGAGCAGCTGCAGATGTTATTTGTGTGAAGGCTGGAAATAAAATGGCATCCATGCCCAACACCTATATGTCTTCATAATGCTTAAATGTGCATTAAGTAATACTTTTAGTGCCCTAATTGATGTTTTTGTAAAGCTGTCGATCAATACCAGTGACTCAATGGCTGCAAAAACCTCCTTTCTCACATCCGAACAAAACCCTTTCACCGTCACCTACGGCACATCTACCCAGTCTTCTCAAATTTTCTCAAAACAGCACGCTGTCTTTAAAAGCAAATCCATTTCTCCACAACAAAAGAGTAGTGTGGGGTAAACAGCACAACCCAGACCGCTGGCACTAAAATGTTGTGATATGATGGTTGAGCTCATGGATGATGAAATAAATATGCCCTCTGCTACTTAATTCAACTCATCCTGTAACTAGTATGTAGACTTTTATCTGCATTTCTAAATTATTCCATGTCGAGCTGTTTCCTATACAACAATAACAGAAATCTGCTGTATTCCCGCAAAACAGTAATTTTGGGATGAACTATAATATTTAGTCGTTGTCTTCAACTGTAGGCTACTTTATATTTTGTAAACTTTTTTTCAAATGAATGCAATAAAACAGGTTTTCAAAGTTACCATCTTTTCTATATCTTTCCCTTATGGATATTTATATGGATGTTTCTTTAACAGTATGTTCTTTCTCTTCCTTTCAACGTAGAATGAGGCCTTGGTTACCTTCAGTTTTACCTTGTTAAACTTCTCCGCCACCTCTCTCTCTCTCTCTCTCTCTCTCAATGAAATGCCTCCAGTATTTGTTTGAAGGATTTCTATAGTAACTCAACGTGTGTAGTCCTTCCTTACAAAGCACACACAGAGTCATGTAAAAGTGCTTATCACATTTGTGTGCATTAATGGGCCAAAGTACAATAAATCAGTTTCTGTTGTTTTCAGAACACCTGTCCGTTTTATCTTGGTTTCTATTCATATTACCATACCTACAATGAAAATCTATTAGCAGACTCTGTTGTGTATTCCATCAATATCAGGTTTGCTTTTAATTTTTGTCAAATTATAACCTCCACCAAGACAATGTTCTCGGGTTTGCTTTATTTGTTTTTCAGCAAGATTATGGAAAGAGAGAAGGGGCCAAGAAAGAACCCATTAAATTACAAAGAACCCATTAAACTCTGTATAAAAAAAACTTTTTTCACTTTCGTTAACATTGTGAGATAGGCATTTGGCCTTGATGAAGGTCTGTGCTTCACGAGTGCACTTCTAGTTGTGGTGAGGTTATAGAATGAATAAAAATCATTGGATCCTGAAATAGTAAGAAAAGTAGGCATTCAAAACACAGCAGCAAGGTTGGCAAATTTGTTGTTTTGATATAAAGTACATGCGATTTTTGGAGGGATAAGATGCTTTATTAATCCCACACTGGGAAAATTCCTTAAAATATGCAAAACCAAAGGTATGGTCCATTCAAAGAAAGGCTATAGTTTTATTTAATCAGGTTGTCTACAATAGTCCACTGTATTGTGTACTAGAGGCCAGTATATGAATATTGAACATCTCAGGATGGCTGGAAGACCAGCATCTTCCCAGTAGAGGTGGGATGCAGGGGATTTGTTGCCACATCCACCACTAGTTTGCTGCGAAAAAATAGGGGTGAAGGGCTGCTCCCTCCAACAGGCTATCAAGTCCATGTCAAGTGTTGCCGAAAAAAAGAGTAACTGGCTGTGGATCAAGCGTAAGGACCCCAACTGGGCAGCAAGGTAGAGACAGCTGGTATGTGGGAGAATGTTAGCAGCACGGGGAGAAGGATGCCCCTGCCATTCAGAGACAATGAGGGCAATGGAGGGTATAGCATGGAGGGGGGTGTACCTGGGACGCTGGGTACACTGTTGAGCCCTCTGGAGACGTCGTTGGCTTCAATCAGTGAAATGTCGATGAAGCAGAGTGCCCACCTGATGACCCTAATGATATACCTTACCCTCCTTTTCACCATTCCAGACCGACTGCTACTGTAAAGAGTTTCCTACTAAATGGATTGAAACACCTAGTTCTATTAGCTTTACTTACACATAATACATAATGTTGATAGGTGTTTTTTTGACACTGAAATGAAACTGACATGATCTTTAAGATTTTGATAAATGTGTTTGCAAGAATCCCTCGAGTCTTACCTCTTACTGTTGTGTGAGCTTCTAAAGAACTAAAGTTGAACTAAAGAACTAAAGAGCATCTGGGAGCTGTGAAGAACCAAGAGTAGGAGGGAGAATATAAAGGCAGAGCTGTGGGAGAGCAAAAAGCATGAGTGGATTGTGATGAAGAGCATTAGTAATAAAAGAAATGTGCTAGAAAGAGGAGAATGAGGATGGAGAAATGGAGGACAGCGGTGTCCTCCATTTCGAGGACACCACTGCGGTGTGTGTGAAGTGAAGTGAGTGAAAGGATAAAATGGAAAGCAAAAGGGAAAGAAAGAAGTCCAGGAGGAGGAGGAGAAAGCAACAGAGGGAGGGAAAGATGATGATTTGTGGCTCTCTCCAGTGTGCTAGCGTTACAGGAATGGCCCTCCAGGGCAGCATGAAAAGCCTCTTGATTGTTAGGAGTGGTAACTGGAGCCCCCAGCTCCTTGCCCTGATAGATTTATTTACATTTCAGCGCCTGGAACCCACTCAGAAAAAAATGATACGAGGCAGCCGGGGCATCAATATTTTGTAGTAGTGATGATCCTACTTCGCCCAACCCCAAGCTCTTTTGTTTCATGATGACTCAATGCTGCTGGTGATGCTGCATGTTGCACTGGTCAGTAATTGGCTGGAATGGACACACTTGTAGATATGTTTTAATGCCTGAGAGTCTTTTTGTCTATAATTAACTTTAACTAACACTTAATCAATTGCCATTATACGAACATGATTACATTAACACATGTGATTGAGCACCATACAGCACTTCTCAGTTGTAGCACCACTATGACTACTTTCATGTCATTCAAAAGGGAGAGGGGGTCACCTCATTTTGAAAGGCTTAAAGACATGTCTGCAGAACCCCTGCTGTGCACAGTGTCAGACCAAAGGTGCAATCTAAAATTACAAATGGCTCTCAAGGTTTTAATTACTGCCAACTATGTAATTTGCACAATTCAGCCAGTGAATGCCACACATTCTCTCAGCCTTTAGACTGCTTCTCTGTATAGTGTTAGCTGTTATTTTTTTGTTTATCCTGAGAAGATTTACCAACAAAACATTTTCAGCACTATCTGGAGGATTTTCACCTCTCACATTTTCCAGCCGGTCAGGGGAAACAGTCCACACGCAGTCCAACCTCTAAAACCTCAGGGCTCCTGTCTGGACAGAGGTTTGGCGGTATAGGCATCGACTGAGCTCACGGTGAGAGAAAAGCCTTGAGAGTGAAAATCCATGTGAGCCTCCGTGTGTTATTTCTGGAAAAATTCTAACAAGATTGGGAGTCTGCAGCCATTCGAGTGGCTCTGTGAGGCTGTACTTAATACACAACGGGGTTTTGAGCTTGAAACACAAAGTACAACTGAGGCTGATGGGAGTGCCATAGCAACAAAATTATTAGCAAATATTTTGTTGGAAACCAAAGTATTAACAAATTAAAAATTGACGATGCTATTACAGGAAGCGACCAACACAATCAGTAGAATTCATATTCTCAGAACCATAGATATCTGTGCAGAATGTAATGCAATCAATACAATAGCTGAGACGTTTTAGTCCAGACCAAAGCGGGGGACCGTCCGACATCCCTCGAGCCACACTACTGCTAAATCAGTAAATGAATGAACTTGTTTTTCTAACCGAAAAGACTGAATTTTGGAGTTAAAAGCTGTATAATTTTCTATGAATAAACAAACCAGAACCAAAACCAGTAGACTGTTTCATTTTAAAATGAAAAAAATGAGGGGATTATAGTAATTCCGCTTCTTTGGAAAGGAATTTATCTATTAGAGGAGACATGTGAAAGGTGGAACAGAATGGAACATAAAAGGCACAAGCCCAGACTGACTAGAGAGACATCCTGCCGAATTATGACACAGAACAATTACCTCCAACATAATGACTTTTGATTGTTATGAGTTTGTTTTATGGCACATGGCAAACCATCAGAGTCAAAGCAGGTTTCTTATGCACTGACAGACTTTTTGGAATGATGTCTTGGCACAAAGCATGTGAACACAAGAACATTTAATTGAGTAAGTACACATACTCTTACACTTAACTCAAAGTACACTTACTCAACTTATACTTTACTACAGTATTTCCATTTGATGCTTCTTCAACTGCATTTCAGAGGGAAATGTACTTTTTACTCCACTGCATTTCTCCGACTACTATTTATAATAATTACTTTACCGATTAGATTTTCACACACAAAACAAGTTTATAAAATAAGCCCAATTGCTATACATTAAGCTGTCCAACAGTGTATACAGTAGTTACAATTATCTTCATCTGCAGCCGATACATATTTAAAAAGCTCATTGCAAATGTAATGATAATGCAATAAAGTAACATTACCCTGACAAGAGCCATTCTGCTGTGTACTGAGTACCATTTAAATACATTTTGCTGATATTACCTCTGTACTTGAGAAAGATTTGGGTATTGATACTTTTATTTAAGTAAAACATCTGAATACTTCTTCCAATGCTCATGTTATAGCTTTAATGGCTCAAAGATGCCTTGGGTTCCCTGATAGCTCAGTTGGTAGAGCGTGCACCCATAAATAGAGGTTTACTCCTCGATTCAGTGGGCCAGGGTTTGACTCTGACCTGCAGCCTTTTGCTGCGTGTCATTCCCCCTCTCTAACCCCTTTTATGTCTTCAGCTGTCCTGTCAATAAAGGCCTAAAAATACCAAAACAAAAAAATACATGACCACCCCACTGAACTGTCAGATTTCTTCCCATAATTTTGGATATTCATTTAAAAAAAAAGAAGCACTTCTTTTATCTTCTTGCTGTGAGATAATTGATGGCCAAGCTTCTTCAGCTTGTATCTTGTATTGAGAGTGATTTCTCAAAAGGAGAACAAACGGAAAGAGGCAGCAGCAGTTGATCTGGACAGCCAGCAGATATCCACACGCAGACGGCTCTCAGTCTTAAGTGGACAAGCAGCAGCCTCTCTCCCATTTAGGATAGTGGGCTATTTAGCCTGACAGCCATTAAATATGAATTAAAAACCACACAGGCCTCTTTGCCTCCGAAAATGTCATTACATATCTTCATGGCGGCCGATTGTTGAATAAGCAGTTTGCAGGGCTCCCCTGGGGGCAAGGCTGGGGATGGGAGTAGAGTGGAGAGGAGTGGATGGAGGGAGGGATGAAAGGGGGAGGGGAAGGGAGGAAGAAACCGGGGTGGTCAGATGAGTGCTGGAGTGAAGAGATGGGCAGGATGGAATAGGGGGACAGATGGGTGTAGGAGCAAGGAGGAATGAGAGGATGAGTGGAGGGATGGCAGAACAAAAACAAAAGGGGGAGGAGAGGTGGATGGCAATATGTGGAGGTGAAGCATGGAGGATGGAGAGAGCAGTGGAAGGAATAACGAACAGGTTGGTCTGCTGTAACGGATGAGGCCTAATAGCAGCTGAAATGGAATCTACATTACAGGTCCTAACTGAGTGCAGTACTTCAGGGGCCGAGCCCCTAAAAAGGAGCAAATAATAGCGCTGCCTTGAAGTGGTGCTTCATTTTCTCTCCAGCAGATGAGGGAGATGTGTAGGGGGGGATGAGATTGAAGGGGAAGGGTATTACTTCAGAGAGATACTGGCTTTCTTAGTATTTTTAGGGTTGTTAAAAATGTCTCAAAAGGTCAGCACATTCATTTCACAGTGTTTGTGGCGTGGCCAGGAAGCCCAAACCACCAAGCTGTAATTATCCAAGCTGCTCCTCCAAATTGTATAAGAAAGAAATATATTACCACTGGTCTTGAATATACCCCTTTGTTGCCTTAACACAGCTCATTTCACTAAAATATATTTGATATAGCCCCACCAACAATAGACATTTAATGAGGTTATTTTCACTGATGCAGTTTACCCTACAGAATGATGCTCCAGATTGTGAAGAGGACCTGTAAATGAGAGAGAGGAAAAAACACCATAATGTATTTCTTGTGACATTATTATATTCAGTCAGTCAAACACCTCATAGTAAACTGCACTTGTCTGATTGGGCTGCTACAAAGTAACAGTAGGCCAACAAAAGTACAGTACATCCCCAGAGGACAAGGCTGTTTTCTTTTTTTCTTCTGTATTTAGGCTTCATTTTGCTACTTGGACTTGTAACTGTTCTTCATATAAATGTTTCTGAATTAAAGTAAACATATCTGCTCTTTGACTGCAATGTGTTGGATCAGTGACCCAAGGGGAGAAATATTATATTAGTGTAGTATAGTAGAATATATAAATTGGGCGCCAATTTCTTTGTCGGAATAAAATTCTAGAACGTGTTTCCATACAGCCAATCGGATTGCTTCATTTTTAAGCAAAAGCAGTGATGTCACTGTGGTGTCAACACCCCACATTAGCAAATAAATTAGCAAATAAATAAAAATTCCAAAAATGGCTGAGATTATTTTGGACTGAAAAATAGGGATTACCAATTGTGATTTTAACTTTATATTTATAATTTGATTGATTACAGGGTCTTATTATGTCCTCTTTTCACTGGCCCGCTTAAAAATGTATGGATGGCTAGGAAGCAGTGACACAAAGTTGTTACAGTAACTGGTTGATTGCATTGATTGACAGGTGGATAGATGGATGTTGGGGGACACATGGCAGCAGACAGATGCAAGGATGGAGGGATGGACGAACAAATGCACAGACAGATGGAGAAGCAGACAGGCTGCCAGACGTGAGCAGCCACTGGTTGTTGTTCTATTGACCATGTGATTGGTCAATACATTGCTCCGTCTGAAACGTAATCTGCCCTTATCAGGTTATCCCAAGCCGTCTTCAAGAACAAAAACGGCCCCACAATGTATTTATCCAACATGGGCATGTAGCAACAGATTATGTGGACAGTACATACACATAGCTTTTCACATGTCCAGGACTAGTATGTCTATATTTTTGCTAGTTTCTAGTGTGTGCTGCCCAAAGAAAACACCTGGTCCAATCCTCCCTCATGTTCCAACTGCAATATTTCAGTCGAGCGTTTACACACAGAGGTGCACAGCTTCACTTACACTCTCCTTTCCCTGCATCGCTCTGTTCTGTGAGTGTGTGTATGTGTGCTTTCACTCCTGTCAGTCCACTTAAGGGCCTTTGGTTTCAGAGGAGGCCATTGTATTTCCTCCATCGCCTAGCAACCATCACCAAGGCCGACACTCCATTGTTGCGGAGGCTGAGAACCTGAATTGCCTGCTGCCTGTTTCTACTTTTCAAAATTGTACTGTAATTTCACAAAGTGGTGTTTCAGAGAGAGAGAGAGAGAAAAAGAGAGAGAGAGAGAGACTTTAAATTGAATGGCTATATGAAAATTGGGGGAAGCTTCATTTGCTGGTTTCACAGGAGCTGCACACGTTTGTTGAAGCCACACAAATAGTTGAGAAGCAAAGACATTCAGAGCTTGTTGTGCATTCAGCAAAATGAAAACAAACACTAAACTGTGTGTTTGTCAGAGATTTATCCACCTTACTTTTTGTTTGAGTACATTTAAATACTTGAGTATTTCAATGTTATGCTCAGACATAATGTTGTGTTTAAGACAGGAGCGAAACAGATGAAAAGATGCCTGTAAGTGTTTTCTGTGAGTTTGTAACAGATGTGTGTTTATGGCTTATAGTTTGTTGAAATGTTATAGAGGAGAGAAACTGACAGAGGGAGATACACATCCACAAAGACAGGCAGACAAAGAGTGAAGAGAGAGTGAAGAGAGAGTGATAGAGATGTGGAAATGCAGAGAGAGAGAGAGAGAGAGAGAGAGAGAAAAAAGGAGAAAATGGGAAAAACATGAAGAAAATGTAGTGGGCGGGACTTGAGCGTTGAAAAGGTTTGTGGGCTAGATTTTTCTTAGTGACGTCACTTTTACACAGTTTCCTTGAATAGCACCTGTGTGCATGGGGGCTGTCCGTCAGTTCTGAGTAAAAATATAACCCATGCCAGCAAAAACATATCTATCAGTGTTTTGCCCTGGCCATTGGAGACAGACTGTGTCCTTTTTTCTCCTCAGAGGCCAACATCAGCTCTGTTGTCTTCAACCGCTGGGTGTGAAAGATTGGCCCCCTCAAATCTTCTATTTCCTCAACCCCAAAGCATTTTAGCCTCTTTTCCGTACATCCAAAAAAAAATCCTTTTTGTGAATTCAAGTGAGTTAAAACATTTTTGACAAAGACTCCGCTTTCTCTTTGTGCAGTTCAAATTGCTCTTTTTTTGTGTGCCTGCAATTGACGCCCTTGTGGATGACCCCAGGTGCCTAATTCAGAAAGGGTAAGTGCCAACAATTTCACATTTGGATAAATCAGAGTGTCTCTCCTTATACTGTATATCTTTTTATTGTTTTGACGGAGCCATACCGAGAATTTCCGAATCGCCTTTTGAATATTTACTGTTTTTGTAGTGTTCATTGCAGCCATTTTGCTCTGCAATCTAAAGACACATTTTGCCTTTACAACTCGTCTTGTCATTGTCTGTCAGTGTCAACCGCATTCTCATAATGATTCTCATTTGTGCAATGGGTCCATTCTGTCTCTGCACTCCTGTATTTCACATCAAACTGCACAAAGATCCTGAGAAATCTGACTGTTCTCACTCATTTTCACAAAAATCATTTACGATACGCAATTTTTTATTTTAAAAAACGCACAGAAACAGACGGTTATCTGCCAAAATGCACGCGTTAGACTAGTGCAGACACCCCACTGACAAACTGTAGATGTGTGCGCAAATCTACAGCACGCCAGGGGTTCAGGGCGTAGAGTGGTCATCCACCAATCGGATGGTTGGTGGTTCGATACCTGGCCCTGCAGCCCCATGTCGAAGTGTCCTTGAGCAAGACACTGAACCCTGAATTTCTCCCGATGCTGCACCTCATCAGTGTATGAATGGGTGTGAATATTCAGCTGATGAGCAGGTGGCACATGTATGGCAGTCACAGTACTTGAATGTGTGTGAATGGTGAAGGTTTCCTGTACTATGTAAAAGCGTAGTCGTTGAGACTAGAAAAGTGCAATATAAATACAGTCCGTTCAAATACAAATTGAACAGGAATCAGTTTCACAATGACATTCTACATAAATCAGGAATGCAGAAATAACTGCAAAGATTGAAAAAATTGATTTATTTTTGTCTTTTATGCTGTTGCAAGAAAGAAAACATTTTTTTTTAAATCTGATAGAACTAAATAATAAGTAAAATACATGTATAAAAAATGACAGGACACTCCTACTGCCAACAGCCATTTCCTAGGCAGCTTTATTTATACCCCACTCTTAATATATTGCATATCATTTTGACATGTACATGTCATAATTCTAATGTTGGTATAACACCTACTGTACAATTAAAGTGCTTTTTTCTGTGTCCATTACGGTAAGTATGTGTCCATCCCTGTTATGTGTCATTAACATTAATTAACATTAACAAAATGGCAAAGTGCCAGTGAGAAACATCTGACTGTAGGTTGTTTCCTCAAAAGATGACTTCCGAAAGGCTATTATTCATGTTAAATAATTGATCCTTATTGACAACATAAAGCCCTTACCTGGAACCTGTAGACGTCATAGACAATGTGGAATTGAGTGGAGTACATGCAAGTGGGAGAAATGTTAAATGAATGCCATAGTTTTCATCTGAGGCTCAGCAGGAGCTGGTTTATGGAATTACAAAGTTTTACTTTCCCATGTGAAATAATTAGTTTTTGCATCCTCCTGTAGCTTCTTCCAATAAGTAATCAATTGTATCTGATGGAAAATGATTATCTGATTCAAAAACCCATTATTCTGTACACAGCAATGTTTAATACTGTTCGATTATGTTTATGTGATACTGTGTATTCCCTGCAGTCTCTTATATACTAATATTTCTTTTAATTAGGGCTGCAACTGTCAATCATTTTCATTACTAATTGATCTGTCAATTATTATCTCTTTAATTTCAAAAAACTTCCAAAAAACGGTAGGAATGCCTCTTACCCTATGCAAGATCCCACGATGATGTCTTTAAATTTCTTGTATTGTCAAAACAATAGTCCAAAATTCCCAAAATATTCAACTTGCTAAAATGTGAGACCAAGAAAAGCAACATATTCTCAGATTGGAGAACCATCAAATTCAAATCATTCAAATCAAAAAAAAAAAAATTCATTTTTTTTTTGCTTGAAAAAGGACTTAAACAATCAATCGATCACAATAGTTGCATATTAATTGTCTTTTGATCAACTAAAGGTTGCAGGACCACTTTCAAGCTGCAACGTTTGGACATTGTTCTGTTGTAAAATATGATTAAAAGCCTGCTGTAGTAACACTGCAGCCGTCAGTGTGAACGTCACAATAGGGACAAACAACTGGTTGAGTGAATATTTTAACATTATTTCAGCAGAGCTTTAAAATCGTAAACTGAAAAAGGATCTTAACCTGCTGACCGCCTCCTTTCTCTTCACCATTCACCTACTTTATTGCAGCAGCATCGCTGACTGACAGCTGAATCCAACTGAAACTGAACTAATTAGCACTGACGGGAGTACAGAAAATCACGCCGCAGTGACTGAATGACAGCTTGTCAGCGAGTGTTTTCTCTCTGTTCCAGCATGCAGGATTGTCTCCGGCTGTACCGAGCCTTGGATCCCACAGTTTGTTCTGGCAGATAACCCCTGGCCCTGCTTCAGGCCTTTCTACCTTCATCCAGAACACACTGAACCCTCCACAGGTTCACACAAAACAGTTGGTTCCATGTTTCAAGGTAGAGAATCTGCAACTGCGTGTCACTTTTTAGTGGTGGAGTACATATATAGAAGTGTAAATATATATTAATGGAACACATATTGACCCCCAGTTAATACATTAGGCAAGATGATGACTGTATGATTATGATTTTCCAATTAACAAATAAACGGTAGATGAAAGATAAGACAGTCGCACAGAATAAATTGCAGTTATTCAAATGATAACTTTTTTTTCCATCTATAAAAAGGTGTTTTTACTTTCTTTCAAGCGTGTTTTGGCCACTTTTGCAAATGGTTATTTGACAGGCTGCCCATCGATTCCTTTAATCTCTACAAGCACAAGGAGAAGGCTGCTCAGCACTGCCAGTTCTTCTGGGACAAACAGGCTCCGGCCTTCAACCGAGACGTTTGAGAGGGCCGACGAAGGTCTGGTTTGAAGGAGAGCCGTGAAGGTTCTGTCAAAAACTCCTTCCGCCATCCCTCGTCTCCACAGGATCACACATTAGCTCAAGGAGGCCACCTTGAGTAAGCTTGGAGCTTGGCAACAGAACTGGGAGAGAATAAGAGACTACTGAATAGATCTCCCACTGGTCCCAGCAATGATTTGATTGGTGCATTTGTAGTTGGCTTAGAAAGAAAAGCATCCTCTACAAGATTTTAATTTACAGAAAAATGCTGTTAAAAGTTATAAGTCTCATGGCCGTCACTGTTTGGGTGAGGAAGTCCATAGCAGCATGGAAGACTAGTGATTTTGTTGTTATGTGGTTGAACTGACAACAAGTCATTGTCTCCCTCACTGCTTTGAGACACAAGCTTGAACTTACGCCAAATCTGTGACAATTTCTCTCAAAATGGGACACTGAGCTCCAATTTCCCTTTGAGTAGTTGCATAACAAAGCAACGAGTACTCCGGGTGCCTTCCAAGAAAGATGAGCAGCAATTACTGTACACCTTGATGTACTATTGTGCACAACACCGACTAAACTGGGTCAAATCACAATTTATCTCCATGGGGAAGCTGCACAATTTTGGGTGAAAATCAGGAGGATACAAGAGGTGGAATTAGAAACGCAGATTGAGAAGTAAATTGTCAAAGCAAAGATTGCCGTATTATAGTTTTGAACATATTGTTCAAATAGAAATGAATTTTGAAATTATTTGTGTTTGGAGTTTTACTAAGACATTGATTGACTTGGCTTAAGCTGTGTCCAAATTATACATTGATCATGCAAATCCTTCTGTTGTTAATCTGCTTACTTTACACCACACTGGTGGAGGTGATTTTATTTCTCTCCAAGCTTTAAGGTTGTTGTGATAAAAAAAAAAAATTGTGTGGTAGGTTAATTATTGGCCAAAAGTCAATACATCCATCAATTTAAATTAATCTCATTCATCAGATTGTATCCACGCTGTAAACTGGACTCTAACCTATTTGACAGCCTACTTCAGAATATTGAACCATGATGGAAAACCCCATTGACCCAAAGGTCAGAGGTAATATTGATATCCACTTCAATGAATAACTCTCACCAGATTCTGCTTCAATATATTTCATTTCAGCTTGATAACTTGCCCTGCGGCTTAATTTTTAGAAATTAACCTCTGTGCTCAGAATGCTTGTATAGCTTTACTCATATAAGTCTAAATCAATGGCGATTTCAAACCCTTTTTAGCCCCCCTGAATTTCATTTCAGCCCCCCTAGAATTATAATAATAACAACAATTTTCTTTTAAATCAATTTTAGTGCTTCAAGTTAGAGTTTGCGAACTTGTCTGTTAGTGTCAGAGGGCAAACAGTTACAGGTTCAAAGAAACAGGTTTATTATCCCGTGTCGCTGTCGCTAATGCTATGCACCTGTAACCCAGTCGAGGAAAGTTGTATTTTTTATTTATTGTTTAAGCCTCATTATCATTTCATTTGATTCTGGAGATCCATGAAGGGACTTTTGTAGTTTTTTCAAATGTTCAATATTTAGCATTTATCCTGTGTTATAATAATAAATAAATGAATATATTCATTGTTATCCAGTTAAATTACTGATTTAGCAGGGGGGTTAACACTTTTACAAGGCACTGTATCTGTATCAGATTCTCATTAGGGGCTTAAATCCCTTAAAGGTCTGATCCTAGAATCAGCTCAAAATGATGACTTTCAAAACCTTTATTGGTAACATTCAGCCATCACATCTCAGATAACATGGAGACGGACAAACACCAGCTTTGCAATTTGGACAGACCCAAAACAGGAACGTTATTGCAGCTGGAATGAACCAACATCAAGCTTTACTGGGGGGGGAGCAGGGCCTTGGTCTGGTCCATCACCTGCTGGAAGAACTTCTCCATGATGTCGGTCAGAGGCTGGACCTGGGCCTGGAAGTTGTCAGTCAGAGGCTTGACCTGGGCCTGGAAGTTGTCAGTCAGAGGCTTGATGTGATCCTCAATGTTGGCGATGTAGGGTTTGACCTGCTCCTGCAGCTTGGCAGCCTCGGCCTGGACCTTATCAACCAGAGGCTGGATCTGAGCCCTGCTGTCGTCAATGTAAGTCCTGTGGAAGGGAGGAGGAAGCGACTTCAGTTAGCCACTGCTGCTGACTGTATTTTAATAAAGGAAAGTGAACTTGGACTGCCTAAAAAAGTATTAGTGTGACTCCAAAGGAAAGTCTTTTGAGAAAAACAGCTGTGATTGACCACTCATGGCTTCAATCCAGGTTATAGGTCAAGATAATGTGGGTTCCAAGAGGTGGTTAGACTTTAGCTTTGTGTAATTTACATAATAAATATGACTTTCAGTCATAAAACTGACTGAAAAGGGACGCATTTATTGTTTTCAGAGGCAGTTTTTCTCAGTTGTGTAATTTCTCAATTGCATGAGATTGTCTACATGTTAAAATTCAAATAAAAATAAACTTGTATGTGTATAGCTAATAAAATATGTCAAGTCATTTTTAAAGTCAATCTATTTTCAGGGGGGAAATTAATACTTCTGGAACTTCTATATGACATTCTGAACACATTGTTCTAAGAAAAATGAAGCGGTCAAACATTCATACACTTGACATTTACATGTAGAGCTTCTGCTTGAAACGTTTCACTGAATGCTTTATCCAATCTGTCGCTTACACAGAGGGGAACAGTGATTTCAAATGCCAAGATCACAATTCCAAGCACAGCAGAGCAAAATTAACTGCAGCCCGAAAAAAGACAGAATAATATTTTGTGCAGAAAGCATGAACATTAGAAGAACATGAAGGTATTTTTTGTGTTGGTTGTTACTTACTGGGCAGTGTTGGTCACCTCCAGAGCCTTCACCTTCTCCACCATGTCCTGAGTGGCGCTGGTGATGCTGGCAGACATGTCATTGATGAGCTGGGTGAGCTTCTCCAAATCGGTCTGGGCGTCACGCTTCACCACTGACCCGGCCTCAGTGCCTGTGAACACACATTGGCTGTTTGTTATCTAAATCCACTTAATGTAATTCAACCTTACACACTGCACAGCCTGAAGACAGTTAAAAATATCAACAGTAATTTCTTCAGTTTATCAGATTGAAGGGTAGGCATGCACACACAATAGACATATTTCATTAGCACTATCTCTCTGCTGTTGTGTTAGAAATCCTTTGAATTTGGTTGGTTTGTAGATTTTTTTAAAGTGTCCACTGAGGGGTATTACTGTTTCTAAATTGCACAGTGGTCAAGTTCAGATCAAGGTTTTTAAATGCCTAAATGTGAAGGAGAAAGGTTTTTTTGATGTACAGAAAATGAATCAGATATTCTGAAGTTAAGTTTACGTATTTTATAGTCCTATATCTGATCTTATAAATACATTACGTATATCAAATAGAGTTGTTTTTTTTATCAGTAAAAACATGTCTTACCATGGGCAACAGCCAGAACAACGAGAAAAGCGGCAACGAGGGAGAATTTCATGGCTGCAGATGAGCAAGACAAACCTGTAGAAAGTTAAAGGACATATTCTGAGGACACTGAAAAGTTTCAGAGATTACAATAAAATGGTGGCACACTGTGACAAAGCAGCAACAGACATTTCAGATCATTTAGGAAATGTGAGTGATAGTCAATGTGTTTTCTACAAATGTATGAACAATACGTTTCTGTCTACAGTCATAGAAAGTATAATAAACACCAAAGGAAAGCAGCAAGAGACATACCTTAACTCCTGGGGTTCTTTGACTCAGTGGTGCCTTCTGTCAGAGAGCCGGAAGCTTTTATAGCTCCAGAGGGTGAGTTAATCACGACTAATCACAATTTAATCACCTCCTACGTAAAGAAGTGACCTGACTTTGAGTTGGCTGAACCTTGATGCTTGAGAGCTGTCACAAGAAAAAAACAAAGTCCACTTTGTGTGTGTGTGTGTGTGTGTGTGTGTGTGTGTGTGTGTGTGTGTGTGTGTGCGCGTACGTGCGTGCGTGAATGCATGTGTGTGTGTGTTCTTGTTTAACTATATCTGTGAGGTCCAAAAATCAACCCCAAAAAATCGAGAGTTCAGCATACTTGTGGGGTCCAGACAGCTTTGTGGGGCCAAAATGCTGGACCCCACAACTTTGAAGGGCTGTCTGAGGGTTAAGACTTGGTATTGGGATTAGGGTTAGAATTAGGTTATGGTAAGGGTGAGGGTAGGGGGGTTAGGCATTTAGTTGTGATGGTCAAGGATAGTGTAAGGGGCTAGGGAATGCATAATATCAATGACAGGTCTGCACAAAGATGGTTTCACGCACTGTGTGTGTGTGTGTGTTACTCACTTTCTGTTTGAGTACATTTAACTACTTGATTTTTTCAATGTCATGCTCAGATGTATAATATAAGTTATCTGACAGCTGGAGTGGCTTTAAGGATCAAGGTTTTACAAACAAAACAGTTAATCAACTTTTAAAATATGATGTATTATTATTATATTGGTTAAGGGTGTCTTACTTAGGTGCAAAATGAAGCAAGATAAAAGTATGAAAGATCAGACAACACAAACTGGAAAAAACAGTTTCATAAAGATTTCATGTTTTTTCAAGGTATTTTTTTGTGGTTCTTTCCTTTTTAAAAGTATATATTATCCAGTATGTCATTCATGAGCACTGATCTTATTTTTTTGTGCCCTATCTTTGGTGATTGCAGGGGTTTAATCTTACATTCATATCTTAATAAAGGTGAGCTGGAGCCTTGGACACTTCCCTGGTCCTATCAGCAGTCACCCCTGATGTAGCGTATGTAACAATCAGCAGCAGCCCGAGGAGCTCCTGATAAGCTCATCAAACAAGATCCTATAGTTCCTGTGTCATCATACTGGGGCCTTCTGGCTGTTCGTTTTTCTTTTTCAAACAAATACAATTACTGCCTCGATGTGTCTACAAATCATCAAATGATAAACATTCTTTATGTATATTTATTATGTAATCCCTTTGGTGCATTTGGTATATTTGTTTAAATATACTATACAGTATATTGTGTTGTGTTCTCCACTTTTACATTGCAACAGCTGTAGGAAAGTGAGTCGTGTCTGCAATTATGTCACTATATGGCAACCTACTTATCTACTTAGTTATAACATTCATTGATTGTACTACACGCCCTTTTTTGGCAACAATGAGTATAATAAAAGGGCTAATAAAGAAAGTGTAATTTCTTTAGCCGATGTGAAAATGGTCTTACTTGTCTTACTATTATTTGACTTACTGTATTAAGTGCTTAACACGGCTTTGTGTGCCATCTTGGATTTTGTCTTTCAAAGCGAACAATGCAAATGCAACAGCTTCAGCTGGCTAAAGCCAGCATGCTTGGTTTGATAGGAGCATTGAGGTTAAAAGAAATAACTGAATGATAGGTGGTGAATTTAAACTGGATAAATACATCTGAGTGTCCATTCCAAATGAATATTGATTTAGAGAGAAATTACAAATTTTCTGCCATGGATTCATGTCAGATCATAGATGGTACTATGGACTATATTAGTACAGAAGTGATGTGGACATTGTTGCTAGTTCAAAATCCATAAGGTTAAAGTTCAGGTCAGCTATCTGTCCGTAGCATGCACTATCCTGACTTCAGGACAGTTATTTTATAGTTTGGACACTTAACAAATTACTTGAAATACCAGACTTAGGCCTTTACAAAACTGTATAAGAAATGACATGGTTTAAATGTCTATCTTTGGTATTGGGTTAGCTTTAACTATAGCTTTAATGCTTATCCACACAGATTCTTTAGTGAACTCTCTCTCTCTCTCTCTCTCTCTCTCTCTCTCTCTATTAAATTAAATTCAATTCTATTCAAAGGGGCTTTATTGGCATGAAAGTTTCAATAACAGTGTTGCCATAGCATTACACAGTTATATGAACATTGACACAATATTAGGATGGATTTATACTAATAATATAAGTTTTTGTATGAAAAATAAAAAGAGATCTCTCTCTATCCCTCTCATTTATCTAGCAATCCATGTTTTACTTATATTGTGGTTTTGGATTGCAATGGCCATTGGTCCTTTCCACAATAAAATCTCTGAAGATTCCTCTGGTAAAGCTTTGAGCTGTGACCCCTGTGGCATTTGCCACAAGATGGCAACATTGTAAGGCATTGTAAGAGCAGTCTTCTGAAATGGTTAAATAGAAAGGGACCCCTGCCAACCTGTGTTTTAACAAGATTTTGCCCATTTAAATCTGACGTGACTACCGGTTTTTCAACCTGGACCGTATATTCCTATGTTCTTGTTAAGTGACTGATGGGAATATCAATCTTTGGCATTGGTCCAGTATGAGGCAAGATCTCTGCAGTCGGCAGCGGCGAAACAAGCTACAATGTAAGTTAATAGGGCAATTGCCAATTGTATTAACCTTCACAAAAGTGCTCGTTTTGACATTGACAAGCTCAGATTAATATTTTAAGAGTCCGACAACACTATATGTAATTAATATATGCGTCGAGGAGTAAACCTCTAAAACCTCAGTAGTGGAGTAACCAGTGCACCAGCTTTATAGCAGCTTAGTAATTAATATTACGATGTTTTTGACCAAAAACAACGTAGCCTGACTATTGGCTATGAGATTAAAAAAAACAAAAAAACAATCAACAGTAGTAGGCTACGGATATAATGAAGTGGATAAAGATAATAGAACAGCTTGAACAGTCTGATAAATTCAGAAAATTACATTACGTTTTACTGTAACTTTTAAAACTAGGAAAATAAAACATTTGTGTCATATTACCGTTACGATATCCAAAAGTGTAGGCTATATCGAGTCTCATATAAGCTATAGATATAATATTGAGACATCGCTCAGTCCGAAATGCATCATACATTCAACATTATTGTAATCCTTGACAACAAACTGGTAAGCCTCATACGTCATCATGTTTGGTTCAGGAGAAAAGGAGAACAAAATGACAAACCTCTGTGAGTTGTCACAGAGGTATTACGGTTGACTGTGTTGTTGTGGGTTTAGTATGCAAAGTAACTGAAACACAGGAAAACCTGCCTGTGAATTACAGTAATATTTACTGATGAGTTACTTACTTTTACCTGACCTGGCAACATCCGCTAACCTGTTGCCTCTATCTGCGTGAACGTTGGTGCGTCGTTCAGACGCTGCAGTCGTACACACACACACAGACATCATGGCGGACGTGCTGGATCTTCATGAAGCGGGAGGCGAGGACTTTCCTATGGATGAGGATGGTGATGGTAATATTAATATTTAGACCCAACCACTGGTGGCAGATACTCCATAACTCCGGCTTTCAAATTATTCTTTTTAAAATATAGAGGTTTACATTGAAATGGTCGTGGCTGTAGGTAAATGCTGCAAACTCTGACTGCGTGGTAGCAGGCCCCAAAATGCTAACATGCTAATATGATGGTTCATTCAAAGGTCTTTGTAAGATAGCTAAGTCGTGGTAATTGCGACCTATAAAGGTCAATTTTTCTTCTAAAAAGGATATTTGAAATGTGTTTCCTAGCATAGCAGCGTGGTTTACGTTGCCTTAAGATATCACTTTATCACACTGTTATTAACCGCTGCTAGCACGCCAACATTAGCCAGTTGAGCCTTCACAAGCTAACGTTTTCGGTTGGGAACTTTGGCAGACATAACGTAGATTTACGGTATAAGTATTTAACGCTACATTCATAATTTATGTTTTGTACTAGGGCGTTAGCTAGCTACACAATGTATATTCGCAGAGTTTTAAATAGCGTTACATAAATAGCAACTTAGTTAGCTAGCTAAGCGTGTTTGCTAGCTAACTGAGATCAGAACCAAAAGATTCAACTTTATTGATCCCCAGCGGTGATTTCGGTTGTTGCCGCAGTTAAACGGAAACAACAT
This sequence comes from Etheostoma spectabile, assembly GCF_008692095.1. Taxonomy (NCBI): domain Eukaryota; kingdom Metazoa; phylum Chordata; class Actinopteri; order Perciformes; family Percidae; genus Etheostoma; species Etheostoma spectabile. The sequence continues at coordinate 16,699,931 of NC_045738.1, read as the reverse complement.
AGAGATATACGGATAGAAAGTAACATAAATAAATAATAGGTAACGTTACATAAACTAAAATAGAAAATAATGAAAAAAAGAAACCATGAACTCTGTAGAGCACTTGGAGCAGTGGACAGCCACATATCGTCCGGGGAGCAACGTGGCGTTCAATGTCTTGCTGAAGGACATTTGACTTCATAATAACATAGTATAATATGGTTAATTATGAAATGGTGAGGGAAATAAGACATCGTTAAGGTGCAGTAGTGTTATAGTACACAATTACATTATATAATCTTATATGTACAACAATGCAACAGTATATAATAGTACTGTGCCACAATATGACATAATATATTGTGTAATATGTATCATAGAATAGAAAGATACAGCATATACAAACAAAATATTACCAGTATGACGAGGTATACTGGGCTTTGTGGAGAAATGGCAAGTAAGCAGCATGCATAGATTTTGACTTGTTCACCTTTTCTTTCTCAGAGAGCATCCACAAGTTGAAGGAGAAAGCTAAGAAGAGGAAAGGGCGAGGCTTTGGTTCAGGTGAGTTACCACTGTTTTGGTTACAATGGTTTATCTAATCTCCTGACCTTTTTAAATGTAGTTTCTTAGGCTCGTCAGCAAAGTTTAACATTTTTCTGTTTTGCTGTTACCAGAGGAAGGAGCCAGGTCCAGAATTAAAGAGGACTATGATACTGTGGAGCAAGATGGGGACGAGCCAGGCCCTCAGAGATGTAAGTTTTGCAGTTTAAATTTTAGGTTCAGTTTGAAAGTAAGCAAATAGAATAGTCTAAGATACACATTTGTTACCTTTAACGTGCCTCTGCTAAGGAAGTCATGCCCCAAGTAACCTGGTCTTGAAAAAGAACACAACTTCTGCAGTTTCGCTGAATTTCGGGTTCCGACCTAATGAATAGGGAGAGGTATTTCTGTATTAGTGTTTGGTATTCAGTTTGAACGGTACAAGCCAACAGTTTGATGGCCTTATCGTCATTTATAATTAGTCACGGAAATACCGTATACCGCAGTAAAATAGGGAGGAGGTTTGATGGTATCAAAATTTGGATACCGCCCTACTCTATAGGCAACATTTCACATTCTGTTTTTTCATTGGTTATTTGCTTTAAAAAAAAATCTTATTTACATCCCATTTCTTAACAATGCTTCAAAGCAAGGGTGATGCTCAGTTTACTTTCATTAAGTTTTTTTTTTTAAAGAAATCTTTAACATATCTTTACTGAGCAGTGGATGAGATATTTTTTAATCTATGTGGTTAAAATAGTTTTTGAATATTCTCAAAATAGCTTTTTGGTAAAATGGCGTCTTAGCTCTGTGACTCAAATGCAATGTTGATGAGAGCTTTAATAATCATAAATCTACTTGTCATAATCTAGTTGAAAGTGCTGCTTGGTTTATTAATTGACCCCTGATGCCTTTTCCTGTCTTTGTTGTGGCTTAGCTGTGGAGGGCTGGATCCTGTTTGTGACAGGTGTGCATGAAGAAGCCACGGAGGAAGACATCCATGACAAGTTCTCAGAGTTCGGAGAAATCAAGAACCTGCATCTCAACCTGGACCGCAGAACAGGCTACCTCAAGGTGAGACAGATAACCATTTATCATGTGCACGCTTGTCAGATCAAAGGTGTCCTTCATTTCATGGACGAGAAGTTGACATTTAGTCAATGCACAAAGTAGTGTTGCAAAAGTTGAGGTGCACAGATTGTCACTTTGTGATGCAAGAGAGCCCATATGTGGAGTTGCGGTGACAGATTTGAGCAGTTGTGAATGCTGAATTGGGGATTGAGATAGAAAATGTACTTGATTTAAAAAAAAAAAAATGTAAATGGTGCATTACAAGTTTGCAGCCGTTGTATGTATGGGAATATTTTATCTGTGACTTCTTCACATTCAGAATACGGGTGTGTGAACATAATCTTAGTGCAAATCACAAATTCCCATTTTTTTTTTACAAGCTCTTGTGTGTATTTTTCTTTGTGACTTTAAATTTTGCTTGTGTGTGTAAATATTATTTAAAAGTGCAATTTTTAACATACAAGTTCAGATTTTTGTTCTGCAAGTTCTGACGTCGTATTAAGTGATCACATTGAGTCTACAAGCTCTCACATTTTGCCCCATATTCACCTTTTATAGTTTCAGGCAAAAGTGTGTGCGCTGTGAAAGACGAATAAAACCTTATTTTTTTTCTGGTTTCTCAACGATCAAAAGAACACTGAAAAAAAATCTTTTTTGTTGTTTTTTTGTTTTCTACGTTTTCTTTTTGGGACTGCAGCTTTAAACTGAACGGCAGGTTGAAGTGTGTCACACCTGCGACCACCAGCAGCCCTCATCCTGTCAGACAATAGCATACTAATTCGCCTAATCTTCATTGGTCTTTATTTCGTAATGGAAATGCAGCAAATGATAGGCTGAAGGAACCTTCTAGTTCATTAAAAATATTAAAAATAATTCTGGCACCTCTGGTATTGAGATTTTTTTTTTTGCTGTCCAGATGTACAGAATGTGTAGTCCTTCTAGTAAGCCACAAGGTGGCATCATTGTTTCAAATATGAAGTTGGAACAAAATGTCTTTGCCCTGAAACTCTTTCTCCACAGCAATTACACACCAGCATTTAGAATATCTATTTTCATTACAGACTTCAAACAGCAACAGTCTCTTACATTTTATTGGTCATCTTTTAATGCTTCAGCAACATAAAATGTATAGTGTTGACTGAACTTTTGTTCTAATTCAAAATGTATGCCCTGTGACCCCAGACTGGTTTCAGCAGAGCTGTCATCCAAAGAATATTAGGGTTCTTGAGTAATGGGTTTCCCTGTTTTGTGCTGTAGTAAACTTAAATTGTAAAAAGCTACAAAACCCAAGCACTGCTGCAATAAATTTGCAATAATTCACATGCTGTCCTGATGACCCTGTTCCCAGGGATATGCGCTGGTGGAGTATGAGACTTACAAAGAGGCCCAGGCAGCCATGGAAGGGCTCAACGCTCAGGACATGATGGGCCAGCCTATCAGTGTTGACTGGGGATTTGTCAGAGGGCCCCCCAAGAACAAGAGGAGGTAAGTGTGGTGTAATCTGTGATGGCATTAACTTCCCAGTAAAGGGAGTTTTGTCAACATTTCACATGTTGCACTTTGTCAGTTAGCAATTTCGAAAAATACAGTTGTATGTTAATTTTGGTAGAATTGCATCAAGTTATTAGAATTTTTTTCTTTCCATCAGCCAGGCCTTGATGTTTGCAATGTTAAAATGTAGCCATTTAAACAATCTAGATTATTTATTTATGTAATGTTTTTTTTTGTTTTGTTTACAGGACTGGCGGGCGGAGACGCAGCAGAAGTCCAGACAGGAGGCGGCGTTGAGTTTAGCTATTGCCATTGGCTTGAGGAGGGCACTTGACAGGCCATTTGTAATCCTCTCTTAAGAAACTAATTTTTGTACAATATTTTGAGTTACTGTTGTATTGCATCGATTTGTGCAATTTCAAATATTGGTCTGTGGAATTATTATCCTTCAGAGATGAATAACAAAATAATCTATTGGCATAAAAGCAGCATTTTCATTTTTTGTAAATTGCTTCTGTTGCTTTACAATGCACCAGAAGGATATCCATTCAGCTATCAGTGAAACTATCGTTATACATTTAATGCCAACTTGTATGTAGTGCATGTTTATGGTTCTCTCAAAATGTTTAAGTATTCTCAATGTGATTTGCATTTTGTTGTTTTGTTTTATATTTCTTGGGAAAATTAAACTTTTAAAAGCACTTGTGTGGCCTGTTTTATGGTTTATTTAGCCCTGCTAATGACGTAGAGTTTACATCATCTTAGATGACCTCACCCAGGCAATGGTTCCGCCCCAGCTATTTTGTCCAAAGCACCTGTCACTCTGGACTATGAATGCCACACTCATAGGCTACTTGGACAAAACCCCTTGCCCTTTATTTTTTCTGCAGCCAATTGGCAAGCGAATGTTTTGTACTGTCGTTCTCATTTGGCGTTTACTCCATTGGGAAACATCAATCAAAGACTGCAACAATGTCCATTGGTTTTTAGAAATGCCAATATCATAGACTGTTAGCTCTGATTGGGTGGCTGCTCGTGGGGGCGGGTTTAATTCATCGGTTGACGTTGTTGTTGTAAGTGGAGGAGAAATTACTTTGTCGGTGGTGGTCCAGTTTGGGATTTTACACGGAGTTCCATTAATGAAGATGTTAAAAAGTTAGGAATTGTTTGTCTTGGAAACGTGTATGGTACTCACGAGTTGGTATTTGCTGGAAAACTAAATGGGATGATGAAAACAACTGCGAGGCCGTTGAAGGTAAGCAGTAAAGGGATACTCTAGCTACTAGCGTTAACGTTAGCTAACGTTAGCTGCTGATTAGCCAGGCTTGAAGTAGCCACTTGCTAGCCAAACGTCATGGTTCGGTCTACTTACTGAAACATAATAAACACTTCTTTGCAATAAGAACTGATGCACACGTATGGTAATTTCCTAAAAGGGTGACTAAATAGTCAGTTGCATGAAAATAAAGTTATTGGGGTGAGTAAAAGCGTTGCATGAACCCCATGCGTTTGAACGCCTCAAATGCGTTTATGTAAGCATGTATATTGTTCGTTGATATTTTGTTTCAAAGAATAGTCGTAGCCACAATAGCTGGCACAGAGTCAACATTTAGGACAAGCCATCGTCAGTAGCATTTACATGCATATATTTACTAAGCATGTAGACGAAACAAATCGTTGCTGAACATTACATTAGCTTTAAAAGCTGTGCAGGTTAAACACTGAATTTTAAAGTTGTGCTGAATGGGGGATTAGTTCAATGTTTATGCTTTTAACAGTTATGTTAAGCTGTTAGAATTACCATAAATTGTATGAGCTAGCTTTCTAATAGCTGGTCGTCACGATTTAGGTGATCTGAGCTCAGTTTAGTTTAGGGTGCATGTGTGATGTAACATTTACTTAAAATACCAGCTTAGAGGGAATTGTTGGAGTTAACCGTTAACATCCACGCGTATTTTTTTCTAACTTCTTTTCAAAATCGGTTTTATGAAGCAAACGTAAGGTAGTTAACCTGATCGATTGGATCAAATCAGCAGATCATCTCTTTCCAAACCTTGCGGCCATATATTTGTGTGTGTGTGTGTGTGTGTGTGACCACTGCCTGAGCTGGCGGGTCATTAGGTTCAGTGTTTCGTGCAAGTTTTGAAGCTAGGACTTATTTATTTGCCGGCATTTCCCAACAACACCGCGATGAAAGCGGCTTTCGTTACACTTTTCCTTAAATTATTCAGGTCTTGTATTTGGGGGCTCTTTTGTTTGCTGGGACAGCAAAGACAGACCTTCAACATGAAAAGTAGGACATAGGTCCAAGTTCCTCACTGCACTTGGCTGACAGGAGACTGTTCAAATTGTTATAAAGCCATAGACTGTTGAAAACACACACACACACCAATAATTATGAACCTCCTTGATGGGATTTAAAGAAGCTAGGCATTGTGTAG